>NW_006399959.1:4375870-4387389 GCF_000299155.1 Elephantulus edwardii
CTTCATCATGCTGGAGGACCCTGGCAGCCTGTAGTCACGCATCGCTTGTCACACTGATGCCGTAGACCGTGCAGCTGGCAAGGCAGGTGTGGCACAACAATATCACATGCAAGCAAGATCCTGCTGAAGATGATCCAGAAACGGCCAGATGTGCAGGCTGTATTTAGAAGAGGAGGCTGTGGCACTAGGGACAGCACAGTTTTGTGAGGAGGACTGTGGCATCAGGATTGGAGGAAGACTCATCAACAACCTGCAGTATGCACACGACACATCTTGGTTTACTGAACTTAAGGAGAACATGAGGGATATGCTGCAGAAGGTCAAGGATTTGAGCTGGCAGCATGGATTGAAGCTCAACATCAAGCAAACAAAGATTCTCAGCCTTGGGCCAACTAGCAGCTTCATGATGGACAGAGAAGAGATTGAGACTGTTGATAACTTCAGCTTGATTGGTTCCACGATCTGCAACACTCTTGGCACCAGCAGTCAGGAAATGGAAAGATGAATTGCATTGGGAAAGTAGCTGTCAGGGACCTTTCTAGAGTACTGAAGAGCAACTGTGTCAGTCTGGAGACTAAGGTCTGCCTCATCAAAGCCATGTCCTTGGCACTGGCTTGCTATGCATCCGAGAGCTGGACAATAAGTAAAGATGCTTGAGGTGGTAGAGGAGTGGCCTATAAGAGGCACCTACTCCTGCCTGACTTCCGGCACCAAGATGTAAGGTAAAAAAGGAGCAGAGAACCAGGCCAAGTAATAAGACAAGATGGACCTTTTCCATCAGTAGGATTAATGGTGACCCATGTGACTTTTCCAGTGAGAACATGGGGCAAATTGCTTTTCCATTTATCCTTTCATGTATGTTTCGTTATATTGATTACAATGCCCACCGTGTAACAGTACTCTTCAAGTTCTGTACTTTATGCAAATATTTACTTCTCTTCTCTGGATTACATTTTCTTTTCTTTAAACAAATCTCTGTGTATCGCTGTCTCTGCATGTAATATGTCTTTTGAAGAGTCCAAGTTTTTAATTTTGGGTATTTTCTTCCTCATAGTATGTTTTATCAGTTTGTGCTACATAGTATTTGTCCATAGATTATTTTTACCCTCACGTTTACTTTTGTTTGTCTCTGCTACTCAGATTCTTTCGGGACTTTTGCTTTTTTTGTCTATCTTTATATTGGTTTTGTTCTGGTTAGTCTATTCTCTCTCCACTTAGTATACTAACTATAGTACTTTGATTGGTTTATAAGTTTAATTTATTATTCTATGTACTCCAAATTTTCATGTAATATTTGTCCTTGCTTTTGTACCTCTTTCTTAGAATTGACATCTTTATGCAACCTCCATACGATAAGAACTTTATCAGTTACATATCCTCATTTCTTCTTTCCTCCATATATCATGTTGTCACTTAGACTTAATTTTTGGTCAGTGTGGATACCTTTGTTCTCTTTTTGAGTGTTATCTCCTCTTCTTGGCTTTGACCTTTATCACTGATCTTTATCGAATCTTTCCCTTGGAACATATTTTGGATTTACCTTTCCTGCTCTTTAAGAACTTTACCTACTTGTTTGATATACCTGAGAATATATTGATGTTGCCCTCGTTTTTCAAAACACACCCTATGGAGAAAATGTTTTAAGTTCTCTGTTATTTTGTTCTTCAAATTATTATAGCACTGTCCACTTGCAATGTGTTGTTGCTGTTGCCTAGCTTGATATAATCTGACACTTTTGTTTCCTAATACTACATCATTTCACAATGAAATGATGTTAGATTCTGTTCCTGCTCACCACCTCCAACCACAGCTCTAACTTGAATCCTATGTGTAAGATTCTACTTTTACGAAAATTATATTTTTTATGAATTATAATAATGAAAATTATTTAAATGTTTATGAATGCTTTAATGTAAAATCTATTTGTAAATTCTCAATTGAATAATAAACTATTTAAATTATGAAGCATAGTTGTTTCCCACAAACATGGAACAAACCTGAGTACGAGATGAATCTCTGGCAAATGGCTTAATGAACACCAGTAATTTTCACTTAGTGTAAACATGAATTGATTCAGAGGTAAAACTCTTGACCCATAAGCAAAGCCTCGTGTAAACTGTATTCCTGAGAGTTAAATGGGTACTATAACTTCTTTAGATGGATGAACCTAATTTAAAAAATTATAATACATGGCACAAACGTCAGTCATAACATGACACTAAATTGCATTATTCCTGAGTCTATAATTGAGGTAGATGTACTTAACACTTCAGAGAATCTAAGGATTGGTCCTGTGTTCAGTGAAGAAAGGTCTTTAGGGTAGAGGTAAGTGGAAGTGTTAGATGCTCTCACACTTTGAGAGTAATTGCATAATAAGCATTACAAAAAATAAAGGATACTAGATGGGTGTGTGAATATGCATACAATTCACCTGTCAGGTGTTTTTTTTTCCCTTTTCAAAACAAGATACAATAAGATGATGATAGTAAGTAACTATTATTTTAACCAGTAGCTGCAATCACCACACCATGCTAGATATAGTATTTTTGTTGTCACTATAATGGATTGAACTGCCCCTTAAAAGATATATCTGCTTGGGTGACAGTTATGGTTTTTTGGGGTATATTCCAAGTAGTGAAATTGCTGGGTCAAATGGTATTTCTATTTGCAACTTTCTGAGAAATTGCCTTACTACCTTCCATAGTGGTTGCCAATAGAATTCAATGATACATAAAAGAAATAATTCACCATGACTAAGTGGAATTCATAACAGGTATACAAGGATGGTTCAACATAAGAAAAACAATCAATGCAATTTATTACACAAAGCAAAGAACAAGAACAACATGATCCTACCAGTTGACGAAGAAAAGTCCTTTGAAAAAATCCAACACCGTTTCCTGACTAAAACACTCAACAAAATAGGATTAGAGGGGAATTTCTTCAACATAATAAAACATATATACTGACACATGAGAGCCAATATTGTTCTCAACGGAGAGTCAAGGCATTCCCGTTAAGAACAGCAACTAGGCAAGAATGCCCACTATCACCTCTCTTATTCAATATTGTATTGGACGTCTTAGTGATAGCAATAGACAAGAGAAGGAAATAAGGGATATCTAAATTGGCAAAGAGGAGGTAAAATTATCTCTATAGACAGATGATATGATAGTATACTTAGAAAATACTAAAGACTCAGGAAGAAAACTACTGGACATAGTTGACCAATTCAGCAAAGTGGCAGGAAACAATATCAATATAAAAAAAAATCAGCTGGACTTCTCTACAGTGACAAAGAGAGTAGAGCTGGAGATAAGAAAATCAATACCCTTCACATTAGCTAATCACAAGATTAAATACTTGGAAATAAATCTAACCAGAAGCACAAAGGATATATTTAAAGAAACTTACAAGACATTAACTACAAGAAACAAAAAGAGACCTGGAGAAGTGGAAGAATATCCCTTGTTCATGGATAGGGAAACTCAATTTTGTGAAAATGTCAATACTACCAAAGGCAATTTTCATATTCAATGCAATTTCAATACAAATACCAACCCCTTTCTTCAATGAGATGGAAAAAGCAATCTCCAGTTTCATTTGGAATGAAAAGAAGCCCTGAATAAGCAAAGCACTCCTTAAAAAGAAAAACAAGGTAGGAGGCGTCTCACTCCCTGATTTCAAATCCTAATATGGTGGTCAAGACAGCGTGGTACTGGTACAATGAAGGACACATAGATCAATGAAATAGAATTGAGAATCCAGAAATCAGCCCATCTACCTATGGCCAACTGATTTTTGACAAGGAGATGAAATCAGTTAAGTGGGGAAACAACAGCCTTTTAACAAATGGTGTTGGTAAAACTGGAAAACTATTTGTAGAAAACTCGAGCAAGATCCACACCTCACTCCATACACAAAAACCAACTCAAAGTGCATCATGGACCTAAGACTAAAACCAAGAACTATAAGCTTCATCAGAGAAAAGCTTGGAAGAACTCTAGAAGTCCTAATCCACAGCATAAACAGTTTTCAAGCATCCTGAAAAATCTACAACCAGGAGAGGATAAAATAGATGGATGGTACCTTCTATGAATCAAATCCCTATGCACAACCAAAAACTTCTCCAACAGGGTAAAAAGGGAAGTCACAGACTGGGAAAAAATATTTGGCAATGACATGTCAGATAAGGGACTTATATTTAGGATTTATAAAATACTCAATCACCACAACAAGATAAAGGTAAACAACCCAATTGAAAAATGGGTGCAGGATATTCAGATGACACACAAACACATGAAGAAATATTCAAAATCCCTAGCTCTAAGAGAAACTATGAGATATCATCTCACCCCAGTAAGAAGAACAAAATTTAATAGAACAGCAAACAACAAATGCTGGCGATGTTGTGGAAAAACTGGAACCCTTATTCACTGTTGGTGGGAGTGTAAAATGGTGCAACCACCATGGAAGGCAGTATGGTGTTTTCTCAAAAAGTTGAAAATAGAAATATAATTTGACCCAGAAATCCCACTACTGGGAATATACTCCAAAGAAACCATAACCACCACCCAAGCAGATACATACACACCTATGTTTATTGCAGCTTTGTTCATTATAGTAAAGAGTTGGAAACAACCTAAGTGCCCTTTGACAACTGAATGGATAGAGAAGCTGTGGTATATTCACACAATGGAATACTACACTGCATTGAAGAACAAGGAACTCATGAAATATTATACAAAATGGGTGACCCTGGAGGACATTATGCTAGGTCAAATATCTCAGTCACAAAAGGACAAATACTGCATAGTGCCACTCTTGTAAAACAGGACTGACATCAGGGTTAGGCAGGAGACTGAGAAAGATGGGATAAATTATGTACACTGCATTGAAGCAGATGAGGGAGAGAAGTGTTTAAAAGTGATATATGATTAGGTATTATTGTCATGACAGGAATCCAGAACGCATGAAAGAATTTTTCTTTTACTTTTCAAAGAGAAGTGCAAACTGCGGAGAGAGTTGAGGGGAAGTTGGGTGGGGAGAAAAGTGCAACAATGAATGAATATAAATCCAAAGTCTCTGTAAACTTTTGTTAAAATGAATAATAATTTTAAAAAAGTGAAAAAAAGAGTTTCTATCTTGACACATCCTATCCAGTGTTTATTACTTGCTGCCCTGCTGACCTGCCACTGATATTGGGGTAAGATGGTATCACATTGTGGTTTTGATTTGTATCCTCTTATTGCCAGTTATTTTGAACATGTCTCCAAGTGTCTGTTGGCCATCCAAATGTCCTCCTTTGTGAAAAATCTTTCCATGTCTCTTGCCCACTTCTGGAAGCCCTGTAGGATTCTGTAAACTTTCATTTTGAGAAAGTATCTGAGATGGTATTGACAAATGTTTGTTTCCAGTCAGTAGGTTTTCTTTTCATCCTGTTGGAAAAAGATTTTGATAAGCACAGTGATTTAATCTTTAGAAGGTCCCATTCATCAATTTTATCCTCTTCAGTTTGTGCATTTCTGGCTGTATTTGGCAGTCTTTTTATACTGTAGACTAGACCTTGGAATCTTGATCCCAATTTATCTTTTAGGAAAGAATGTTATGGTTTAGGGCTTTATTTTCAAGTCTCTGATCCACCTTGAAGTGATTTTTATGTATGGTGTTAGATGTGGATCCTGTTTCAGCTTTCTGCAGATAGCGGTACAGTTTTACCAGCACCATTTGTTGAAGAAGTTGTCATTTCCCCTCTTGATAAGGTTTTTTCCTCCTTGTCGAATATTAGCTGATTGTAGATAGATGGGTCCATTTCTGGGTTCTCAGTTCTGTTCCATTGATCAGTCCACTGACCAGTAGGTTTTAAGATCAGGGAGTGCAATCCCTCCCACTTCATTTTTGTTTTTCAAAAGTGCTCTATTTATTCTGGGTCCCTTTCCTCTCCCAATAAACTTAACAATTTCACTTTTTATCTCTTTGAAAGATGTATTTGACATCTGTGTTGGAATTGCATTGAACTTGTAGATTGTTTTTGGTAGGATTTTCATTTTCACAGTATTGAGTCTTAAGAGTCACTGTACCAAGAAGAATTGGCTGACACAGAAGAATTTCAAGAAACAATCAAGAGGGAATGGTAATAAAGGAGGAAGTTCAGACTGCTCTGAAGGACTTAGCAAAAAAATAAAGCCCCAGAAATTGATGGAATACAAATTTTTATTTTTTTTTTTTTGGAATACAAATTGACATATTTCAACAAACAGATGCTGCCCTGGATATGCTCACCAGGTTGTGCCAAATCCAGCAGACAATGTCCTGGCCAACTGACTGGAAGAGATCCCTATTTATTCCCAATAATAATAATAAAAAGTTACCTGAAAGAGTGTGGAAATTATTATACAACATCACTCATATCACACACAAACAAAACCCTGCTGAGGTTTATCAAGAAACAACTGGAACACTACATTGACAAAAACCTACCAGAAATACAAGCTGGGTTTAGAAGAGGTCATGACATTATCACCAGTGTCAGATGGATCTTGAGAGATTGCAAAGAGTACCATAAGGATATCTATCTTTGTTTCACTGACTATGCAAAGGCATTTGGCTCTGTAAATCACAGCAAATTGTGGTTAATCTTGAGGAGAATGGGAATCCCAGACATTTGATTGTGCTTCTGTGAAACCTATACTTGGGCCAGGAAGCAGTCCTCAGAACAGAAAAACACTGCATGGTTCAAAATCAGCAAGGGAGTGTATCAGGCATGCATTCTGTCTCCATATCTTTTCAATCTGTATATAGAATAGATCATTCAGGATGCTGGGCTTTATGAGGGGGAATGTGGTATCAGGATTGGAGGAAGATTCATTAACAACCTATGCTATGCAGATGACACACCTTTTCTGGTGAAATCTAGGAGAACCTAAAGTGCTTGTGGCAGAAGGTCAAGGACTTCAATATGAATTGAAGCTCAACATCAAGAAGATAAAACTTCTTACCACTGGGTTAATTGGCAGCACCATGATGGATAAGGAAGAGATTGAGGCTGTTAACAATTATAGCTTGCTCAGCTTTGTAATCAACACTTTTGGCACCAGCAGTCAGAAAAATCAAAAAGGCGAATTGCAATGGATAAATCTGCTGTCAGGGACTTTTCCAGAGTATTGAGAAGCAATGATGTCATTCAAGAGACTAAAAATGCACCTGATCCTGTCCATGGCCTTTGCAGTTACTTGCTATGTATTAGAGAGCTGAATAATGACTAAGTAGAAAGTAAAAGTAAGAGTAAGTCAAAGATGAATCTATGCCTTTGGGTTGTGCTGCTGGAGAAGAGTCTTGAACATACCATGGACCCTCAAGGAAATAAATAGGTTTGTCTTGAAGAGGGTGAAACTAAGCTTCTCCTTGGAAGTTAGGATTTTGAAGCTCCATCTCACATACTTTGGGCATGTGCCAGGTGGGATTGATCCTTGGAGAAGGATATCATAATTGGAAAGATGGAGGGACAGCGCAGGAGAGGAAGACCCTGGATTAGATAGACTGATACAGTAACTAGGGCAATGGGAGGAGGTGTATCAGAGTCAGTGAGGATGAATGACTCAGGACAGGACAGTCTTCAGAGCTATTGTACATATTATCTCTATGAGTTGTAGGCATCTTGATGGCGCATAACAACAACGACTATGAAAAGGGAACAATTTTCATTTATTTAGGTCTTTTATTGTGTCTCAAATTTTTTCCTGCAATTTTCTTTGTATAGGTCTTTTGTGTCTCTAGTTAGGTTCCTTCCCAAGTATCTAATTTTGTGGTTGGCTATTGTAAATAGTATTGCTTTCTTGGTTTCCTTCTTTGAGTTCTCTTTATGACTGAAGAGGAATCCCATTGATTTTTGAATATTGATCTTGTATTCTGCCACTCTGCTGGTCCACTAGCTCTAACAGAATTTTTGTTGAGGCCTTAAGGTTTTCTGTGTACACTACCATATCATCTGCATATATCTCTTTGCTGACTGAGATGCCTTTTATTTCCTTCTCTTGTCATATTTTTAGCAAGTACTTCCAAAACAATATTGAATAGAAATGGCAACTGATTTAAAGAAATCTTGAGGACGACTACCTGGTCAACTGACTGGAAGAGATCTGTATTTATTCCTACTCAAAAAAAAAGGTGACCCAATAGAGTGTGGAAATTATTGAACAACATCACTAATATTACATGCAAGCAAGATCCTGCTGAAGATTATCCAGAAACGACTGGAACAGAGAACTGTCAAATGTGCAGGCTGTGTTTAAAAGACTAAGGATATTAATAGCCAACATTAAATGGATGTTGGCCAATAGCAGAGAGTACCAGAGGATTGTCTGTCTTTGTTTCATTGACTATGCAAAAGCATTTGACCCTGTAGATCACAACAAATTGTGGCTAACTTTGAGAGGAAGGGAAATTCTATTGTGCTCATGTGAAATCTATACTTGGACCAGGAACAGTCATCAGAACAGAGAAAGGAAACACTACATGGCTCAGGATCAGAAAAAAATGTGTGTCAAGGATGCACCCTATCTCCCCACTGTTTCAATTCAACCTGCAGAACAGATCATTTGGGAAGCTGGACTTAATGAGGAGGGAGGCGGCATCAGGATTGGAGACTCAACAACAAGTTGTGGTATGCAGATGACAGGACCTTGCTTGCTGAAACTGAAGAGAAGATGAGGCATTGGCTACAGAAGGTCGAGGACTGTAGTCTCCAATATGAATTGAAGCTCAGTATTAAGCAAACAAAGATTTTCACCTCTGGGACAATTGGAAGCTTCATGATGAATGGAGAAGAGATTGAAATTGCTGATAACTTCAGCTTCTTGGTTACAAAATCAACACTCTCCACCCCAACAGTCAGGAAATTAAAAGATTATTTGCATTGGAAAAGTCTGCTGTCAGGAACCTCTCTGGAGTATTGAAGAGCAATGATGGCAGTCTGGTGACTAAGATGTGCCTGATCCAGGCCATAGTCTTTGCAATTACTTGCTATGCATCAGGGAGCTGTACAATAACTGAAGATAATAGAAGAAGGATTGATGCCTTTGAGTTTTGTTGCTGGAGAAGAATGTTGAACATACTATGGACTTCCAGGAAAATAAACAGGTCTGTACTGGATAGAGTGAAATCAGGCTGCTCCCTGGAGGGAAGGATTTTAAAGCTCCGTCTCACATTCTTTGGGCATGTGGCCAGGAAGGACCAGTCCTTGGTGAGGGGCATCAGGCTTGGAAGGGTGGAGGGACAGCAAAGGAGAGGAAGACACAGGATGAGACGAATTGACTCAGTTTATGTCTATTTAGGTTGGAGACAATAGGAATGGTTCAGGACAGGGGAAGTTTCAGTGCTAACATACATAGAGTCTCTATGAGTCACAGGTGTATAAGCGGGTCGAAAAACAATGCATTGTGTGGTCTGGGAGAGAAGATGGAAGAGATCTATTGATGTTGGAAATCCTGGGCGTGCCTAGCAGGTCAAGCATTTGGGATAATATTGACTCAACACTTCTCTCTCTCTCTCTTTCTGTTTGATGAGCAATGCTTTTATTTCTTAAGGTAAAGTATGTTTCCGTTACAAGCATTTAATCAAGAGATGCAAAGCAAGATTTACAGTGATCAGACTTGGTCTATTGTCCCTCACCCTACAGCAGAATTCATTCCTGTCCAATTAAGGGCCAGGTTTCTGAGTCCAGATCGGAACCCGGAAAAAAGAAACCACGTCAGGAGATGAGAGGAGACACAGCGGCAACGAAACGTGCAAGTTCTCCAATGTCAGCGGGTGCACCCTCATCCGATGACATGGATAGTGCCTTTCTGGAGGCTTCTCGGTGTGGGGAGTCCAAACCTGAGGAAGCACCTTTTCCAAAGATTGGGCTGCCTGGCTCACAATGTGGCACTGAAGTCCCACAGGTTAGATACTGTGGAAGCCAAAGCAAACCGAGGAGCCGGAGCTGCCTTGGTGAGCGCTCTAGGTCCTTCTCTGCTTCTTGGCAGAGGGTCGCTCAAATGCATCTTGTCCTCGTCGTCGTCATACCCCCGCTGCTTTGGCCCCAAAGAACTTTGTGTTCTGGGCACTCTCTGGAGCCCAAGCTGAGTCCCAGGAGGTGGTGTCTTGCTCCACAAGGTGGGTGTATTTGGTGCGGCCCGAGCGTCCAAAGTTCTTGACCTGCATGACTTTGGGAAGAGTGCTTTTATTGAAATGAACCTCCAGTGTAGGTGCGCTGAAATCTCTCTGGTAGACTCCTTCCTCCTCATCCGTTAAGAAGGCACCGGGGTGGTAATACTTTTGCAAGAACTTATATTTGCCTCTGACAGCCTTCTTAGGAATGGCTTTGCCCTTGGCCCGAAGCTCTGCTCTCCTCTCGCCCTCAGTCAGCTTTCGCGTGCGTTCGCTTTTGGCTTTCCTCTTCTCCAGAGCCCCACGATCTTCTCTGTCTCTCTTGATTCTCTCTAACTCGCGACCTTTCCATGCCTCGTATTCCTCCTCGTCCGGTTCGTCGTCCGTATCCAGTGCGGCCAGTGTAGCCAGGGGTCGCCTTCTTGCTCAGCTCCTCTACAATCTGAAGTGTGGACTCGCGCCTCTCCGCGGCCACGCGTTTGGCCTCCTGCTCCAGCTCCTTCCGTCTCAATGCATCAGCCGCACTTTGCGGAACTGTCACTCGGTCCTTCTTTCGGATGAAGACCGGTTTAAGGTGAGGCTCCATCTCATCTTCACTCTATGTCTTCTTCAGACTCAGACTCGGACTCTGATGCTGACTCTTTCCCAGAACGTGGCTCATCTTCCACCTCCGTGGCTTCCATCTCTTCATCATCGGCTCTCTCCTGAGCTCGCTGACGCATCCTCCCTTCTCTTTCCTCCTCATCCACTTCTTCCCCTTCTCCTTCGCTGCTGTCTTCTGGCGCCACACGCCAAGCATCTCGTCCTCCTTCCGACTCACTTTCTCCCACCGCTTCGGCGGGCTCCGCTCTCTTCCTATGCGGAGCCCATCTCTCTCGAACATCTTCCCCGAGGCGGTTCTGCAAATGCCGCACACGGGGATCACTACAAGGATCTTGTTCCTGTTGCTCAGGCTCTGCTCCCCGGTCTTGGGCTTTCTTCAAGAATGGAAACGCTTCCTCCTCGTCCTCTGAAGACCCCATGGGGACGAAGGCTGGCCGCTGTCCTGACACATAGCGGTACACCTTGACTATCTGCGTGGGCATCTCTCCTCTCTCATTGCGAACCCGGACCGCCCCGCCATCGCTTGAGGTGGCGCTCGGGTCGCGGGTGCGCTTGGGAGCGACATGTGGACGGCAGCGGTGGTGACCGTGACGCCTTCCACCGGGGCTGACGCACTTGACCTTCTCCCAGCTGGTGGCGCCCGACTGTGCCTGCTGCCCAGGTGAGAGAGAGCAAGCGAGTGAGAGCGGGGAGGAGGGAGGAGCAGACACTGAGCGCAGCGCTGGGCTCCGCCCGCTTGTGGGCGTGGCCTGAGGAGCAGGGCCCCCACC
>NW_006399959.1:4387525-4401922 GCF_000299155.1 Elephantulus edwardii
TTTGTGGAAGCGGGATTCCGATTGTGGTTGCTGGAGAAGAGCAAGGACCGTTCGCCAAGTCACCGCCGATGGCTCCGAACCTCCGGAATGAAGGGCGTGAGTGTAGGTGCCTTGGTTGGGATCTGAACACGGGGCGGGGCGGTCCCCAGAGCTCAGGGGGAGGGCGGAGGGGAGAAGAGGGCAGCAGCGGGAGGGCGGCGTCGGGGAGAGAATCAGGCCCCCAGGGTCTGGGAGCCGAAGCCTGCTTTAAATCCTTTCATCCTTTCCACGGGATGGGATCTTGGGATTCTCCTCATTGGCCAACAACGGAGTTCCTGGTGAATGTTCAGGGCTGGAGTTGGGCTGAGCACTCACGTCGTTCGAGGGCCTCAGTCTCTTGAGGACAAGAAGGAGGAGCGTTTTTTGAAAAAGATTTTTCTTTTATTTCAGATTGTCACAAAAGTCTAGAGAGATCTTGATTTCCGTTCTTTGAGTAGGCATAGTGGAAGACTATGTTCAGGGAAGATCGTGAAGCCGGCTACCTAACACTCTAGCACACTCAACTTTTCCCTATCATTCCGTCTTATTAATGTTTATCCTGTCACGTCATGAATCACAGTCATCTTCATTGGCAAGCAGAGTTACTGGTTGCTAGAGCTAGTTTCCATATTCACTCACATCTACGGATGTCCTCTGTGAAAAGATCGAAATTAAAATGGCCCCTGTAGTTCTCAGCTGAATTAAACTCAGGTTTCTATAGTTCTCAGCTAAGTTAAACTCAGGAATTTTTCCACTGTCTCGGGTAGAGCCCCACACCCAGTTGTATCCAGGGCAACAGTATTTCAAGAATGGCTAACTAAAGGGCAGAGCAAACAAGCAGAAGGGCAGAGCCAACAAGCAGATGTTGTTTCTCAACTGATAACCCATGTGCCTTTGTTTCCCCGACTGATAACCAATGTATCTTGTGCTTTTCCACTGCCCTGGAGTTTGAACTCATTGTATACTTAAGAATTTGTGACACCACCCTATAGTTAAAGATCTATCTAACTGCTACATGTGCTACGTGACTGCCGCAAGTGCTACGTGAGAATATGCTGTGTAAACCCTGAGCGAACACTGAACCAATTAATTCAAACTGTGCTTTCATCACCCAATGAGAAGCTGATACCCAGTTGTATCCCCCTAAAGTGTATAAAAAAACCCAACTTTGTCTGCTCACGGTCGGCTCCTCTATCTCCTGCGAGAGATACGGGTCTGCCCAGAGCTCCGCAATAAACCTCTTATCTCTTGCTGTTGCATCAAGCCGGTGTCTTGGAGTCTTGGGTCTTCGCCGTCCACTCCGGACAGGACAGGACCACCGGTTCGGGGGTCCTTCACTCTGGACCTTCAGGACGAGTGGGATGTGTCAGAAAACAGACTGTAGACAAATGGTTGAGAGGAAAATCATTGTGCGGTGTAAGCTTGCAGTGAAATCATAAGTAAAAAGTTTAACAAGGACAAAATTGTCTCTGTGTCAAGTTCATTTTATTCCCCGTTCCACAAGGGCACCCACACACACCCACGCGCGCCTGCGGGGGCACACAAACACGTACACACACACACACACACACACACACACACACACACACACACACACTGGTATGTAGAAGCTCCTTTGGGTGAGTGTAAGGTAGGACTAGGTTGGGGTGCCAGTGTCAACTTAGAGCCTTCATTTAGCTTTGGAGAATCAGACTGAGCAAAAAGAATGTTTAAGTGTCAGGATGAATTTTTCCAATTTTGGGCTCTTGTCGTTCACAAGTGCTCTCAGAGGGAGACCTGAGCGACCTGAGCGGTCCCCGCTGCCACTTGGATACAAGGCCAGCTGTGGTCAGCAGGGTCTCAGCAGGCTTCCTCCACTTTAGAGCCAGAGACAACTTTTGCTTCAGTTTTGTTTCCCCGAAGAAGCAGAAACCCTTGGCTCTTAGCAACAACAAATAAAAAAATGTCAAGTTCTACTTTAGAGAAAAAGATATCCAATCCATTTATTTTTTTTCTCTAAAGTTTGTGTACAAATAATAATTGGCCTCAAAATGTGAGGAACTGCAAAGTTGCAATTTAAGATCTGTGGAGTAGAGGACAATGATGAGCAACGATCCTTGGCCTCTTTCCACATCCTTATAAAAAACTGACATTAAAGTAGGAATTCCCATTTAATCAACGTCTTCCTTTGTTACTTCTGTGTGTAAAAAGAATAAACTCCCTACAGGACTTCTGGAAGTTTGATTACAGTTAGATAGTAAAAAGAGCAGACATGAATTTTACATCTATGTTTATCAGCAAGAAACTGAAAAAAAAAAAACCAAAACACCCAAAAAACAACAACAACACTTACAAGCTGTCCATACTGGGTACCATCCAATGACCAGTTACAATTGGCCAAGAAAGGAGGCCAGGGGGTCATCAGGCCTCTGACGCTTCATTCTATAGGCCTCCATTTCCTCTTCCGTTGGTTCCCGGGTTTCATAAATGCTATTATAAGGCCGCTTCCTTTCATCGACTTGCATGATCTCCTTGACATGAAGAAGGCGGGCCCCTTTCAAGTTTTCATGTTTTTCTACACTATCACTCTCTGAATTGCTCTTTCGATGCTGCTGCTTCTTTTTCTTCTTTTTCTCCTCTTTCAGTTTTTTCTGATGCATCTCCATGAGGGCTGGAGGTTTCCTCATGGATTCTCCTACAGCTGCATTGCTTGGTGTACATTCCCCTGAATTAGCAGTCTCCTTCCCGGCTTCTCCAGTACAGTAAGAATACTTCACAAAAGAGTGACAACACTTGTATCCCCATCAGCCTTCTTGCTAGTAAGAGCCCCAGATATGGGTGTGATTGTTGATCTTTCTGTCCTCCTCATACGTGGAGCAGGCCACAGCCCGCTGCTGGCCTTTGAGGACTGCTCCGTGTCTGGAGTACTCCACATATTCCTCAGTCTGAGCTAAAAGCAGTTCAGCTGGCGGAGCGTCCAGGTGTTCTTGGCCGCCATACTTTTCCAGGATGCTTTCTCTCTGCTGTTCTTTAGAAGTCGAAACTGCACTGAAGGCATTGGTATAAAATTAGGCACCAGGAATCGATGGGACACCAATTGACATGATCCAAGTAACAGATGCAGCACTGGATGTGCTCTGAAGTCTATGGCAGGAAATATGTAGGACAGTTGAATGGCCAACTAAGTGAAAGGGATCCATATTTAATCTCATTCCAAGGCAAGGTGATCCCACAGAGTGTGGCAATTTTCAAACCAGACAATCAATACCACACACAAGCAAAACACTGCTGTAGATCATTAAAAAATGGCTAGAAGAGTAACTGACAGAGCACTAGTGGAAGGTGAAGCTGAATTTAGAAGAAGCCATAACACCAGAAATCTTACTGCCAAAGTCAGACTGATCTTGGCTGAAAGCAAAGAGTACCAAAAATAGTTACTATTTGTTTTCTTGATTAGTGAAAACATTTGACTGCATGAAGCATAACAAATTGTGGCTAACGTTGAGAAGAATGGGCATCCCAGACACTTGATTGTGCTCATTCAAACCTATACTTAAATCAGAAAGCAGCCATCTGAACAGAGCAAGAAAACACTGCATGGCTCAAAATCAAGACAAGAGAAAGTCAGGGATGCCTTCTCTTTCAGGAAGATCTCAGAACCAATGGAAGCCGCCTCACATTTGCAAGTGCACCTGCGAACTTCTCACTGGCATGAAAGGGGAGTCCAGTCCCTATTCTCAGGTGAATTAGATGGGGTCAGGCTTGGAACTAGCAGTTCCTGGCACAGAGAGAGATCAGTTTGTAAGCCTGTGTGATCAGGGACGAAGGAGAGTGCATGTCGTATCTTTCAAAGGATTCTCCTAAGCAAACATGAGGGACTAGGAAGGCCCTGGACAGCACAGGGAGCCCATCTGACTAGTACTCACAAGATGCCAGGAAATATGCTGAAGATGAGGAAAACTAGAGTCAGAGAAGAAGGACTTGGAAACCACCTGGGAGGCTGGGGCTAGGCTGATGACTGAAGCCCACTCATGTTTGGAAGAGGCAATGTGCACAGGTGGAAAAGATCATGGACTAATAATAGCCAGCTACACTCAGTTTCATCTTCACTCAGCCCGTTGGAGGCACGGAACTGGGAGCCAGGAGCTTGATCTGACACTTCCATCATGTTTAATATGGATGACATTTCTACTTTATACAGATTAAAGATTAAAGGAGTTATTATATTCAGTGCACCCACTGGAACTCCAGAATAAAATGCAAAGAAATTCTTGCTATACTTCTGCTAGCTTCCACTCACTCTAGTTCCCAAATATGTTACTAATCGTTTCCCACCCTGAAAAGTTCAGGCTGAACTTGTGTCTAGAAAACTATTGAAAAAGGAGTGAGTGCAAGGGGAACTGTTTCCCCAATAACAACCATAGTAGCAAACACACAGCTATCAACCCACCTGGTCCTGTACCTATTTCTATGAATCACTAGGTCTAATGTTTGTTGCTTATTGACTCGCAGACTTTAGTCACTATGGTGGGGTTTATTAGGCAAATAAGTTGCAGAGTATCAGAAAAAGCAAGTCCAGCTGAATCCAGCACTCCCAAACCAGATTAACAGGAAGACACAATTCCTCAGTTAATTCAGAACACCTTCTCAGTTAATAATTGAAAGTCCAGGTTCAGTTCAGCATCACAAATACACCTCTGGTTTCATGAATCATCCAGGAAACTTAGACCAGTTACAAGTCAGCTTTCCTTTCAGTTATCCAGAAACCAAACCTTTAACTGTGGCTCCATCTCAGAGTTCCTCTGGATACATCTTGCCACAGTTGCTTCACAGCGTTCTGCCTCAGTCTCTTCACCATTCTCTCCCCCTTCCACCCCTTTCCACTTTTTCTTTTCCAGTATGGAAAGCACTCTGTTTTATTGGTCTCCAGCTATTACTTTCCAAAACTTTATGTTACCTATTGAGGTAGAAGAAGACTATGTCCCCAGTAGGGGCTAACATTGTGGGCAGAAAAGCCAATTTTTAAGGTTTCTATCACCACAAGAATATTCGGTTATGCCTAGCCCTCCTACTAGGTAAGCCAAGCCCTTATCTCCTGAGACCATTTTCTCAAAGGTCTCCTGCGTGACGTTCCTGTAGTGCTCCTCCTGAGCAGAACCCTGGAAAGAATACAATGCATGACCTTAAACATGGCTCAAAAGAAAGGTACTTGACCATGCCTACTTAAAAAATGAGAAGGAATGTATGTACCATAGCAGCCTAAGCATCAGATCTAAGAAACCCTGGAAGAGAAAATAATGGAGGAAAAAGCCAAGAGTAAAACTACAGTTCCTACTGCAGTACTTCTTCTCCAGACTAGAAAACATTTGGTTTTTCACTTCTATATGTACTTTTATAAAAGTTGTACACCTCTGTGGGTAAACTGTATGTTTTGAATGGAGAACATACAAGAAGGTTTGGAGGTTTTCCCCCAACCTCTCCAAATTATTTTTTTACTCTCAAAAAAAGTCTTTTTTTACTCTGTGTAAGTGTCCAACATTCCCAATATTTAAGTGAAATCTAGACATTCAAGGGGGAAAACAAATGAAAAAAGAATTTGTTGCCACTGCAAATTTGCAAAAACATGAATACTCAGCCCAGAAGTTGACTGTGTGATTGATGTATTCAGAGAAAGAGTCACACTTCCGTCATCTCCCAAGAATTCTAAATTTTGGGTATAACACTCATTCAGTGGGTGAGTTATTATGAAAAGGGTAGCCCTAACATATCCTCTAAAGGTAAATTCTCTCATGGCTTAGAAGAAAGAAGTTGCACTGCCAATATAAAGGAAAGCAGTTCAAGTATACTAGCTGCTCTGAAGTACAAAGATAATCTTTTCTCATAGGATTTACTAACTCTCAAAATCCACTGGAGGGTCAGCTAGGGGTCGATTCCACTTAGATGGTTCATAATAACAAAGTATGGAAGTAGAGGGCGTTCTGGTGGCCTACTCTGTAGGGAACTCTGCTGCCATGCCAGAGGTGGCGCCTTGCTGGTGGTTCAAAGCCACCAGAGCAATGACAGGAAAAAGATGGGGATTCTCCTCCTATGGGATTTACAAGTTATAAAACGTGCTGGAGAGCCAGCTATGAGTCAGGTACAGCTCAGCAGGAAGGAGTTTGAGTTTTGAGCTGTGCAGAACTAGAGGCTCAAAAGAGGAAGCCCTATTATCTTCTAGTCCTATGACCTTCAGCAAGTTGTTAAGTTTTCCTGACACTTAGCTCTTACCTAAATTCTCATCAGGAACAGGGGGAAAAAAGAATCAGGTTTACACATCCTTCATGCTGCATCATGTGCTTTATAAAACACTGCATTTCATTCAAAGTATTCATCAAGTTACTGTTCTTTTTATCTTTTGAGTTCACTATATCTCATAACAATTCCTTGAATTAGGATGGGGCTAGGGAAAACACAGGGTGTTAACAAATGAAGGCACAAATTTTTCCAACTCTCCTGAGAACTATAAACTCATACCAAAGCTGAATGACACCCGGGCACCAGATATACAAATAAAAATATTTTCAGATGCAATGTAGCCAATCTTTTAAAACCAGTGAGAACTTGATAAAATAGCTAAAGAAGCAACAGGAACACAACACACGCAGAGCAAAGTGAGCATAAAGGATGATTCCATTTTATGGACAATGCTACAAAATGCAAACAAATCTATGGTGATAGAAATAAGATCAATAGGTGCCCAGATATGGAAGGAAAAAGGCAGAGAAAGACAAAAAAGAGCAATTGTAAATGCACAAGAGGAAATATAGGGGTGATGGACATGCTTAACATAGTTACAGCAAAGACCAGTGGATGGCTTTATGGAACAGAAATTTATTCCATTCCAGTTTAGAAATTTAGAAGTCTGAGATCGGGACACTAGCTCCACAAAAAGGGGTTTCTGTCAAATGTGGGGGAAAGATCTTGTCCCTTATCAATATGTGTGGGCCTGGTATTCCTTGGCATGCACTCATGCTTTGGCCACTCTTTGCCCCAGACCTATGAAGGTCTCTTACAGGACCCAGATGTCAAGTATGTTCTCCACTCCTGGCCGTTTTGTTGCTGTTAGGATCCATTAAGTTGAATATAACTCATCGTGACCCTATGAATAGATCTGAATCCTGTCCTATCCTGTGCCATTTTCGCAATCTCATTCATTTACTCCATTGCCCATTTATGTGTTAATCTACCTGGTTGAGGGTCTTCCTGTCTTGGATCCAGAGACCCAGTGTGAGACAGCTGACCTAGGACTGCTGCCCCATTCAGCTAGAGGCAGGGGCATATGTCCAAGACGGTGGGAATTTGGATGGGTAGGTATGTAACTGGCAGCTCTGAGGGAGCTTTTAAGCACTGGTCTAAAGCTGTAAGGCTGAAGGGCCTGCAAACGCACTTTATACGTTGACATGACTGAGAAATCATATCCTAGTGCAAGATATGAGTTGGAAAGAACTAACTAGTAAACCACATAATTGTATGATTCTGTGAAGTGTGTGCAGTTATTGCTATGGACTTCAAACCCTAGAGAACAGTAGGACTGGTGTTGGAATTAGAAGTAGGTGCAGGATGGCAGACTTATCAGACCTCATGGGAATTACTTTTGTGTTGTGGATACTCTTGATTGAGACACTTTACCACTGTGGAGTTAATCAAGGTCAGAAATGGCTGTCCATCCCTGTGCTGGCCTTGTTCTTTGCACTACCCACATTTAAGGAGTGCACTGAAGACATTTTCGTAGTGGCCACATGTAGGGAGTAGACTGACGATACTCCAATGAGGGAGCTGAACTCTTTTGGGGTTTATTGTGAGAAAACACATTTTTAATGCGAATTGAAAGAGGGTGAATATTTGAGACACATAGGAGATGAGTGAATCTCCCGAGTTTATTTGAAGGGCACATCAAGGTCACTTTCTCCCTACATGTCAAAGAGCACACTTGAGCTCCCTGGTCCTCTTTATTGGTTTGAGTGCTCTATCAGACATTGTCTAAATCCTAGTGAGAAAGACCTGAGCTGATGTTATTCCTGTGAACAGTAATTACAACATCTCTATTAGAAGACATTAAGGAAATATGAAGTTCACTCCAAGGGCCTACACTAACTTCCAAGTTAAAAAACAACTGTAGGTTGTCCCTTTTCAATCTATGAAAGTACACATGTATAGAGCAGATGTAATTCTGCAGGTAATTTTAAAAGTTCACTAGTGACACAAAGACAAGTGTTAAAGAAGTCCAGCTCCGGAGAGAACTTCTTCCCCAGATGGGATCTCTGATGTTCATCAGAATTTGAGCTCTTACTGAAACATTTCCACAGCAGTAATATATTAACTTTCCTGATAATCCCCATCATGGTGAGTATGGTTGTGTGAAATGTGAGTAGTTTTTGCAATGGATCCAGATCCTGAAGTGCACCAGGCCTGGTGCTGGAATTCGAAGTAGGTGGAGTAGCATGAGGGTATGTCGAGCCCCTTGGGAAATTATTTTATGTTCTGTATACTAGTGTTGGGGACACTTCCACATTGAGGAATTAAGTAAGGTCAGAAATAGCTGTCCATCCCCAGAACGACTTAATTCTCTGAATTACTCACATTTAAGGAGTGCACTGGAGATATATTCTTAGTGACCACATGTAGGATTGAGTCTGCCTACCAGCTGAAGAGGGACCTCAATTCTCACCTCAGGTCTTTTGTGAGAAAAGCTATTTTCAATATCAATCAGCATTTCAGACACAAGTGATATAAGGAGTGAATCTACAGAGTTTATTTGAAGAAAGGGCACATCAAGTTCACACTGTACACAGATGCATAAGAGCACACATGAGAGCCTTAGTCCTCTGTATCTGCCTGAGCTCTGTATCAGCAAGACATGCTCTAGAATCTTACTGATAAAGGGCTGAGCAGATGTTATTACTCAGAATAATAATTACAGCTGTCCAGTTAGAAGACACAAAGACAGCGTAAGTTCACTCTGAGAGCTCAACTTAAATTTCAAGTTCAAAAACAACTGTAGATTCTCCCTTTTCAATCCATGACAATAGCTAGAGAAACAACAGGTGACATTCTGCAGGTGATTCCAAAAGCTCAATATTTGCCACCACAGAGACACAGACAAGGGCTAAGAGAGTCTGGCTGTGATGAGGACTTCCTTCTTAAATGGGATCTGATGTCTGTCAAACTTCAGCTCCTGTTGAAACTTTTCCCAAAGCAAGGAGATTAATGAGTTTATGTATTACATGGATCCTCTGATGTCTGATAAAGTTGGACTTATGAAAATCTTTTCATAGATGGGACATATATAGTATTTCTCTGTATCGCCAGAGTGATGTATAAAAAAGCTTGAGCTGTCAATGAAATTTTTCTCAGAGACGACATTTGTAGGGTTTCTCACTTGTGTGCACCTGCTATTGTCTATTAAAATCATAACTCTGACAAACTGTTTTGAAAGACAGAACACAGTGTTTCTACTTTGTGGACTTGCACATGTCTATTTAATTTGGACCTCTCAATGAAACTTTCAGAGAGGACATTTATCGCGTTTCTCCCGTGTGGACTCGCTGGTGTCTATTTAAGAAGGACCTGTTGTCAAACCTCTTTTCACAGAGAGGTCATTTATTTGGTTTCTCCTGTGTGGACTGACTGGTGTCTAGTAAAGTGACTCGCCTGAGTGAAACTCTTTTCATAGAGAGGACATTTATAGGGTTTCTCCCCTGTATGGGCCCGCTTGTGTACATTTAAGTTGGATCTGCAGCCAAAACTCTTTTCACAGAGAGGACATTTAAAGGGCTTCTCTCCTGTGTGGACTCGCTGGTGTAAATTGAAGTAGGCCCTGTTGCTGAACCTCTTTATATACCAAGGACATTTATAGGGCTTCTCTCCTGTGTGGATCCGCTTGTATGTATTTAAGAGGGATCTGCAGCCAAAACTCTTTTCACAGAGAGGACATTTATAGGGCTTCTCTCCTTTGTGACCCAGCTGGTGTTCATTTAAGGTGGACCTGCTGCTGAACCTCTTGTCTCAGAGAGGACTCATATGTGGTTTCTCTCCCGTGTGGATTTTCTCATGGGGGCCTAAACCAGTTAAAGTCCCTGAAGCCTTTCCCACAGTAATCACACTTGCAAGGCTTCTCCCTGTGTGGATTCTCTGATGCTTCACAGAGTCTGAACTCTGCTGAAAGGCTTTCTTGCAAGTGGGGCACTGAAAATACATCTTTCCAGTGTGAGTTCTCTGGTGAAACATAAGATCAGAATTTCTAAAGATGGTTTTTCCACACTCTCTGCAGGAGAGGAGCTTCTGGGTGATCCCAGATCTCAAACAGTCCTTCTGGGGGACCTCTTGTTTCTGCTTGAGAAACAGCTCAGACAGACTTCCTGGCAAAGATTCACACAAACACTAGTAGAATTGTTTCCCAGAAACCTTCTCTTGAGGAGAGAGCAGCTCCAGTCTCTCCTCATCTTGGAGGTGTCTCTGTGCCTTAGGGAAAGAAGTTCCTTCTCCAAAACATCTTTGTTCAGTTTCACTGAAGGAGTCAATCAAAGAACCGTGTGTGTGTGTGTGTGTGTGTGTGTGTGTGTGTGTGTGTGTGTGTCTTCTGAGATATGACAAGGGGTATCTGGAGGCTCCTGGTCCCAACAGGTTTCCAAGCTGAGGTTCTCTTGGACATTCTCTTGTCTATCTCCTAAAAGAAGAAAGAAGATCGGAAATATTGCAGTAAATTTTACACTCTGTTTTCTCCTTCATATTGACAAGTAAAGAGCATTACAAAATATGAGCTCTTATGCACATCCATGTTTATTGCAGCTTTGTTCACAATAGCAAGGAGTTGGAAACAACCTAAGTGCCCATCAACAAACGAATGGATAGAGAAGCTGTGGTATATTCACACAATAGAATGTTAAAGCTGTGGTATATTCACAAAACAGAATGTTACGCTGCATTGAAAAACAAGGAACTCATGCAATATTATTCAAAATGGGTGACCCTGGAGGACATTACGCTGAATAAAGTATCTTAGTCACAAAAAGATAAATACTGCATGGTGCTACTGTTGTAAAACAGGACTAACCTCAGGGTTGGGGGGAGACTGAGAAAGATGGGTTCAATAATGTATACTGCATTGAAACAGATGAGGGAGAAAACTGTTTAAAAGGGATATGTGATCAGGTATTTTTGTCATGACAGGAGTCCAGAGCGAAGGCTACATAGTGGAGTGGACCTGAGGGGAGGGATTGTAAAACAATGAAAGAATTTGTCTTCTACTTTTGCAAGAGGGTATTTTAGTAGGGGGGATGGCTGGAGGGGAGAAAAGTGCAACAATGAATGAATGGAAATGAAAAAAAAAAGAACATTTCACACTGTCAGCTTGGGGGTAAAAGTCCTTCAATATGTGAGCCTGGCATTCCTTGGTGATGTACCTGTGTCTCGGCCACTCATTGCCCTAGGCCTGTGAGGTTCTCAGCACAGGACTCAGATCTAAAGTATGCTCTCCACTCCTGGCTCTTTGTTCTTGGTGTTAGTAAAGTTCTCCTACTCTAATTTGCTGCCTTTTATTGCTCACATGAGTGGTTTCAAAAGAAGATTTGTCTGATCACAAGTCTTTTGTACCTTTGTTCAGGACCTAGATTCCCTGATTCTAAAGGGCAATTAGAAAAACATTTTGCCTTGAGAGGACTTGAGGAAAGACTGAAATTCATGCTTCTCTTCAGTTTTATTGTTTGTGTTATGCTAGTGAGGCCCTCTTCTCCACTGCACTTCTGAGAATGCACTCATTTCAGTCCTCCTAACCAGCAGTCAGGAAATAAAAAGAGAAACTGCACTGGGGAAGCCTGCTGTCAGGGACCTTTTCAAAGTGCTAAAAGAGCAACAATGTCAGTCTAAAGGCAAAGGTCCAGGTCACGGTCTTCACAATCACCTGCTATGCAACAGAGAGCTGGACAATGACTGGGATGACAGAAGCAGAATCGATGCCTTTGAGTTGTGGTGCTGCAGAAGAGTACTGAAGATGCCATGGACTGCCAGGAGCACAAAGAGTTCTGTCTTGGAGAGTGTGAAACCTTGTTTTTCCTTGGAGGCAAGGAGTTTGAAGCTCTGTGTAACATACTTTGGGTACGTGGCCAAGAGGGACCAGTCCATGGAGAAGGTTGAAGGGACAGCACAGGAGAGAAAGACCCTGGATGAGATGGACTGACAGGGTAACTGAGGCAATGGAATTAGGTGTGTTGGAGTCAATGAGACTAGCTTAGGACAGGGCAGGGTTAAGGCTATGAGTTGCAGGCGACTTGTCAGCAGATGATAACAAAAACAATTACTCGTGAATGCTCAAACATGGTTCGGAGGCAAATAAGTCGAGAAATCTAGCTCAACTGAGACGATGCATGGAGAAGTGAGCCTCCTGAGTCTTGGTCGCTGATGAGCCTTTCCTCCAGTAGGGCAAGATGCTGGGGAGCAGTAATCACTGAAGTGAGAAACAGCAAGTTTTAAGAGTCTAGATGCTCTCTTCTTTCATTCCAAAAAGGGACTGATTTAAAATTTTTTAAAAATCAGAAAAACATTAGCAAATTAGAAGTGATACTTCCATTCAGAATTTTTTTTTAGATTACACTATTTACAAAGTTTGAACACATTGTTTTTCACAAAAGATCCTTGCCTCATTCAGAATTTTAAGACTTGTACTTGCATTACTAACAAAGTCCAAATCGCTCTAATATGCCAAAGACCTTCATCCACATATTCTCGCCCCAACTATTTCAATTTCCAAATCCAAACGGTCAAATGCAGATATAAAATGTTTGAAAATGCAGACACAGAATTTCTTAATCAGAGGGACTTGTGGACATGAACCTTGTTCCCTAACTTTCATGAGACACCACAATCTGAATACACTTTTTACTCAGACAGCCAGGAACCTAATTTGCTGAGAGCCCCCAACACCACCATGAATAAGATCGGGCCCTCACCTAATTCCGGCTCAGTGTCTGTGTCATCTCTGATGATGTGGCTCAGTTGCTCCTCTGTTCCTGAGGTTGAATTGTGAAGTCCCCGCTCCTCAGACACCACTTCAAGACTGGCCTCTGCCTCTGTTACTTGGCAGCTTTCAGATTCCGCCTCCTCAGGTGAGCTTTCCTGTCCCAGAACCTGGCTGCTGATCTAAAGACAAGTTATTATGAGTTAGTATGGAATGCTGAGTTAGGATTCCTCAAATCATCGTGAAGTCCAACTTCTACACCAGATTACAGGACAGTCCTTAGGAACAGATAAAAAGGAAAATTGTTTTAGCCAGCAGGTATTCCAGGTATTGATGGAAATATGACAGACTGGCCAACTGCTGACACAGAACCAGGCCTGCGAGACCTTCAAGACAAGTCTTTAATAAGGGGTTTCAACTGGAAAGTCTCTATCAATTAAAACTTATCCAAATGGAGTAAATCTAATTAGAAACACAAAGGATCTATTCAAAGAAAATGACAAAAGATTACTACAAAAACCAAAAAGAAACCTAAAGAAAAGGAAAATTACACCTTGTTCTTGAATACGGAGATTCAATATTGTGAAAATGACAATTCTGCCAAAGGCAATCTACACGTTCAATGCAATCACAATAAAATACCAAGTCTATGATTCAACAAGATGGAAAAACAATCTCCAATTTCATTTGGAATGTAAAGAGACCCCAAATAAGAAAAGAACTCCTTAGAAAGAGAAACAAAGTAGCAGGCATCTCATTCCCTGATTTCAAATCCTCCTACACTGCTGTGGTGGTCAAGATAGCCTTGTACTGGTACAATGACAGGTACATAGATCAACGGAATAGAACTGAGCACTCAGAAATCAGCCCATCTACCTATGGTCAACTGATTTTTGACAAGGAGATGAAATCAATTAAGTGGGGAAATGTCAGCCTTTTAACAAACGGTGTTGGTAAAACTCGAAAACTCTCTGAAGAAAACTCTAGCAAGACCCACACCTCACACCAAACATGAAAAAACAATTCAAAGTGGATCAAGGACCTAGTATTAAAACCAATGACTATAAACTTAATTAGAGAAAAGCTTGGGAAACCTCTAGAAGCCCTAATCCACAACATGAGTAGTATTCCAAGCATCCTGAAAAACCTACAACCAGGAGAGGATAAAATAGATGAATCCTTATAAGAATCAAATCAAATAAAAAAACCTTCTCCAACAGGGTAAAAAGAAAAGCCAGAGACTGGGAAAAAAATATTTGGTAATGACATCTCTTAAGTTGTACTGTCTCCAAGGGAAGTTGACGTGTCCTGTAGAACTCTTGTGTAGATTATGTTTTCCTTTCTGCTGTTATCCGAGGTGACCTTGCCCAGTGACGCCTCCTCCCTCCCTCTCTGGCCGGGTTTCGCTG
>NW_006399959.1:4405259-4409260 GCF_000299155.1 Elephantulus edwardii
TGCGGTTGGCGCAGGATAGAGCAGGGTTTAGGGCTGTTGTGCATAGGGTCGCTATGAGTCGGAAACGACTCGACGGCACATAACAACAACAACAACAATGACATCTAGAATTTATAGAATACTCGAGCACCAGAAGATAAAGGTAAACAACTTAACTGAAAAATGGACACACGCTATGAACAGACACTTCACTAAAGAATACATTCAGGTGGTGAGATGTTAAAAATTCCTAGCACTAGGAGAGATGCAAATCAAAACAACTATGAGATATCATCTCACCCCAGGAAGAATAGCAAAATTTAACAGAGCAGCATACAACAAATACCAGTGAGGTTGAGGAGAAACTGGAACCCTTATTCACTGTTAGTGGGAGTATAAAATGGTGCAACCACTCTGGAAGGTGGTGCGGCGCTTTCTCAAATAGCTAGAAATAGAAATATCATTTGATCCAGCAATTCCACTACTGGGAATATACTCTAAAGGAACCAGAACTGCCACCCAAGTAGAGATATGCACACTTATGTTTATTTGTGTGTTGTTCACAATAGTAAAGACTTGGAAAGAATACAATTTCCCATGAACAAACAAAAGGACAGAAAAGCTGTGGGATAGTCACACAAGGGAATACTATGCTGTACTGAAAAACAAGGAACTCATGCAATATTATCCAAAATGGGTGACCCTGGAGGACATTATGCTGAGTGAAATATTTTAGTCATGAAAGGACAAATACTGCATGACGCCACTGTTGTAAATAGGACTGACATATGGGTTGGGGGGGGGAAGTAAGAAAAGAGGGGATAAATAATGTACACTGCATGGAAACAGATCAGGGTAAGAACTGCTTAGGAGGAATATATGATTAGGTATTACTTGTAAGATAACAGTCGAGCATAAGAGCTTGATAGTAAAGTGGACAGGTGTGTGGGGAGGAATTGCACAATAATGAAAGAATTTTCTTTTTCAAAAGAGAAAAGCGAAATGGGGAAGGGCAGAAGGAAAATGTGCAACAATGAATTAATAGAAATCCAAGTACTCTCTAAACTTTCCTTAAAATCTCAGTTTAAAAAACCCAAACAAACCAAACTTAACCAAATGGAAACATTGGATAGTTAAGTTAGAATGGAACCACAGATTGTATTTTCAACTCCTAAAAGCTAGAGTGTGGAAAGTCACCAACAAACACACAAATGTAAAGGAAACAAATCAGCTGTGGAACGGTTCATTGCAACTCACAGCAACACCATGAGTAGAGGAGCTCTTTAGGGTTTTCTTAGCAATAATCATTACCAGACGTATA
Source organism: Elephantulus edwardii (assembly GCF_000299155.1). Lineage (NCBI taxonomy): Eukaryota > Metazoa > Chordata > Mammalia > Macroscelidea > Macroscelididae > Elephantulus > Elephantulus edwardii. The sequence continues at coordinate 4,406,560 of NW_006399959.1, forward strand.
GGAGATCTTTCTTTGAATGGTGTCATTTGTGGGTTCACAGCACCAACCTTGGGTTGTTGTTGTTAGGTGCCGTTGAGTCCTAGATGACTCATAGCAACCCTATGAACGAAATGCCTGAGCACTGTTCGTATATAGAGTTTCCGGAGGCAAGCCATTTTGGAAGCGGATGCTGCTCCTGCTTCCAGGCTTGTTTTAGGCGGGAAGCTCCAGTTTCCTAGTTCCCAATACCCTCTGCTTACCCACTGCCACAGTCTGTGGGGTTCGCCCTTCAAACTCTCCACTAGCGTCACGGCCTCCTCTCCACTGTGGGGACACTGTGTGCGCACCCACATCTGGATCTCCCCAGGCAGGATGCTCAGGAACTGCTCCAACATGAGGAGCTCCAGGACCTGCTCTTTGCTATGAACCTCTGGCTGCACCCACTGAAAACAGAGCTTGTGAAGTTGATTCAGGGTCTCGTGAGGCCCAGAAAACACCTGGTACTGAAAGCGTCTGAAAAGCTGCCAGGCAGCTTCGGGGCTAGAGACTTCCCCTTGAGAGGCAGCAGCTGCTCCAGGGAGTTGGAGATCCTCTTCCTTTGCCAGTGGTGGCATATGGACCAGGGCCTGTCCAAGCATCATTGGGCTTGTCAAGTTCTTTCAAGTCAGCAAAGTCCTTTTGGATGGAATGGTGCTCTGGGGAGAACCAGGTCTTCACACACAGCCTCCTGCAGGGACACTGGGGAAGGAAGGAGTTCCAGTGATGCTCAGAGAACAACATGATTTTAGGAACAAATTCACATGCCCTGCTGAGATGCCTTGGACTCAAACATAATCTCTGCAATTGCCCAAAGGATTGACGAAAAATAGAGCAGCTGATACCGAGATGGCTCCAAATCATGTGGACCCATGTTTCTCACTGTGCTCCACAGTGCTGTCCACGGCTGGCTGGTTACTCAGAGGTAATCCCTGGGTCTTTTTCTCAGGACATTACTGGGTACATTCAATTTCCCACCTGTAAGTCAACAGCAGAGGACTTTAAATGTTTACACAACCCAGGGGCTCAGAAGATGCATTATCTTAAAGCAATGTAAGCTTCTGGTAAGAGATCAAATGACCAACACCCCATCTAAACTGACACTATCATCATGTCTACTTTGTATGATTTTGGTTGGTCTTCAAATGTCCACACCATGCAGAGGAGTGCCATTTGCCTCAGGAAACATTTTCACTACTGGCTTCCTGATACATACAACTTTTGCACCCAACACTTCTGTATTACATCTGTCCACTTAGAGACTGAAAGTAAAGCTCAACAAGTACACCAATGCACTGCAAGTAAATCTCCACGATGCTTCTAGATAAACACAAGGTTGAAAGAGAAAAAAACATTCTTTTCTAAAATGTGCAATGAAATTCACAGTGGCTGCCTTTGAGGAGTTGGAATGCGGTCTCTTTAGGAAGTGATGTCACACAGTTTAAACCTTGGGCTCAAAGGATAATTGGAACAAATACTGGCTAACTAAAAACACACCTATTGTCTTGAACTAAGTAGCCACAATTTTGTGGGTAATATCACCTAAATTTACAAGGCTTCGTCCAAAATAGAGATAAAAAATATAAAATAATAAATATTATGTGTCTTTTGATGTTTTTAGGAGAACTATCTGGAAATTTAAAAACCCTTCTCACAATGAACAAGTAAATCTGAAAGGGAAAAAACAATTATGATATGGAAACCTAAACAGCATCATTAACGTTCTTGGTCTTGAGGAAATTTTCTAATCACTAAGCCCAGTAACTGTAGAAAACACATTTAACTACACATAACACATTCAACAAGACAGATCAAATGTATATTAAATATCAAATTATGGGATCATATATATACAGTTTTTAAACTATAATTACATCATAATTCAATAACATATCCTAATATATAGAAATTACTAACACTCTAAAGATGCAGGCTCAAAAAAGAAATCATAAAGTACAAATAAACTTGAAAAGTATCAAAATTTTTTAGTTCAATGAAAGCTTTGTTTAGAGGGGCTGCTGCTGTGTGCCTGCATGTTTTCAGAGGCAGCAAATCACAAGGGAGACTTCACATCCTTCTCTCCTGGGACAGCTGGAGGATTTGAAACTTGTGTCTTTGTGATTGCACTGCAGCTTCAAGCCACTAGGCCACCAGAGATATTAGCTTAGAGAGGTATACACGTTAAATAAGTGTGGTTCTTTCTAGGTGCCAACAAGTCCAGTGGACTCATAGTAACCACATGAACAACAGACCTGAACCCTGTCCTATAATGTGCCAGAGTGGCCTGACCAACCGCAGTTTCCTGAACCCTGCGGACTCAGAGGAGAGGTGATGGTCAGAGACCTGATCTCAGAACCAGAGCTGAACATGTGAACTCACCTCCACCCCCGCAGCTAAGCACTTCCAGAAGCAGCTGCGTGCCCAATCAGCGCCTGCTGGAGGGCGGGGCCGGAATGAGGACAAGGCCCGGACTGGCTGCAAGAACCACCGCCCACCCCACTTCACCACCCTCTGAGTCCTCTTGTGGGGAGGCAATGGTTGCTAAGCTGTTATGTCAACTCAGCTGACTCATGTTGTTGTTGTTATGTGTTGAGTGGCTTGCGACTCATAGCGACCCTATGTACAACAGCCCTAAACTCCACTCTGTCCTGTGCCAATCGCACTGTCTCTGACACTCCCATCCCAA
>NW_006399959.1:4409774-4415675 GCF_000299155.1 Elephantulus edwardii
AAGCTGTGTACAATCTCAATCTCTTCACCATCCATCCTGATGCAACTGACTCATAGCGACCCTATAACCTGGACTTGTCCTGTGACATCCTCCCTATCTTCAAAGTACTTGATTCCATTGATACAGACACCTTCTCAATTCATCTTGTGGAGGGTCTTCCTCTGCTAAACTGACCCTTCACATTTTCAATCATGATGTCTTTCTCTAAGGTCTTTCTAACTGATATTCAGAAAAGATCATTTGGGAGGCTAAAATTTTTCAGATGGAATATGGCATCAAAACTGGAAGACGACTCATCAACAACACATATGTTATCCATGTGACACAAGTTTCTTTGTTGAACTGGAAGGGAATTTCAAAATCTGCTGTGAGACTGGGAAAAAAGATTTGGTAATAACATGTCAGATAAGAGACTTATATCTAGAATTTATATAATACTCGAGCACCACAAGATAAACAACCCAACTGAAAAATGGGCACATGATATGAACAGACATTTCACCAAAGACATGCAGATGGTGAACAAACACATGAAGAAGTGTTCAAAATCCCTAACTCTAAGAGAGATGCAAATCAAAACAACTATGAGATATCATCTCACCTGAGTAAGAATAGCAAAATTTACAAAACAGTAAACAACAAACGTTGGCGAGGTTGCAGAGAAACTGGAACCCCTATTCACTCTTGATGAGAGTGTAAAATGGTGCAACCACTATGGAAGGCAGTATGGCGCTTTCCCAAAAAGTTGGAAATAAAACACTGTTTTACTCAGCAATTCCACTCCTGGGAATATACCCTAAATAAACCAACTACCACCCAAGCAGAGATATGCACATCCATGTTTATTGCTTCTTTGTTCACAATAGCAAAGACCTGGAAACAACCCAAGTGCCCATCAGCAAAAAAATGGATAAAGAAGCTGTGGTATATTCACACAATGGAATACTATGCTGTATTGAAAAACAAGGAACTCATGAAATATACAAAATGCGTGACCGTGGAGGGCATTATACTGAGTGAAATATATTAGTCACGAGAGGACAAATACTGTATAAATGTCATTGTTGTACAGTGGGACTGACATCAGGCTTGGGGAAAACTAAGAAAACAGGGGATAAATAATGTATACTGCCTTGAAACAGATGAGGGAGATGACTGTTTAGGAGGAATATATGATTAGGTATTATTGTCATGACAAGAGTCCAGAATAAAAGCTGCATAGTAGAGTGGACTTGGGGAAGGGGATTATTTAACAATGAAAATTGGGTGGGGTTTTTTTTTTTTCACTTGTGAAGAGAAAGGCAAACTGGGAGCGGGGAGTGTGGGCAGGGAGGAAAGTGTTCAACAAAGTCTCTGCAAACTTTCATTAAAATTAATTGAAAAAAACCACTGCTGTCAGAGGCCCCTTCAGAGTGCTAAAGAGCAATGATGAACTGAACAATGACTAAGGATGACAGAAGAAGGATCCACGTCTTTGAGTTGTGGTGTTGGAGGAAAGTATTAAACAGATCATGGACTGCCAAGAGAACTAACAGTTTTGTCCGGGATAGCGTGAAGCCAATCTGCGTTTTGGAGGCAAGGATTTGAAAGGTCTCTCTCATGTATTTTGGACATATTGGCTAGAGGGACTGGTCTTTGGAGAAGGACACCATGCTTGGAAGGGTGGAGGGACAGCCCAGTAGAGGAAGACCTGTATGAGGTGGATTGAGACAGTGACCGGGGCAGTGGAGGCAGGGGTGTCAGGGTCAGTGAGACTGGCTCAGGATAAGGCAGGGTTCAGGGCTATTGTGCCTAAAGGCCCTATGAGTTACACATGACTCGAAATCACATAACAACAGAAACTAGGAATCTCGCAATCACAGGATTATTGAGATTAGATGGACTGCCTCTGATCACTTTGAATAAGATAATCTCATGGTATACTATGCCTACAGTGAAAACCAGAAAAAGAATGGTATTTATTTCATACTTAAAAAGATAACTTCAAGTTCTATCCTGGACCACAAAAGGGAAAACTGCTGAAATAAAACAAAGGGAGAGTTGTTGAAGTAAAAGAGCAGCATATAAGACTTCAAAGAACAACTCGAGAAGACAAACATAGTATAATGGAATGTTCAGAGAACTGCAACTGAAGAGTAAGAATGAAGAACTCACCTGACATTTCTCAAGCTAAACGTCAAGTTGCAATGTTGAAGGATATTATGGATAAAAACTTGAATGATCCAGGAAGTATCAAAACAAAATAGAGGCAATAGATGGAGTCACTCCAGTAAACAGAATTAGCTGATATTGAACCGTTGAGTCCTGCCTGTGGGGGAGTCTCCTCTTCAGCTTGGAGAAGTTGGATTCTGGAGGCTAAGTGGTTGTTTTGTTTGCTGGTTTATTTATTTACGTGAAGGGTGGGTGGAAACTGGACAATTTTTCTTTTGTTAGCAATTAAATATAAGTTGATTGGCTGATAAGTGCCATATGATCAAGAGTAATGGTACTCAAGGTACTGCTGGTAATGAAGGAAGATGTTCACGCTGCACTGAAGTCCTTGTCAAAAATAAGGCCCCAGAAATCAACAGGATACCAAATGACATGGTTCAACATAAAGAACTACCAGAAGTTGAACCTGAGTTTAGAAAAGGCCATGACAAAAGACTTATCTTTGCTGAGGTCATATGGATCCTGACTAAAAGCAGAGAATTCCAGAAGGATGTCTATTTGACTATGCAAAAGCATCTGATTCTGTTGATATATTCATAGTTCTGCTAACATCAGTAGCAGACAAGTTAGAAGAAGTGTCGGGTCAATGCTGGCCCAAATGCCTGATTTGCTGTATAATTTCATGATTTCTGACATCTACAGCACCACCTTAATTCAGTTTCCCACCTACTCTAGATAACTTTCAGCAGAATCTTGCTTGCAGGTGATATTAAGGATGTTGTTCAATAATCTCGGTACTCTGTAAGGTCTCCTTTCTTTAGAACGTGAACAAATATAGATCTCTTCCAGTCAGCTGGCCAGGTGGTTGTCCTCCAGATTTCTTGGCACAACTTGGTCAGTACATCCAGGGCAGCATCTGTTTGTTAAAATGTTAAGTGGTATGCCGTCAATTCCTGAGGCCTGTTTTTTTGTCAGTTCTTTCAGAGAGGCTTCTACTTCTTCCTTCATCACCTCAGGCTCTTGCTCCTATGTTGTTTCATGAAATTCTTCTGTATCCGCCAACTCCTTTTGGTATAGTGACACTGTATACTCTTTCCCTCTTTTAATGCAGCCTGGATAATTTAATATTTGCCCAAAGAATCCTTAAGTATTGAACCTCGAGTCTTGAATTTGTTCCTCAGTTCCTTGAGCTTAAGAAATTCCAGGCGAGTTCAGCCTCTTTGATTTTCTGAATCCAGCTCTCTGCACATTTCATTATAATATTTTGTCTTCCCGTGCTGCCCTTTGAAATCTGCTGTTCACTCCTTAATACCTTGATTTCTTCCTTTGCTTTGGCTTCTCTGTGCTCAAGTGAAATATTCTGAGTCTCACCACGGGGCCATTTGGCAGCATCATGATACATGATGAAGAGACTGAGATTGTTAACAGCTTCTGTTTACTTGGTTCCACAATCAACAGTCTTGGTACCAACAGCCAGGAAATTTTAAAAACAAATTGTATTGGGAAAGTCTGCTGTCAGAGACCTCTCCAAAGTACTGAAGAGCAATGATGTCAGTCTGGAGACGAGGGTGTGCTTGATCCAGGCCATAGTCTTTGTAATTATTTGTTTTGTGTCAGAAACCTGGACACTGACTAGGGTTGACAGAAGGATAATTGATGCCTTTGAGCTGTGGTGCTGGAGATGAGTACTGAATCTATCATGGACTGCTAGGAGAACAAACAGTTTCATTCCCGAGAAGGTGAGACCAGGCTGCTCCTTGGAGTCAAGGATTCTAAAGCTTCGTCTGACATACTTTGGCCATGATGCAAGGAAGGATATGATGCAAGTCCTTGGAGAAGGATGCCATGCTTAGCGGGGTCGAGGGACAACACAAGAGAAGAAAACCCTCAATTAGATGGATTGATTCAGTGACTGGGGTAATGTGGGTAAATGTGTTGGAGACAATAAGATTAGCACAGGATTGTTGCAGACTGAGGGTCCCAAAGAATGGAATAATTTTATAATTATTAATAATGAGACAAACAGCCAGGAATGAGATAGAGCAGAGAGCATAAAACAGGGGGCCAGCAGTTCTCGACTGAAGACCCCAAGCCAAGCTTCTCTGTGTCTTTATTGAAAATTATCAGGAAGTAAATCACAAAGAGAATTCAATGCAAATTAAGCCAAGCTCTTTCTATTGAAAACCTTCTGCTAGACTCAGGAAGGAGGGGTTCACAAATGCAAGAATTTGGTTTACCCTTAACTATTAACCTTGATGCCTCAGGGTGAACTCTAGCTCAGGAAGGAACACTCTCTCTGTAGGGGAGTGTCTTGCTGTCTCCTGTCTTTTGCAGGGAACAAACAGCTCATTTTCTCGGATCTGCCACAAGAGAAATCCTAACTTATAAATCTGTAATTCCTTCAATTCCTGAACAAGGGTTTTCATATAATATTTGGTATAAAGTTTGGCTTCCCATACAGGATAAAGCAGAATTTAGGACTGTTGTACTTAAAGTCTCTGTGAGTTGCAGGCAACTTGACAGCACATAACAACTACAACAACCTACTCATCTCGGGGGTTAGGTGGTTCACTAGAATATTTCACAGAGACACAGACCTAGTAGGGAAATGACTCACATTAGTGTAAGTATGCAGTCCAGTTTTTCAAAGACTGGTAAGTATTGTAGACCATCGGTCCCATACTTACATAATTTAGATAAGCCTCTAGTAGGCTGGGCTTGAATCTCACTCTAATCTTCTCTCCTTAATATAAAAAAATACTTCAGCACAAAAGAAAGAGTCAACCATTTCTAGGGAAGACATTTTGAATGATGAACCTTACACAACACAGTGAATTATAATAAATTAGGGCTAACACTGAGAAGAAGGGGAATTCCAGAATATCTAATTGTGGTCATGGGAAATTTAAACCTAGACCAAGAGGCGATTCTGCAAACAGAGCAGGGGAACACTACAGAGATTTCTTTTTGTTTTTTAATATTTTTAAATTCTACTATGGACAGGAAAAGAGAGAGGTTTGCCCTGGAGAGGATGAAACCTTGGCTGATTCTTGGAGGCAAGGATTCTGAATTTTCGCCTGATGTACTTTGGGCGTGTTGCAAGGAAGGATGAATCCTTGGAGAGGAACATCATGCTTAAGAAGGTGGGGGACAGCACAAGAGAGAAAGACCTTCAATGAGATGGATTGACTAAGTGACTGAGGTAATGTGGGTAGGTGTGTCAGAGATAGTAAGGTTGGCTCAGGATGGAGTAGGCTTCAGAGCTGTTGTACATAAGGTTGCTATCAGTCGCAGGGGCTATGTGATGGCACATAACAACAACAACATTATTTTGCACACAAAATTCATATACATTGTGTTTCATTCATTTACATTGGGTTTCACATACTCTTTCATTTACACTGTGTTTCATATAATCATTCCTATACATCATATTTTATAAAATTAATCACCATTGATCTATGTTATTATGACCCAGTCTTTTCAGGTCCACATTGGTTCTTTCCTATTTCTTTTATTTATTTATTTTTTAAAATTCATTTAAATGAAAGTTTACAAAGACTTAGGGTTTCCAGTTATTCATTGGTGCACTGGTTCTTTCCTATTTCTTTCACTCACTCCCTCAGTCCACCAAACTCTGCCATCCCAGTGATTCACAGATACATACACTCTGTTCCACACTCTCCCTCTCCTTTCCCTTTTGGACTTTTTTTTTCTATAATTATATTTTATTAATTTTCATAAACATTT
>NW_006399959.1:4417217-4425743 GCF_000299155.1 Elephantulus edwardii
TGGTGCATAGATATTTATTATTGTTATGTCCTCTTGTTCTATTGACCCTTTCAGCATTATGTAGTGACCTTCCTTATCTTCCGTGATGGTTTTTTGCTTTCCCCTCGTTCTTGAATTTTAATTATGTTCATGTTTTTCCTCTTGATGGTGTTCAACATTATACTTGGGCTTTCTTCCTTTTCCTTCCTTTTTGATTCTATATTTTATTCATATTAGTGTTGAGAATTCTCTGTTTTATTTTGATGATTCTGTGTTCCATCTTTTCAGTTCTGTTCATTTGTCCTCCAACATGTGGACAGCTTTTGTTCTGTCTATAAATTTAAAAGGTATGATGAAAGATACATCACTGATGCATTCCTTTCTTGATTTTGAACCAGGGTTCCCTTGCTCAGTTTGCACAAAACCTTCATAGTCTAAGTGTAGATTTTCTATGAGCACAATCAAGTGTTCTGTGATTTCCTTCTTCTCAATGTTATTCCCAATTTATTATGATCCACAGGGTCAAATATCTTTCAATGTTGTTGTTATGTGCCGTCGAGTCACTTGTGACTCATAGCGACCCTATGTACAAGAGCCCTAAACCTTGCTCTGTCCTGTGCCAACCTCACTGAACCCATCTCATTGAGGGTTTTCCTCTCATGTGTTGTCCCTCCACTCTCCCAAACGTGATGTCCCTTTCCAAGGACTGGTCTCTCCTTACAACATGCCCAAAGTATGTCAAATAAAGCTTCAGAATCCTTGACTCCAAGAAGCAGCCTAGCTTCACCCTCTACAGGACAAACCTGTTTGTTCTCCTAGCAGTCCATGGTATATTCAACACTCTTCTCCAGCACCACAGCTCAAAGGCATCAACTCTCTATCATCCCTAGTCACTGTCCAGCTCTTTGATGCATAGCACACAACTGTGAAGACTTTAGCCCAGATTGGTTGCACCTTAGTCTCCAATCTGACATTGTTGCTCTTCAGTACTCTGGAGAGGTCCCTAACAGCTGACTTTCCCAATACTCAATAAAAAGCAGACATCCAATAAACAACTATTTAAGGGGGGAGAGAAACCAAACAGACATCCTTCTGGTATTCTCTGCTTTTAACTAAGAGTTACCTGGAATTGACAACGACATCCTTAGTGCCATGGCCTCTTTTAAACCAAGATTGTATTTCTGGCAGTTCTCTATCACTGGTGTTCTAATTGGTTTTTTATACTCTTCAGCACAATTTTGCTTGTATGCATTTTTATTGATACCGTTTTGAGGATTTCCACACTTTCTAAGATAACTATTAAGTTATGTATAAAAGTCCAAAAGGGGGCAGCGCGGGGGCGACGCAGCGCGGGGGCGACGCAGCGCGGGGGCGACGCAGCGCGGGGGCGACGCAGCGCGAGGGCGACGCAGCGCGAGGGCGACGCAGCGCGAGGGCGACGCAGCGCGAGGGCGACGCCGCCAGCCGCAGCCAGACCAGGGAACACCGGGGGAACGCACGCCACCGCCAGCCGGGGGGAACGCACACAAGCAGCACACAAGCCCCATCCCCACGTCTTGCCCTGTTTTCTCCCCTCCCCCTCACTCAGTTCGCTTTGCTATGCATCTCTTATCTGGACTGTTGTCATGCAAATAATGCTCATATAATCCTTTTAAACAGTTCTCTCCCTCATCTGTTTCAATGCAGTGTTCATTATTTAACCCCTCTTTACTTAGTATCCCCTTCAACCAACATGACAGTCTCAGTCTACAATTGTCGCATCATGCAGTATTTCATCTTGTGACTGAGGAATTTCACTCAGCATAATGTCCTTCAGGGTCACCCATTTTGTAGAGTATGAGTTCCTTGTTTTTCAGTGCAGGATAGCATTCTATTGTTTGAATACACCACAGCTTCTCTATCCACTCATTTGTTGATGGGCACTTGGGTTGTTTCCATCTCTTTGTTATTGTGAACAACACAGCAATAAACATGGGTGTGCATGTATCTGTTTGGGTGGCAGCTCTGGTTTCTTTAGGGTATATTCCCAGTAGCGGAATTACTGGGCCAAATGGTGTTTCTATTTCCAACTTTTTGAGAAAGCACCATACTGCCTTCCAGAGGGGTTGCACTATTTTACACTCCCACGAACAGTGAATAAGGGTTCCAATTTCTCCACAGCCTCACCAGTATTTTTCTGCAGCTCTACTGAATTTTGCTATTTTTATTCGGGATGAGATGATATCTCATAGTTGCACAAGTGTTTTTGATGTTCCTTATTTACTGCGAATCTTTCATATGGATATGAATTACATGAAACATGCTGCCTTAGATCAGGAACGCCTTAGTCTTTAAAGTGACATTCTTCATAAGGGCAAATCCTGCTTAAGATCATTAATGTAAAAACAGGAGGATGACTAGTGAGATGTGTCCAAAGGGGACAGGGGCTTGAGGTTAGGGGAGGGGGTAAATGAGGTCACAGATTTTTGTGGGCAGAAGGGATGACAGAATTAGGACTGATCAAGAGGGGACCTGAAATGACAGAGGGCATAGAACAATGGTTACTGGTTTTATAAAATGCAATGTATGGAAATGATCATAGAAAACACAACATAAATGAAGGAATGTGTGAAAAACACATGTATGAATGAAACACAACATATATGAATTAAGCATTTAAACCAATAAAACATTTTTAAAATGCTTTAAAAAAATAAAGTGACATTCTTGATCTTCAGCAAGAGCATTATGCTGACTCAACTAACTCCATCTCATAAAAACAAATAAAACATTATTATTATAAAAACAGAAGACTAGTAAAAGGTGTATGGGAGCTCAAGGGGGAAGAGGTGGGAGCAGAGGGATGAGAATGAGCAGGAACAAAACCGCAGGGATGCACAGTTTGGTGGGTGGAAGGAGAGGGGGAAGGAAATGGGAAGAATATGGGTGAACAGCCAGGGTAATGATGGGCAAGGCCCAATGGTGATTAACCTTATAAAACCTAATGCATGAGGATGATTGTATAAAACATAATGTAAACGAAGAATAGTGTGAAACACAATGTATATGAACTTTGTAAATAAACCAGTTAAAAAATTGAAAAATAAAAAGGTCCTTAGCAGTAGATCTTTTCAATGCTAAAAATATATTGCTCATTTTTCATTATTGCTTTCATGGTTGCTGTTTATGGATGCAAATACAATTAAATCTTAGCTTCTATCTTTTCTCCATTTACCATGTTTTTTTAAATTGGTTCAGTTGTGAAGGTTTGTTTTCTTTTCTGTTGAGGGAATGTACATTCTGAATAGTGTCATTTCTGAGGGGAAAAAAAACCAAAAACACCACCAAACCTTTGGCAGTAAACTCATCTATGATTTCTCAATAATGATTATTCTTTTTAAAGAGTATTTACTACTGGGAAATCTAACTTGGGTGCTTCTCTTTATAACCTAAGCTGTGAAGTTTCTTACCTGTAGTCAAATTTCTGTTGTCTTTCCCTTTTTCTTCCACAGTCATAGTTGATTCTTCTTACTGATCCATCAGTTTCTACAGAATGAGACTTAAGAGTTAATTAGAGAAAGCACTGTATGCCATAAGGTGAACTTGTGCTGTGCAACAAAATGGGGCCAAGAAACACATATTCCTTTGTGGGGCATATTGGAAGGTTCCCTATTGTTCTTGAGTTTAGTTCTCACTACCCTTCTATGAATTCCAGACCTTGCACCCACCATGAGGTGGAAGTGTCTACCTTGGTCATAAAATATTGGCTTTTCTCTTGCGTATGGGTCACGTGCACGGAGGTATGCAAGGTTGTCTCTAATAAGTAGAGAGAGACTCATGGTGGACAAGGAAAATCTTTCTCTTTAACACGTAGGATGAGTGGACAGTGGAGCAAACATAGGTCATTTTATGCTTGATTTCTTTCTCAAAAACCCTTGTTTTCTGCTATCTGGGATGATCAAGTATTTTTTTTTCCCATATCCCAAATATAAGTTTCAGTGTTTCTTACCCTGAAGTCAACATGGTACCTGCAATTTATGAGTTTATTGCTTCATGAACCTCAGCTAGCAAACATCAGGACTAGCAATACTTCCTGCATAAATTTACTAAATGGCCAGGGGTATTCTCATTTCAACTGAGGGGAACCAAGAACTAGAACTTAACACATTTTCCCCCTGAAAGATTTGAGATACAAAAAAGGTATAGTGTTAGCGAGTAAGGTCAGCAATTTTTCGAGAAGGAAATATAGGTGATCTATGAGTTTTGAGAGGATACCAAGAATGTCATCCATGAACAATGCATAAGGTCATTACGAAGGCAGAAGAGGAAGAAAAGACCAAGATGGATGTCAGATGAGACTCTGAATATTGCATTAGAATGCCAAAAAAACCAAAGCTAAAGGAAGAAGCAAGCAAAACAAAAAAATTAACGAGCTGAACAGAAAATTTCAAAGGGTAGATCGGGAAGATAAAGCAAAGTATCATAATGAAATGTGCGAAGAACTGGAGTCAGAAAATCTTAAGGTCTAAACTCGCTCAGCATTTCTTAAGCTGAAGGAATTAAAAAACAAATTCAAGCCATAAATGGCAATACTTAAGGATTCTTAGGACAGAATTTTAAATGATCCAAAAAGTATTAAAAGAAGATAGAAAGAGTATACAGAGTCACTGTACCAGAAAGAATTGGTTGACATAGAAGAATTTCATGAAACAATGTATGAGCAAGAGCCTATGGTGATGAAGAAAGAAGTTCAAGCTGCTCTGAAAAAACTGGCATTAAGCGAAGCTCCAGGAATTGTGGCATACCAATTAACATATTTCAACAAAGAGATATTGCTCTGGATGTGCTAAGTTGTGCCAAGAAATCTGGAGGACAGTAACCTGGCCAACTGACAGGAAGAGATCTATATTTGTTCCCTTTCCAAAGAAAGGTGACCTGACAGAGTGTGGAAATTATTGAACAATATCATTCATATCACATGCAAGCAAGATTCTGCTGAAAATTATCCAAAAGCAAATGGAGCAGCACATCAACAGAGAACTGCCAGGTGTGCAGGTTGGGTTTAGAAGACACTGTGGTACTAGGGATATTATAGTTAATGTCCTGGCTGAAAGCAGACAGTACCAGAGGAATGTCTGTGTTTCACTGACTATGCAAAGGTGTTAAGACTGTGGATCACAACAAAATGTGTCTGACTCTGAGAAGAATAGGAATCCCAGAATATTTCATTGTGTTTATGGAAAACCTATACTTGAACCAGGAGGCACTTGTTGGAACAGAGTAAGGAGACACTGCATGGTTCAAAATCGGCAAGGGTGTCCTCCAAGGACATATTATTCTGTCTCCATACCTTTTCAATCTATACACAGAAGAGATCATCCAGGATGCTGGGCTGTATGAGGAGGAATGTGGCATCAGGAATGGAGGAAGATGTGTTATGCAGATGGCACAAACCTGCTTTCTGAAACTGAGAAGGACCTGAAGCGTTTGCTGCAGAAAGTCAAGGACTGCAATCTTCAATATTGATTGAAGCTCCAATTACATCTCTCTGCACTTTCCATTATACCACTTTTCTTTATCCACTCGAACCATTTGAATCTTTTGTTTAACTCCTTTACTTTGGCATAATTTCCCTTTGTTTTGGCCTCTTGACACTGTAGTGCAATTTTTAGAGTCTCTTTTGACATCCATTTTGGTTTATCTTTCTCCTCTGTCTTTGCAATGACCTTTGCTTTCTTCATGAATGATATCCTTGATTAACTCATCCAGTCTTTGATCACTGGTGTTTAATGCCTCATTCCTATTGCTAAATTGATTTTGAAATTCAGATGAAGCAGATTCAACATCATATTGTTGTTCTCATGGACTTATTTTCATTTTCTTTCGTCTCGATTTGAAATTACACATGAATAATTAATGATTATTCGTCTCCTGGCCTAATTTTTATTGTCAATGGTGAACTTCTCCAATATTTCTTCCACAGATTAATCAATCTGACTCATATGTAGACCATCAGGTGAAGTTCATCTGTAAACTTGTCCTATTCATCTTTTAAAATAGATATTTGAAATAAATAAATCATTGAAAATACAAAATTCAATGAACCATTTCCAGCTTCATTTCTATCACCAAGCCCATATTTTCCAACTACTGTTCTTTCTTCAATGGTGCAAACTTTTGCTTTCCTACCACCAACTGTCATTAGCACATCTTGATTGCATGTTTGATTTGAGACTCCAAGTTTTGGTGAAAATTCTCAACTGGCTTTAGAGGTAGGAACATATATTTAAATAAGAATCACAGTAACTGGTCTTCTTTGTATGCGTATGGATAATATCCTATCACTCACAACACTATATTTCAGGATGAATTTGAAATTGAGCAACACCTTTCTTCTTCAGTTATTCATTCCCTGCATATGAGACTGTATGATTATCTGATTCAAATTGGTCAAAGCTGTTCCATCTCATCTCACTCATGCCTTGTATTTCAACAGTCATGTGTTCCATTTCATTTTTTATAATTTCCAGTTTTCTAACAATCAAGCTATGTCAATTCGATGCTCCAGTTATTATATGCTGTTTGTCATTGTTTTTCTTCATTTCAAATGACTTCCAATCCAGGATCTAGCATTAAACTACTATAACTATCCGCATCCTCTAGTATTCAAAGGGTTTTCAAAGACCTGTTATTTAAGAAGTGGATGGACAATCCTGCTTCCTAGTCTGTATTAATCTGAGAGCTGTACTAAAATTTATCCACATTAAATAACCCCTATGACATCTGATAAACCCATGGCATTGATTTCAGTATCACAGCAACCCACAAATTATCTTCGTACAGTAAACTGACAGACAAGTGCTCTATCAATTAGCACACTGTTCTCCCAAAATACAACATATTGCCAGTTTACTTTGTAATTATATTAGCAAATCAGTCTTCACACCAGACCTGAGGGCCCAACCAACTTTTAACCACAAAAGCCAGCCAAGTTTGGGTACTGATTGGTTTAAGAAAAGAGGTTCCCAACTCACAACTGATTGTAAGTTAAATAAAAATTGTGGAAGTGGAATTGGAAAATCAAAAGTTCTGAACTTGTTCATCATTTCTTATGCTGAAGGAACTAAAGAAGAAATTCAAGCTGTGAGTTGCAATGCTTAAGGATGCTGTAAACAGAATACTAAATGATTCAGGAAGCATTAAAAGTATTATAAGAATGAAAGGAATATGCAGAGTCACTGTATCAAAATGAATTTGCTGATGCAGAAGAATTTAAAGAAATGACATATAATCAAGATGCAAAAGTGGTAAAGGAGGAAGTTCAAGCTGCTCTGAAGGACTTGGCAAAAAAAAAAATTAAGCTCCAGGAATTGATGGAATACCAATTAACGTATTTCAACAAACAGATGCTGCCATAGATGTGCTCACCAGGTTGTGCCAAGAAATTTGGAGGACAACTACCTGGCCAACTGACTGGAAGAGATCCATATTTTTATTCCCATTCCAAGAAAAGGTGACACGACAAGAGTGTGGAAATTATAAACAAATATCACTATTACCACACACTAGCAAAATCATGCTGAAGATTATCCAGAAATGAGTGAGACGGTACACTGACAGAGAACTATCAGAAATACAAGATGGGTTTAGAAGAGGCCGTGGCATTAGAGACATATAACAAATGATCTTTGCAGAACTGGATTGCAGACTGAAGAAAGCTGAAGTAAGAGCCACATCTCACACCATACACAAAAATCAACGCAAGGTGGATCAGAGATCTGGGAGTAAAGCCCAAACTACAAAGTTCATCAGAGACAAACCAGAATCAAGCTTAGATGCTATTGTTTATAGTAAAAAGAGACTGTCAAATACAGCCAGAAATGCACAATCTGGATAGGACAAAATTGATAAATGGAACCTTCTAAAGATTAAATTCTTATGCACATCAAAACCATTTTCCAACAGAATGAAAAGAAAACCTCCTGACTGGGAAAACATATTTTGTGAGACAAGGGCCTCATATCAAAAGTTTACAGAATTGCATTGCATTGCATTGCATTGCACTGCACTGCACTAGACTGCATTGCATTGCACTGCACTGCATTGCACTGCATTCCATTCATGACATTATTGCCAATGTCAGATGGATCTTGGCAGAAAGCAGAGAGTACACAGTCTATCTGTGTTTCATTGACTGTGTGGATCACAACAAATTGTGGCTAACCTTGAGGAAAATGGGAATCCAAGAACACTTGATTGCCCTTTTGTGAAATCTATACTTGGACCAGGAAGCAGTCCTCAGAAAAGAGCAGGGAGAAAATCAAGAAAGGTTCAAACTCAGGAAAGGAGTGTGCCAGGGATGCATCCTGTCTCCACACCTTTTAAATCTATATGCAGAGGAGATCATTCCAGAAGCAAGGCTTTATGAGGCATGTGGCATCAGGATTGGAGAAAGACTCATCAACAACCTACAGTATGCAGATGACACAACCTTGCTTGCTTAAACTAAGGAGGACCTGAAGCACTTGCTGCAGAAAGTCAAGAACTACAGTCTTCTTTTTTTTTTTC
>NW_006399959.1:4426968-4444473 GCF_000299155.1 Elephantulus edwardii
TGTGTTTGTTAGCCATCTGAATGTCGTCTTCGGTGAAGTGCCTGTTCATATCCTGTGCCCATTTTTCTATTGGATTCTTTACCTTTATCTTGTTGTGGTGAAGAACTACAGTCTTCAATATGGATTAAAGTACAAACTCAAGAAGACAAAGACTCTCACTATTGGGCTAACTGGCAGCACCATTATAGATGAAAAGATTGTCAGGATATAAAAGCATGAATTGCACTGAGAAAATCTGCTGTCCGGGACCTCTCCAGAGAACTGATAAGCAATAATGTCAGTCTACAGATGAAGGGTGCCTAATCCAGGCCATAATCTTCACAATTACTTGCTATACATCAAAGAGCTGAGCAATGACTAAGGATGACAGAAGTAGAATCGATGCCATTGAATTGTAGTGCTACAGAAGGGTCTTGAACATACCATGGACCACCAAGTTTCTCCTTGGAGGCTCAGTCAGATTTTGTAACTTCATCTCACATACTTTGGGAACTTGAGCAGGATAGGCCAGTTTTTGGAGAAGGACATCATGCTCGGAAGGATACCCAGGAGAATGAGATGGACTGATAAAGTAACTGAGGTAATGAAAGTTGGTGTGTCGGAATTAGTGAGACTGGTTCAGGCAAAAACAGGCTTTAGAACTGCTATAAATTGGGTTACTATGTGTCGCAGGTGACTTGATGGCAAACAACAACGTTACCAAGGACAGGGAGAATCCAGTTCAGGCCAAGAAAGTTTACTGAAGAAGGATGTCCAGGCTGACTCAAAGGAGAAAGCAGACTAGCCTAAAAATTAAGGTGAGGGTATATACTATTACAAGATAAGGAGATACGTATTGGGTTGTACTGTGTTATGCAATAAGGAAGTAGCCAGGGAGTTGTAAAAGATAAGTAGGAAGGGGATTATACAAGATATTTCTGGGAAACCTTTTGTAAAAATCAGGATCATTGTTTCTCTCTTCTGTATCTGCTTCCTGCTGGATAGGGACAACAACTCGAACAAGGGGTGTTAGGTAGGCTGTTGGTTTTAGGCAGTGAAGCTCAGAGATGTGATGGTGAAGGGTAGTGGTTGGTACTCAGCTGGTAGTAAGAGGAGTTCACAGACTGTGGTTGGCAAAGGCTTTCATCTATTCTTAAGAAAAATAAAGAGAAATCACATGAGGCAAAAATTAAACAAGATTTAAAAAAATTACTGAAAGACCATCTGAATGTCCTTCTCTTCAAAAAGTCTTTCCATGTCTTTTGCCCATTTTGTAATTGGGTTCTTCTCAATCTTTTTCTTCTGGAGGCCCTTAGGCTTCTGTAAACTTCTGTGATGAGACCCTTGTCTGAGATGGTATTGCTAAGTGTTTGTTCCTAGTAAGTAGGTTTTCTTTTTACCTTGTTGGTAAAAGTTTTGATGAGCAAAGAGATTTAATGTTTAGAAGGTCCTATTCATCAATTTTATGTGCATTTCTGACTATATTTGGCAGTCCCTTTATACCAAAGACTAGACTTTCTAAGATTAGTCCCAGTTTGTCTCTTATGACGTTTGTGGTTTTGGGCTTTATTTCAAGGTCTCTAATCCGCCTTGAGTTGATTTTTGTGTCTGGTGTGAGTTGTGGATACTGTTTTAGCTTTCTGCAGATAGCAGTCCAGTTCTGCCAAGACCATTTGCTGAAAATATTGTCATTTCTCCACTTGATAGGTTTTATATCCTTGTCAAATATCAGTTAACTGTAGGTAGATGGATCCATTTCTGGGTTCTCAATTCTATTCCATTGATCTATGTGTGGGTCATTGTACCATGCTGTTTTGGTTACTATCTCTGTGTATCTCAGGCAAGAGTCTCCTAACGTAAATTTATAGAATACTTCTGGGCCTCCACAAGAACAAGTCTGATAACCCAATTTCAAAATGGGGAAAAGACATGGAAAAGTTTTCACAAAGGAATACAACAGACACATGAAGAAATGCTCAAAATCACTGAGATACCATCTCATTCCAGTAGGAGTGACAAAGTTTAACAGGATAGTAGGTAATAAATGTTGGAGAGGATGTGGCAGCGTAGGAACTCTTATACATTGTTGATGGTATTGTAAAATGATACAACCACTCTGCAGTTTCGCATTTTTTCAAAAAGTTGAACATAGAAATTCCGTGTGAACCAGCTATTCCATTGTTTAAGACAATAACCCAGGAAAATAAGAACAGAGGCTCAAACGGAGACTTAAACAGCAATATTCATAGCTGCATTATTCATCATCACAAGAACATGGAAACAGCCCAGATGTCCAACCACAAACATTCACACAATGGAGTACTACACAGTACTCAAAAGCAATGAGTTTTTAAAATTACTACCTAACTCAGTCCCACAAGGACAAATAATGTATAAAACCATTACTGTAGAATAAGTATAAGGATCCAAGAAGGAAGGGTGGAAGGAGAGGGGTGAGGATGGGCGGTGGGGGCTGTCAATAATAGGGTTGCGTGGAAAAACAATGTATTTGAACTTTGTAAATAAAACAGTATAAAAATATTTTTTTAGAAAAACTACAAAAACCCAATTAACAGGATCAGCCCTAAGCACGTGCACTCACAATCCATGGTGATGTCTCTACCAGCTGACTGAATGTCCTTACAGACATCTCTCGTCATGCAGGAAAATGGAATCCTGTGCTCTGATCATCAGTGTGATCTCGGAGGAGACATATTTAAGCTTTGGTGTTCAAGTTACAATGGACATCTCACACTCCCATAACTTTATCAATTAGTTACACTGAGTGTTTTGGACACAACGTGCCTCCTACATAACACTGACTGACTGCCGTCCAGTTATCAGCCACCTGCTCACAGCATCACAGCTCTGATGGTCTGTACTCCGTAGGGAGTTGTGCTCCTCACCCAAAGGCAAGGTTCTTGGGTGGTTTGAATCTACCAGAAACTCCGTGTAAGAAAGACAGAAAATCTACTCCCATGCAATTTAGAGCTTCAGAAACTCAATGGAGCACCAACTGAGTCAGTTCTGATTGGCAGCAGTGAGTTTTTTAGTTCTTTAAGAAAGTGATGGGAAAAAAACAATGAGAAACGTAAGGTTACAAACTCTAGTTCCACTGATTACCAGCTTTGCTTTCAGAACTTATGGTTTTAGTTTCCATGTGGCCCAGGTAAGGACCCTGCTAGTGTAGTGGCTTAAGTGTTGGCTTGCTAAAGGAAAGGTCGGTGGTTTGAACCTTTAGCAGTTTTTCAGGAGAAAGATGGGGCAATCTGCCCCTGCACAGATTTACACCCTTGGGAACCATCTGGGCAGTTCTACTCTGTCCCACAGGGTCACAGAAGGTGGAATCACTCAACAGCAGCTGTTTAGTTTGGGTTTAGGATGGTCTGGCTTAGAGCATCTTCTGCTGTAATTTCTCACCCAACCATTCCACAATTGTTCCTCTTTTATGACTGAAGAAACTGAAGCTCCAAGAAGGTAAATAGCTTGAAGTTATTAAGTAGTAGAGCTAGAATTAATATGTTAGCAAGTTGCAGAGCTGGAATTTAAAGTCACAGGTTCTGACTTTTAAATCTATACTTTTCCAATGTGCATCCTATATAGGGAAATAATTGTCATCAACTTCCAGTTTTAAAATCTCTTCTTCATCCTCACAACAGCCTCAGTGTCTTAGCACTAAAGGCAGTCTTTTTCTGTGCACATTAACACTCTGTGTTCATTTAAGGAATATTCCTCACACACCGGGCACTGTGAAGTCAGCAGATTTCTACCTCCATAGCTCACACGTTCAATGACCGCACAGCATCCTGAAAGGTCAAAACCACAGGACAACACATGACTGGACCACGTGTGGACAATGCCTTGCTGGTGAGGCGCAGCCCAGCTGTTGCCATCACCTCATCTTCTTCCTTTCTGACAATGAGGGAGAGCTGGTAGGGGGTTCTCATTAGTTTCTCATGAAAACTTACTGTCACCTACTGTGTGACCAAGACTTGCACCAGATGCCAGACACATGACCTCATTAACATACACAAGAATCCAGCAGATTCTTATAATTGAAACCCAGTTAGATTTTATAAATAACTAAAAAACCACAAAGTAAGAGAAAATTCAGAGGTAGGATCTGAATCCAATCCACCAATTGTCAAAGTCCTTCTTTCTACTACACCTCCCTGCACAGTCAGAGGGTCACTGTGGGTGGAAGATGCAAAATATGTAACATCTAGACTAAAAGTAAAGTTCCTAAAATTTCATAAAGAATTGAAAGATAAACTTTAATCAATATCTACTTAGTATAAAACAGACCTATTATATACTTTCTTCTAGGTCGTATAGCCCTGGTCTGTCCACTTGCTGTACAGAGGTAACTTGTTGCTGTGATGCTGAATACTGTGACACTAATGTGTCAAATGCGATAATGTTTACCCATGCCGGACAATGTTTGGTGGAGCTCCCTGATTAAAACAAGCTTGGAAGCAGGAGTGACATTCACTTCCAAAATAGCTTGCTTCCAGAAACCCTATGAGCCTGGAAAAATGATGAAAGTTATACAAGTGTTCAGATCATTCATTCTTAGGGTTGCTACGAGTTGCCTACGACTTGATGGCACTTAACAACAATAACAACCATTATATACTTACAGGAAAATTATCATAAAAACAATAGGATTGATGTGCATTGAACATGATATAAATCAAAGATCATAAAAATATTGAGAATAACATTTGTTTCTAAGGAGTTCTGATGGTGTTATGCATATGTGTTGGGGTGTTAACTAAAAGTTCAGGAGATTGAACCCACCAGTTTCTCCACGGAGATGAAACCATCAGCTTCCAGGGAAGAATTACAGGTTCAGAAATGTGATGGAGAGTAGCCATAAACTGCAATCAACTCAACAGCAATGGATTTGACTTTCAGATTTTGTTGTTTCTACATATTTAAAGCAATAATATGAAATACCTTGAATCACACTCTTATGTTAACCTTTGGCTTTTTTTCTGACAGGGTTTTTGAGAGTGCTGACCTGTGTTTTAACTTCATTTTAACTCCTTAAATGTACACCATTATAACAGAAGGAGATGGGGAATCAAGGCCCTGTTACCACACCTGCCAATTCAGAAGCTTTCAGAAAGCGACCTGATGTATCATTCCGTGACCCACGAGGTGACATTTACAAAGTTAGCCAGAGAATCCTGCAAGGTGAAGCTGAATGTGTATCTTTTCATTATGACATCTAAAAGAAAGCTGATGTTTTTCTTTTTCAAATGAAATGCTTTGTTTCAACTTTCAGCAAAGGTGGTGCTAAAGACACCAGCCTGCATGGTATGAAATATCATTGCGGATATAAAATTTCCAAGAACTTACATGTATTTCAGGAATTTCAAAATGAGGTGGAAGCAAGCTGCTAGCACAGCTTCGCTTTGGAATCATCTCTTTATCCCCATCCCCTCAGTTTAGCCAGTGCATCTGGAGGGAAATCATGTGTAGCCTTGGCCCACCCAGCCATTAGCTTCAATACTCCTTACTCTCCTGTTGTTTAAATCCCACTCACAATTCAGGCTTCAGTGCTGTAGTTCAAACTGTATGCTACCAAGTAACCACCACTAGAGGTCAGCAAGTGTCTGCTGTTCCAAATGGACTTCTGTTGCGTGCCAGAGCTGGAACCCATCCAAAGCTGATCCATGGATTTTCTGAGTAATTTCACAGGAAGAGATTGCCTATCCTTCTCCTGTGGAGCACTTGGTGGATTTGAACTGCAGGCCTTCAGAATTACAGCACAGATTTTTACCACTAGGTCACCAGAGCTCCCTAAATGGACTTGAAATCACTAGTCACTCCTTTTACTAAAAAAAAACTTACACAACCAAGTTATGCCAAAAAACAAAAACAAAAACAAAAACAAACTGGAGAACAACTCTCTGGCTAACTGATGGGAAGAGATCCATACTTATTAGTATTTTTTTAAAAAAGTGATTCAACAGTTGTTGTTATGTGCCATCAACTCCCCAGTGACTCATAACGACCCTATGTAAAAAAGCTCGAACTCCACTCTATCCTAAGCCAGTCTCACTGTCTCAGAAATAATTACCCCATTACTCCACTCACTGTGTCAATCCATCTATCCTGGGTCTTCCTCTCCTGTACTGTCCCTCCACCCTTCCAAGCATGATGTTCCTGTCCAAGGACTGGTCCCTCCTGGTAACATGCCCAAAGTATGTCAGACAAACCTTCATATCCTTGCCTCCAAGGAGCAGCCTGGTTTCACCCTTTCCAGGATGAACCTATTTGTTCTCTTTGTGGTCTGTGCTATGTTCAACACTCTTCTCTAGCATCACAAATCAAAGGCATCAATTCTTCTTCTGTCATCTTTAGTCACTGTCCAGCTCTCTGATACATAGCAAGTAACTGCAAAGACCATGGCCTGAATGAGGCACACTATATTCTCCTGGCTATTATTCTCTTCAGTACTTTGGAGAGGCCCCTGACAGCAGATTTCTCTAATACAATTCATCTTTTGATTTGCTGACTGCTGGTGCCAAGAGTGTTGAACACAAGCAAGCTGAACTTTTTAACAATCTCAATCTCGTCTCCATCTATCATGTTGCTGCCAACTGACCCAGTGGTGGGAATCTTTGTCTTGTTGATATTGAGCTTCAATCCATGTTCAAGACTACTGTTCTTGACCTTCTACAGCAAATGCATCTGGTCCTCCTCAGTTTCAGCCAGCAAGGTTGTCTCATTTCCATAATACAGGATGTTGATGAGGCTTCCTCCAATTCTGATGCCACATTCCTCCTCATAAAGTGCAGCCTCCTAAGTAATCTACAATGCATACAGACTGAAAAAGTATGGAGACAGGACACATCCTTGATGTAGTCCTTTCCTGATCTTCAACCATGTTCTGTTTACTTGCTCTGTTCTGACAATTGCCTCCTGGTCCAAGCATAGATTTCACATGAGCAGTATATTAACTGTGCTGGGATTCCCACTTTTCTTAAGGTTAGCTAGTTTGTTGTGACCCTTTCCAAATGCTTTTGTGTAGTCAGTGAAACACAGATAGACATTCCTCTGGCACTCTGTATTTTTAGCCAAGATCCACCTGACATTGGCAATTATACTCCTAGTGCCTTTTTTAACACCAGCTTGTATTTCTGGTAGTTTTCTGTCAATGTACTGTTCCAGTCATTTTTGGATAATCTTCAGCAAGGTTTTGCTTCTGTGTGATAGCAGTGATACTGTTTGATAATTTCCACACTGTCAGATCATCTTTTTTTGGAATGTGAATAAATATGGATCTCTTCCAGTCCATGGACCAGGTAGCTGTCTTCCAGGTTTCCTGGTACAACCTGTTCAGCTTGTCCAGTGCAGCATCTGTTTGCTGAAATACTTCTGTATCAGGCCTGGGTCCTGTTAATCCTCAAGCTCCTTATTTTCTGAGAAAAAAAAATCTAATCTCAGCCTTGAATTAATTTCCATAGCCCAAAACCTTGCTCAGTGTCAAGCAATTTTATAAGAACCATTGAAATGAAAAATTAACCCCATTTTTCTTATATGAAAGTAATTCCCACATACACATACCTGGCTGTCTGCATTAACAGAGACACACTTTGATCTCCCTCAGCCAACTCTGTCATGACATCTCGCTGTCTGAAAACCTTCCTCATTATTAACCTCATTACCACATGGCATTCAGGAATAACCTTAGTTCAGTACTTTCAGTGGGCCTCACGTGATCCATCCTAACCTTTGTACATATGCATGAGCTCACTGTATTTCCACATCTGTTCTTCTAATCCCATTTCCAGGGTTTTCGCACAGAATTCTGGAGATGGCGGCCTATGCTCACCCATCCTCATCCTGTGGCTAATCCACACACTATGTGAAGGTAGAGACCACAGTTTATACCCATATGTTCTTCCGCAGGGGAGCAGCTCAGCAGATGCATGTAGAAACAAGTTAAAGATTTAACTTACTTAGCTGTTTTCATATTGAACAGACACAATCTTTAAAATGGTTAGGAAAACATCAAATAAAACTCCTAACAATTAATTGATGGGCTTCGTACATAAAACCTCGAAGGGGATACCAGACCCTGCTCAAGAGAGTACGATCCTCGGTCTTAAGGAGCTAAACAGGCATGAATGTTTTAGCCACTTAAATGTACCTTGTTGTAGCCATGAGTCACAGCTCTGCTCAGCTCTTTTATTTCAGCGTTTCTTCCCTTGGTTCTGTCTTCTCTACGCTCTAGTGAAATTTTCAGGGTCTCTTCTGACATCCATGTTCTTGTTATCTTTTTCAATGACCTTTTGCTCTTTTCATAAGGCTGCCAACTGGCTGAGTGGTGAGACTCTTCATTTTACTGACAGTGAGCTTAAATTCATATTGCAGACTACAATCTTTGACTCTGCTTCAGGCCCTCCTCAATTTCAGCAAGCAAAATTGTGTCTTCAGCATAACACCAGTCGATAATGAGTCTTATTCCAATCCTGATGCCACATACCTTCTCATAAAGTCCAGCCTCCCAAATAATCTGTTCTGCATATACATTTAAAATGTCTGGAGTAAGAAGGAGAGAAGAATTATTGATGCCTTTGAATTATGGTTTGGAAGAAAGTATTGAGTATCCATGGACTGCCAAAAGAACAAACAGACACATCTTAGAAAAGGTGCAGCCAGGGTGCTACTTGGAGGCATGATAATAAAGCTTTATCTCTTTGGGCATATTGCCAGAGAGATTGTTCTTTGGAGACAGATGTGATACTTGAAATAGTGGAAGGATGGCGAAGGACAGGAAGACCCTCAACCAGGTGGACTGACACAGTGACCGCAGCAATGGGCTTGAGTGTGTCAGAGATTCTGAGAATGAGCACAAGATAGGACAGGGTTCAGATCTGCTTAGCAAAGGGAAAGCTACCACTTAACATCACCCAGGGTAGCTGTTTTTGCATCAGCAGTCTTCTGGTGCTAGAAGAACGGACTGGAAACAAGTCATGTCCAGTGTTTTGACCATTCTTTGGCCTGGTCTTATTTGGTTCACATGACTAATAAATGAACACTGTTGTGTATAGGACCAGAAGGTGAACCCCCCCTTTTTAAAAAATTTACTATTAATTTCAATGAAAATTTACAGAAACTTTGGGTTTCCATTCACTCATTCATTCATTGCTGCACTTTTCTCCCCTCCCAACCCTCCCCCCTAGTAAACTACCCTCTTGGAAAAGTAAAAGAAAAATTCTTTGTTTTACAATCCCTGCCCCTAGGTCCACTCCACTAGGCAGCCTTCGTTCTGGACTCCTGTCATGACAAAAATACCCAATCACATATCCCTTTTAAACAGTTTTCTCCCTCATCTGCTTCAATGCAGTATACATTATTGAACCCATCTTTCTCAGCCTCCCCGCCAACCCCGAGGTCAGTCCTGTTTTACAACAGTGGCACCATGCTGTATTTCTCCTTTTGTGACTGAGATACTTCACTCAGCATAATGTCCTCCAGGGTCACCCATTTTGAATAATATTGCATGAGTTCCTTGTTTTTCAATGCAGCATAGGATGCCACTGTGTGAATATACCAAAGGTTCTCCATTCATTTCTTGATGGGCACTTAGGTTATTTCCAACTCCTTGCTATTGTGAACAAAGCGGAGATAAACATTGGTGTGCATATATCTGCTTGGATATCAGTTATGGACTCTTTGGGGTATATTCCCAGTATTGGAATTGCTAGGTCAAATGGTATCTCTATTTGCAACTTTTTGAGAAAGTGCCATACTGCCTTCCACTGTGGTTGCGCCAGTTTACACTTAACACCAAGAGTGAATAAGGGTTCCAGTTTCTCCATAACCTCGCCAGCATTTGTTGCATCCTGTTCTGTTAAATTTTGCTATTCTGACTGGGGTGAGATGGTATCTCATAGTTGTTTTGACTTGCATCACTCTTAGAGCTAGGGATTTGGAACATTTCTTCATGTGCTTGTTAGCCATCTGAATGTCTTCTTTAGTGAAGTGTCTGTTCATATCCTGTGTCCATTTTTCAACTGGATTGTTTACCTTTATCTTGTTGTAGTGCTTGAGTATTTTATAAATTCTGGATATAAGTCCCTTATCTGATATGTCACTGTTGTTGTTGCTGTTGTTGTTTGATGCCGTCGAGTCGTAGACTCCTCATAGCGACCCTATGAACAAACGGCCTGAGAACTGTTCGTACATAGAGTTTCCGGAGACAAGCCATTTCAGAAGTGGATGCCGCTCCTGCTTCCAGTACCAAATACTTTTTCCCAGTCTATGGCTTCCCTTTTTATCCTGTTGGAGAAGTTTTTGGATGTGCATGGTGAAACTCTTTTGTTGAAAGGCACTAAGACCATGAGAATCGTTTGTAAAGGTCCACTAGCAACCAGAACATAGAATGTCTGAATTATGAATCTAGGAGAATAGAAAATTGTAGAAAATTAGATGGAACACATAAAGATCAATATCCTAGACATTAGTGAGCTGAAATAGACTGAATTGGCCACTTCGAATGAGACAATAATCATATGATCTCATGCTGAGAATAACAAATTGAAGAGGTCTAGTGTTATAGTCTTAAGTCAAAAATAACATTTCAAGTCAACCCTGAAGAACAATGTTGTAAGTGATAGGATACTATCTATATACATGCAAACAAGACTTGTTAATGCAATTATTATTAAAATAAAGGCATTAATCCCTAAATTTAAAGACAAATTGAGAACTTCTACCAGCTTCTGCTAGGAAGAAAGATGGCCATCTATTCCAAAATAACAGGCCTTCGAAAACCCTGTGTACAACAGAGCACACTTAGTGTAGATTAGCAGATATGGTACCCGAGGCTGAGCCCTCAAATTTGGAAACACAAAAGAGGAGGAAGAGTTATAAGCAGACAGCAATGACTGAAACATGGAATGTGAGAAGAAGGCAGGAAAACTGGACACTGTTAAGAAAAAATTAGAATGCATAAACATAGGCACAGTGGGTATTGGCAAGTTGAGATGGATTGGCATGGGGTATTTTGGATCAGAGAGTCTTATGATGTAACATACCAGAGATGAAAAGGTGAGGGAAAATGGGGTCACAATCATAGTTTAAAAAGTCATTTCTAGATCCACCTTGAAAAACAATATTGTGAGTGAGAGGATAATATCCATACACTTATAAGGAAGACCTGTAAATATCAGCATTCAAATATAGGCACCAAGAACCAGTAGAGCCAAAGAGGAGGAAATTCTACCAACTTTTGCAGTTGGAAACTGACTGAACATGCAACCAAGATGCATTAATAATAATGAGTGACTGGAATGTAAAAGTTGGGAACAGAGAAAAAGGATTAGTAGTTAGAAAACATGAACTTGGGACAGAAATGAGGTTAGAGATAGAATGACAGAATTCAATCAATGATTTATTCATTGAAAATATTTTTATAAGAAATGTAAATAAATGGCAAATATACACATGGATTTCACCTGATGGCACTGCACAGGAATAGGATCAATTACATCTGTGGAAAAGAAGCTCAATATCAGGTGTAAAAACTAGGCCAGGCACTGACTGTGGAACAGACTATTAACTATTCATATGCAAGTTCAAAACAAAGGTGAACAAAGTTTAACGAAATCAATAAAATTAAAATTTGTGCACACCCATATTTATTATGGCTTTGTTCACAATAGCAAAGAGGTGGAAACAACCCAAGTGCCCATCAAAGAAAGAATGGATAGAGAAACTGTGGGATATTCACACAATGGAATACAATGCTGCATTGAAAAACAAGGAACATATGAAATATTATATACAAAATGGGTGACCCTGGAGGATGTTGAGTGAAAGATCTCAACCACAAAAATACTGCTTAATGCCACTGTTCTAAAGTGGGACTGACATACATCGGGCTTGGAGGGAAACTAAGAAAAGAGGGGATAAATAATAAATTGTTTAGAAGGAATATATGATTAGGTATTATTGTCATGACAAGAGTCCAGAAAGAAAGCTGCACAGTGGAGTGGACTGGGGGAGTGGGACTGTATAACAATGAAAGATTTTTTCCTTTCTTTTCAAAGAAAAAAGCGAACTGGGGGGAAGGGTGGGTAGGGAGGAAAGTGTGCAACAATGAATGAATGGAAATCCAAAGTCTCTGTAAACTTCCAGTAAAATTCATTTAAAAAGAACTAAAACTTGACCTTAGTCTGTTGTTGTCTTGTGCTGTCAAGTCGCTTGTGACTCATAGCGACCCTATGCACAACAGCAATAAACCCTGCTCTGTCCTGTGCCAATCGCACTGTCTCTGAGACACCCATCCCAATTACCCCAATCAATCCATCTCATAGAGGGTTTTCCCCTCCTGCGCTGTGCCTCCACCCTCCCAAGCATGATGTCCCTCTCCAAGGACCGGCCCCTCTTTACAATATGTCAAACGAAGTATGTCAGACGAAGCCTCAAAATCCTTGCCTCCAGGTTTAACCCTCTCCAGGATGAATCTGTTTGTTTTCTTAGCAGTCCATGGCACACTCTATCTAACCTAACCTGAAATGCAGTCCTGGATGTATCCACTAGCCTATATCCAGAAATTTGGAAGATAGCTAGTTGGCTAACTGATTGAAAAAGATCAGTATTCCTATTAAAAAAAAAAAGAAAACCAACCAACTCTTAACAGAGTGTGGAAATTGTGGAAAATATCACTAATATTATATGCATGTAAAATCCTGCTGAAGAACATTATAAAGCAGCCGGAATAGTGCAACAATTGGGAACTACCAAACATTTAAGCTGGATTCAGAAGAGGCCATGGAACAAGGGCTATTGATGATGTCAGATAGATCTTGAGTGAAATCAGAGAACACCAGAAAGACGTTTACTTGTATTTTACTGACTATGCAAAGGAATTTAACAGTGAGGATCATAATGAATTATGAATGACATTAAGAAAAATGGGAATCCCAAAATACTTAATTGTGCTCATGAAAAAACTAGAGACGAGAATTAGTTTTTCAAACAGAGCAAAGGAACACTGTTGTTACGTTGTTATGTGCCATCGAGTCGTTTGCTACTCATAGTGACCCTATGTATAACAGCCCTAAACCCTGCTCTATCCTGTGCCAATTGCCTTGCCTCTGACACACCCATCCTGATCACCCCAGTCACTGAATCAATCCACTTCATAAAGGGTCTTCCCCTCCTGCGCTGTCCCTCCACCCTACCAAGCATGATGTCCCTCTCCAAGGACCTGTCTCTCCCTACAACATGTCCAAAATATGTCAGACGAACCCACAGAATCCTTGCCTCCCAGGAGTAGCCTGGTTTAACCCTCCCCAGGATGAATATGTTTGTTTTCTTGGCAGTCCAGGGTACATTCAATACTCTTCTCAAGCACCACAGCTCAAAGGCATCAATTCTCCTTCTATCCTCCCCAGTCATTGTCCAACTCTCTGATGCATAACAATTGACTGCAAAGACCATGGCCTGTATCAGGCGCACCTTAGTCTCCAGAGAGACACCGTTGCTCTTGAGTACTTTAGAGAGGTCCCTAACAGCAGACTTTCCCATTACAGTATGCTTTTTTTTATGTCCTGGCTGCTGGTGCCAAGAGTGTTGACCGTGGAGCTGAGCAAACTGAAGCTGTGAACAATCTCAATCTCTTCACCATCCATCCTGATGCTACCAATTGGTCCAGTGGTGAGAATCTTTGTCTTCTTGACATTGAGCCTCAGTCCATACTGAAGGCTGCAGTCCTTGACCCTCTGCAGCAAGTGCATGAGGTCCTTCTCAGTTTCAGCAAGCAGGGTTGTGTCATCTGCATAACGCAGATTGTTAATAGATCTTAGGAAAGGTATGTGTCAGGGTTGAATCCCTTCTTTATACCTAGTCAAGTAGGGCCCCCACTCCCATCCCAACCCTGCACTTTTTCAGATGTGGCTATGCTCTCATGGATGCTCCTTCTGCCAGCTGGCTTCATGTACTTCCCATAGCTGCAGACCTCACTATCACACTTGGTCAGGAGTTATATTGCACTGGGAAAGTCTGTAGTTAGGAACCTCTCCAAATTATTGAAGAGTAATGAGGTCACTTTGAGGACTAATGTACTCCTGATTCAGGCCATAGTCTTTTTAGTCACTTGCTGTGCATCTGAGAGCTGGACAGTGACTAAGGATGACAGAAGAAGAATTGATGCCTTTATGTTGAAAAAAGTGCTGAAGATCGCATTCTGTCAAAAGGGCAGATATGTCTTGCTTGGAAAGGGTACAGCCAGAATGCTCCTGGTAGGCAATGATGAAGCTCCATCCCACATACTTTTGGAATGTTGCTAGGAGAGGTTATGCCTTGGAGAACAACATCATACTTGTGAATGCTCAATGGGCAGCCAAACAAAGGAAGACCCTTGACTAGGTGAGTGACTCCAGCAATGGACTGGAGTGGGTCAAAAGATTGTGAGGATGGCATAGGATAGGAGAGTGTTCAGATCAATTGTTCATAGGGTCGCTATGAGTCACAGTCCACTTCACCTAACAGCTACAACAGCAGTGGGCATGGTAGCTCCAGTCCCCGCCCCCAACGCTACAGGCCCTTACTCTGTATAACTATGCCTCAGCCCTGCACAATGTCTGGCTCAATGCCAAGCTTCAGCCTGGCCCACGTCACCCAGCTTCATTTCACCCTACATACCCCCTCTCAAAGACTGTTCCCGCCAAGTGCTTTCACCCACCTGTTGCCCCACAACTCTCGCCTTTTACCCTCCTCTAGGTTCTACACGTCACTTGATGCCCTACCCTGTTGAGCTCAGGCTCCGCCCCTCAGCCTTTTGGCCCCGCCTCACCCCGTAATCAATTTGTTTAAGCAAAGCAGTGATTGTGAAGATGGGAGTGATTGTGAAGATTAAGAAGTTTGGAACGGTTGTATTTAGTGCCATTATGAATCAAAGTTTAATCCATGCCACTTTATCAGCAACAATAAAATGTTAATTATTATTGCATTAATCAGTTATGTGTGCACGATTGTTGTAGTTATGGGTAGTCCAACTACAACTCATAGTAACCTTATAAACAATGGCTTTGAACCTAGCCTTATCCCGAACCAATCTCACCATCTTACCTGACTCCCTGTCACAGCCTCTATGTCAATCCTTTCCTGTGTTGTCCACCCTTCCAAGCATTATATCTTTCTCCAAGGACATGATATTATTCTCCAAGGACTGGACCCTCTTGGAAACATGACCAATGTATGTGAGATAGAACTTAAAAATCCTTGCTTCCAAGGGACTATCTGATTTCAACCTCTCCAAGATAGAAGGTTTGTTCTCTTGGCAGTCCATGTTCTTCTCTAGCACCATGATTCAAAGGTATCAATACCCCTTCTGTCATCCTCAGTCATTGTCCAGCTCTCAGTTGCATAGCAAGGAATTGAGAAGACCATGGCCTGGATCAGATACACCCAAGTCTTTACACTGGCATCATTGCTCTTTTGCACTCTACTCTTTAGCACAGCAGAATTTCCTAAAGTAGCTTTTTTTTTTTACTTCCTAACTAGTGATGCCAAGAGTGTTGATTGTGGATCTGAACAAGATTAAATTATTAACAATCTCAATCTTTTTCCATCTATCGTGATGCTGCCTATTGCCCTGGTGGTGAGAATCTTTGTTTTCTTGATATTGAGACACACTCCAGATTAAAGGTTGCAGTCCTTGACCTTTTGCACCAAACACATTAAGTCCTTCTCAGTTTCACCCAGCAAAGTTATGTCATCTGCATAACTCAGGTTGTTGATAAGTCTTCCTCCGATCCTGATGCCACATTCTTTTTCATGAAGTCCAACCTCTTGAATGATCTGTTCAACATGTTTATTGAAAAGGTATGAATGGAAATAGAAATACCATTTGACCCATCAATTCCACTACTAGGTATATACTCTAAAGAAACCAGAGCCGCCACCCAAACAAATGTATGCAAGCCTATGTTTATTACTGTGTTATTCAAAATAGCAAAGAGATGGACGCAACCCAAGTGTCCATCAACAAATGAATAGATAGAAAAGCTATGGTATATTTACTCAGTGGAATACTATTCAACACTGAAAGCTATGAACTCAAAAAACATTATACAGTATGAGTGACCCTGGAGGAAGTTATGCTGAGTATAGTATCTTGGGCATACAAGGACAAATACCAGCAGGACTGACATGGGAGTTTGGGAGGAAACTCAGAAGAAAGTGGGAAAATGATTAGTGCATTGGAACAGATGAAGGAAATAACTGTTTAAAAGAAATATATGATTAACCATATATATGACAACAGTCCAGAATAAGAGGTGCATTGTAGAATAGACTGGGGAAGGTGACGGCGGGGGGCAGAGGGGAGAGGAAATTGTGCAACAATGAATAATTTTTTTTTTTAAAAACACATGAACTGGGGTGGGCGTGCATGGAAAAAGTGCAACAATGAATGAATGAAAATCCAACTTTTCTCTAAACTTTAGTTAAAATCACAAAAAAGAAAAGGTATGGAGAAAGGGTACAACCATGAGGTACTCCTTTCTTGATTTTGAACCACACAATGTTCCCTTGCTTTGACTGGAAAACAGCTTCCTGGTCTAGGTCTAGGTTTCTCATAAGCACAATCAAGTGTTCTGGAATTCTCTTTCTCAATGTTATGCCATAACTTGTGATCCACACAGTCAGATGTCAGATCCAACACCCTTTCCTGGTTAAAACACTCAATAAAATAGGATTAGAGGGGAATTTCTTCAACATAATAAAGAGTATATAAACACACCCTAGAGCCAACATTGTTCTCCATGGAGAGAGATTAAAGGCATTCCCTTTGAGAACAGGAACTAGGCAAAGATGCCCACTATCACCTTTCCTATTCAATATTGTATATCTTCAAATACCTTAGCAATAGCAGTAATAAAAGAGAAAAAAAGAAGAGGTATCCAAATTGGCAAAGAGGAGGTAAAATTATCTCACTATGCAGATGATATGATAGTATATTTAGAAAACCGTAAAGACTCAGCAAGAAAACTGACAATAGTTGACCAATTTAGCAAAGTGGCAGGATACAAGAGCAACATACAAAAGTCAATTGGAAAAAAAAAAAAAGTCAATTGGATTTCTCTACAGTAGCTAATCACAAGATTAAATACTTGGAAGTTAATCTAACCAGAAGCACAAAGGATCTATTTAAAGAAAATTACAAAACATTACTACAAGAAATAAAGAGAGACCTGGAGAAATGGAAGAGGATACTTTGCTCATGGATAGGAAGACTCAATATTGTGAAAATGATAATACTACCAAAGACAACGTACATGTTAAATGCAATCCCAATACAAATACCAATTCCATCCTTCAACGAGATGGAAAAGGCAATCTCCTATTTTATTTGAAATGGAAAGAGGCCCTGAATAAGCAAATCACTCCTTAAAAAAGAGTAACAATGTAGGCGACATCTCACTCCCTAATTTTAAATCCTACCACACTGCCGGCCTCTGAAAACCCTATGCAAACCAGAACACACGCAGATTAACA
>NW_006399959.1:4455581-4457371 GCF_000299155.1 Elephantulus edwardii
CCCATTCTTCTCAGAGTCAACCACAGTTTGTTATGATCTACACAGTCAAACGCCTTTGCATAGGCAATGAAACACAGATAGACATTCTTCTGGTATTCCATGCTTTCAGCTGAGATCCATCTAACATCAGCTACAATATCCCTAGTACCACGACCCCTTCTAAACCCAGCTTGGACTTCTGGCAGTTCTCTGCTGGTGTGCTGTTCCAGTCGTTTCTAGATAATCTTCAAGCATTTCAATTATAGGACTACACCCATGAATATATACAAGATTTTTTTTAAAAAAGTATAGATTTGAGAGAAAATTAATAGAGCTCATGGATTTTATTTCCAACGATTTACACACATTCTGTTTCATGATCTCAAGTAATTACAAAGACCCACAATGTAATCGGGCTTTTCCCGCTTCCTCCCTGTGATTCTCATTTCCATTGATCCTTCTATCCTGTCCCTTCTTACCTTCTGAGCTTGACCCCTGGGCAAATGCTGTCTGTCCTATTACATGATTGATTGTTTGCAGGGTAAGTGCCTCGCAGGCAATGTTGTTCCTCTTCTTGTTGTTAGGTGCCGTTGTATTGACTCATAGTGACTCTCACACAACAGAGCAAAGTCCTGCCTGATCCTGTGCTGGCCTCACAGTCTCTGTTATGCTGAAACTCACTGGTGTGGTTCACTTTGTTGTTTCTGTGTACCGTCAAGGTGCAACCAACCCACAGCTGATCCCCCAGCATGTTTTCAGAGACAATCAATCAAACAGGAGGAGAGTCCCCGTCCTTCTCCTGAGGAGCAGCTGGTGGACTTGAACTGTGTGCCCTTGGGATTACAGCAGAGTTTCTTACCACTAGGCCACCAGAGCTCCCTGCAGTTCACCTTACAGATCCTATATTGTTTGAGTGAAAATCGAGTCATGGGAGTACTTTCTTCCATGTTGGAAGGTTAAATAAGGGATTTTATCAGTTTATGTAAGCCTGCCTGAATAGATACAGCTGACTTCCCCCCTCCACTTTTTAATTATGATTTTAGTGAACTCTTACAGGAAGGCTGGGTTTTCACTCTTGTATTTGTACACATTGCCCTCCCTCACCTTCCCCCAATTAACTTTGCAATTCACATCTTATTCCAGATTATTGTCACACATATAATATCTAATCATTCCTTTTAGACAGTCCTTCCCTTCAGCTCTCCTAGTGCCGTGTATATGAAGTATACATTCTTTGCCTGTTCTCCCACCCCCCATGAGTTCATTCTACTTTTAGAACAGTGGTCTTATGCAGTATTTATCCTTCTGTGACTTTGAGATTTTACTCAGCATAATGAATACATACAGATGTAAGAGAAGGTATTTTAAGAGAAGGTATTTTCTAAATATGCTATATGTTAATATTCTGTATATGCTGCAAACATGACCCATTAGTATAAAAAAACATACAAGGGGCAAAATTGTGGAAATTCACTGGTCAGAACCAAACACCTTGAGACAATTAGTCGCTGGGTATTGGGTTCAGGTCTACAGTCTCAGGGGACATCCGGGTCAGTTGGCATAACCCAGCCCTCCAAGATGTTGTACATCCTACTGTGTCTAGAGTCGACGGTGGTTTTAAAAAGTCTGTGAGTGTGGCAGCCTTTACAGGACAGCAGACAATAAATGTTGGCGAGAATGTGGAGAGATTGGAACTCTCATACACTGTTGGTGGAATTGTAAAATGAAACAACCAGTCTGGAATTTCCTCAAAAAGCTGAACACCAAAATTCCATATGACCCAGCTACTCCACTGCTAGGAATATGCCCCA
>NW_006399959.1:4458577-4459543 GCF_000299155.1 Elephantulus edwardii
CAGGCCATGGTCTTTGCAATCACTTGTTATGCATCAGAGAGTTGGACAATGACTAGGGAGGATAGAAGGAAAATTGATGCCTTTGAGCTATGGTGTTGGAGAGAGTATTGAACGTAGCATGGACTGCCAAGAAAACAAACAGATGGTAAAAACATGGAAATAGCCAAATGTCCATCAACAAACAGTTTGAGAAATTGTGGTACATTCACACAGTGGAATACTATACAGCACTCAGGAGCAACAATTTCATAAAATACCACATAACATAATGCTGCAGAGCATTACGCTGAGCAAACTCAGTCTCGTAAGGACAAATACTACCTAAGACCATTAGTGTAAAAATAGAAGGCTAAGTAGTAAGATGTGGATAGAAGTCCAAAGCGGGGAGGGGGGCATGGGCAAGGGCTGAGAGTAGAGACAGCGGGAACATCACAAGGTCACAGAGTTTGGTGGCTGGAGGGAGGGGATGAATGAATAGGACAGATCCAGTGGGGACCTGAAAAGACATTAATTTTTTAAAACATCGTGTATGGGAATAACGTGTGAAACACAATGTGATCGAAGGAATGTGTGAAACACAATGTATATGAAGAAAACACAATGTTTATAGATTTTGCATGAAAACCAATATAAAATTAAAAATAAAATTAACTTGTGAGTGATCAACTGAAATGCACCTAATGATCTCTCCCATTTCAGGACAAAGAAGACTGAAGGAAATCAAAGATGTGTGGAAACAGCTGGTGTGAAGGGCTCACAGACACGAGAAGGTCCACCTCCAGGACTTCGAGATTAGAAGAATTAGCTGGGGCCTGGTTATCACTACCAAGCCCTCTGAAGTACATTAAATTAGAATGTTCTGGGGAGAATGAGAGAAAAATGTGCAAAGCATCTCTTTTTAAAAATTAATTTTAATGAGAGTTTACAGAGACTTAGGGTTTCCAGTCATTCAGCAAAACATACTCT
>NW_006399959.1:4462252-4480923 GCF_000299155.1 Elephantulus edwardii
ATAGAGACTGATGGACTCTATGAGACTAGGCACCTGAACCTAAGTCAACCTCAAAGCTAAATTTTCACCTTTAAGGGAAGCAACACTAGGAAGGTACATACGCCATTGAAAAATCAACTAAGTTGAAAAGGGTAGCATTTACGCTGGTCAAAATTCAGAAGACAGGAAAAGTTAGGAGAGGAGGAAGACTAAGCAGGAAACGAAGGAGGAAGAGGGGAAAGAGTGCTGTTAGACTGCAGAGATAGCCGAGGATTCGTGAAACAAACGTGTATGAATTATTCAATGGAAACAAATTGGCTCTGGACCCTCGCACCCAAAATGTATGTAAAATGTTGAATAGAAAACTGATGCGCTCTCTAAACATCATCTAATTGACAAGACTAGGTTTTTAAGGATTTAAATTAAAGGACAGATGAAAACGCATATCAAGCGAACCTTGAGTTAAAGGAATGGAAAGGGGTGTCCAGGAATGTTGGGATGGGGCCCCAAGGGACGGGCTGCAGGCTAAGGTGGGGCTGCCCATGTTGGGGGAGCCAAGCGCCCAGCTCTGGCTGATTCACAGAATTCAGGAAAATCCCAACAACGCCCTCCTCTGTCCCTCCTCCCACCTGTCAATGATCTTGTGCTTGATGCTAACTTTCTGGTGAAAGAAATCTTCTACGAGTCTCAGGTTGTCGGTCCACTAACCAGTGTCAGATTACCACCGAAACACAGTGCACACGGCTGCTTCTTGGTGTTCAGTGTCACAGTCTGTTCTGGTCACAGATACGCCCTGTACACAGGTCCGAACACTGACCACTGCTGGGTCAGCCACACGGGCACAGCGATGTGTGAGCCCACTGTGTCAGCCCATCTCATTAAGTGTCCTTCTCGGATCCTTTACCCAGCATGACATCCTTCTACAAGGACTGGAGCTGCCTCGTCATGTGTCCAAAGGATGCGGCACAAGCTTGCTTGCTAATCTGTAGGGAACAATTTCACGTTTCTTACACCACATCAGAGATTCTGCTTCTAGGTGCAACTGGCCTCTGCCTCTATCCCAAACCCATATCCTTTTCTTACAGAATTGAAGCCATTTCTTAAAATTGAGATTTTAATAAAATTTTATAGAGAACTTGGTTTTCCATTCATTCATTTTTGCCCATTTTCCTCCCTGCCTCCCCTTCACCTTTCATTGTTATACAGTCCGCTCTCCCAGTTCACTTTACTATGCAGCTCTTATTCTGGACTCTTGTCATGCCAATAATAAATCATAT
This sequence comes from Elephantulus edwardii, assembly GCF_000299155.1. Taxonomy (NCBI): domain Eukaryota; kingdom Metazoa; phylum Chordata; class Mammalia; order Macroscelidea; family Macroscelididae; genus Elephantulus; species Elephantulus edwardii. The sequence continues at coordinate 4,463,509 of NW_006399959.1, forward strand.
ATTCCTTTTATACAGTTCTCTCCCTTGTCTGTTTCAATGTTGTGTACATTATTTATTCCCTCTTTTCTTAGTTTCTCCCCAACCCCCATGTCAGTCCTGTTTTATAACAGTGGCATTATGCAGTATTTGTCTGTTTGTGACTGAGATATTTCACTCAGCATAACGTCCATGGTCACCTATTTTGTTTTTCATGAGTTCTTTGTCTTTCAGTGCTGCATACTATTCCATTGTGTGAATATTCCACAGGTTCTCTATCCATTCACTTGTTGATGGGCACTTGGGTTGTTTCCAACTCTTCGCTATCAAAGCCATTTTTCAAACTCACGGTCTCTAATGAGGATGTGAGACCTAGGGAGTAAAGGAAACGCAGACTGACTTGTCCTCCTTCAACTGTAGCTAATAATTTCACATGTTTTCCATCACATCAAGCTATGGTGCACCGCACATGAAAGTGTTTGCTACAGATGGTGTCATTGTTGGGTACTGTCAAGTCAGAATCAACTCACAGCTGACCCTTCAGCAGGTTCTCAGAGGCGTTAAATTTCATGAGAGGATATCGCCCATCAGGACATTCTTGCTTTGCTTATTGGATACCTGTCCTCCATCAGCAGGTCATTTCTTGCCAAAAACGGGGACACATCTCAGAGTAGAAGGGGTGTTGTTACTAACTGGACCCAGAGAACAGGAGATTAGAGTCAGGCTAGTTATGAACATACCTGTGGTTCAACGTTCTCAGAGGCGCTCCTGGGCCCAGGTGAAGGGAATTGGGGATGAAGACAAGTAACCAATAGGAAGCGAGGAAGGGACCCAGAGGGGCTTTAAAAGGAAGCTCTCCCATGTTCTCGATCCAGGCTGAATTCTTGAGCCTGTGGTGGGGCAGGGAGCTGGGAAGAAGACTTTCTCTCTCTTTACTCCAAGCCAAAAAGGCCTCTATCTGGAGGTTTGCTATCTCTCCAGAGACATGGTTAGGATACTAAGCAGTATCAGGGGAGGTGCAAAGTCTCCCAAAAAAGTCTGAGCTAGAGAAACAGAAAGGGTGGCTAGAACTGAAGGGGAATGAAAGTAGGAAGTGGGAGGTTTTTTCCTTTTAAATCTAAAAGCCTTATTGGGCTCAGGGCTCCTGGCTATATTTCCCTTTTTTTATACTTGCTTGCTGTCCATTTGAGGGGATTTGGAAAAAGAAATACTTGCTTTTTCTCATGACTTTCTCCTATTTGGGGGGGACGTAACTCTGCTCTGTTGTAGTGGGTTCTAACTTTTTCAGTTAAAGTCTGAACAATGGTTTCAGTCAAAGGTTTTTATTTTATTTTTAAGAAAAAGAACTGGGCTTGAAAGACTTTTCCAATCGTGGGAAATCAAAGCTGTTGGGGAGACCTCTTGCCTTACTGAAGCTGGCATTCCTATAAGCCTCTACCCCCAGACAAGAGCAAAAAACTCCCTCCAGACTTCACTCTACACTCCTCTTAAGCCCTCTGGGCTATGAAAAGGTGAGAGAGGGGAAAACTTCCATCAACCTGGAAATGCCTCCTGTCTTGAGTCATGTTTAGCTTGCTATTTCTTGAGATGCCCTAGACTTTAAGGAAAAAAATGAAAGAAAGAAAACAAACAGAAAACTGAGAGATCCTTAGGAACTTCTGACTCAAAGAGCCCCAAGTTGTTTGAACGGGGGGTGGGGGGGTGCCTGTAACCCAAGTGGAACTTAGGTCTCTTGCGGGCCATGCGCTGCTCCATGGGAGCCTTACCTGGCTCAGGTCCCCTCAGAAGTCTTTCTACCAGGATTAAGCTGGCTGGCTACTGCGAACATGCAGGCCTCTGTAAGAGCAGGAAGACTTCTGGGAAAAGGTGCTGAGCTCTCTGGGGATGAGGACAAGGTTCTTGCTAGTTGTGATGAACCTCTGCCTTTGCTGTCCTGCAGGAGTTTACTCATAGTCACTAGTGAACCCTTTTAGCCTGTGGACCCCACGTGGTCACGATATATATAACCTGAGGTGTTGTCACAGCAGAAGTTCCTCGCCCCTGAGTCCCTTGTACTATAAAACTCGGAACTTTGCAGCTCAGCTTCTCCACTTGCCCATGACTGCCAAGGCCCAGGGGAGCCTTCTAACTTCTCTGGAACCCACGAGGAGGCTGGGCTCTTGAAAGCCTCTGAAGGATGAGGAGAGAGATGAGGAAACACCAAACACCCTGTACCTTCATCAGCTGTGGGCAGAGCCTCGGGTTCCGGGCTGGTCGGGCTCCTTCCTTGTTGGGGGAAGTGGGTGATCAGTGGGTCTGATCAAAGTACTGCAGGAGGTCCTCAGTTTAATGCAATTCACACTTACAGCACCAATCCAAGCCCTTCTCTGCTGAAGGGAAAACCCAGAGCAGCACTCAGAAATGAGCTCTCCTGGTTGTCAATTCCTAGAAGGAGCAGGAATCTCCCTCTCCTGGGCCTTCCACGGGGTTCCAGGAAAGTGGCTCAGGCTTTGGGTCCCTTTCTCTCCTAGGCTCCCACACAGGGCTGGGATCGCTAAGGGCTGACAAAGTGAAGCAAACGACAGTTGTAGTCAATTAACCTCAGGGCTCTACTACTGCCAGGTGCATCTTGGAAGGCTCACACATTGAAAACGCCCAATCCCAAGAGAAGGGGAGGACTCCAGGGGAGGAGAGCAGCTTCAGGCCAATGCTGGCACCTGGCCCACTTCTTCCTGCTTCTCCAGGCAGACCAAGCATGCTGAGGCAGCATCTACTTGCTACCAGAGGCGACCGTGGCCTAGGGGCTCTAGGCTTTCCCTGTTGACGGCAGTGCCGCCATCCCCGGGCATGACTGCGGGAAAGGGCTGCTTCTCTGTTCCCAGTGGCTCAGATTCCCTTAGACCTGGTATCCTTTACTGTGAAGAGTGTGTGGGAATCAAGACTGACTTTTACATGCCAATCAGGAGCCCCCCTTCTTTGCCCTTTTGTCTTTGACAAAAACCCAGAGTGAGCACGCATTTCTGCTCCACAGAATGGAGGGGAACTGTCGACACAGCCTGGCACCTTGGAGGCCTCGTGCTGAAATGATTTGAGTTCAGCCTTTGTCCAGTGAGAGACGTCCTCTAATCTCCAAGTGGTCCAGCTGGTGTTTGGAAATGTGGGGTGGTGGTGATAGGGAGATTTCTTCAGGTGAAAATAGGCACAAAAAACCCTTGACCTAAGAGGTACCCAATGCTCTCAAGTCGACTCTAATTCACGACCTTCTTGGGTCTCCCAGGTTTTAAATCCTTGAAGTGGACTAGGCCACCAGGGTTTTTAACCTCAGAAGAAAGGACTTCCTGTAGCAATCATCACTGGTTCCCGGTCGGGCCTCTTCTGGCCTATCCTAACCTATTAAGCTCTAGTCTTCTCCTGAAGGCAAACTCTCTTCCTTGGCATTGGGTCTTTGCCCTAAAGTGGCTTGAATGTGTCAAGTACGTGGACATAGCAGGTGTGCTCAGAGCTCTCTCAAGGCAAGGCGTAGCTCTGCAGGGCTTGTTCATTCTGTGAACACAGCTCACTGCTTTGACTGCTCTGCGGTCTCTGAGGGAAAGCACCTACTGTGTGCCTCCCTATCCCCTCCTCCCAAGCGGGCTTTCAAGATCCCCACTGTGGGCCCTTAGAAACACTTCCACAGGACTTGGTGCTTGCTTAAGCTGCAGGGTCAACACATGAAACGCAAGTTGGGATCCAAGAGAAGCCCTTAGCTCACACTTGGAAGAATGAGGTCAATCAGGGTTTGGGTTGATGAGAAATGGAGACAGACTCAAACTGGAGGCTGATGGTGGCTGGGATGCACACGTGCGGTGAGCAAAAAGCGAGGCATGTGCGGAAAGGCTTGTTAGGAGTCCCCATGATGGCTGAACTGGAGAAACTTCTAAAATGCAGGCCTAGTTCTGACAAACAAGAGACTACCTAGTAGAGGGTCCCAGTTGGTGGCTTCTACCTTCCCCTGTCCTCCAGAAAATGTGCTCACTGGCCAGTGAAACTGACAAGAATGTGGAGCAAGTTGGAAATGCCGTCAAGTTCAATGGTGTGACTACCAGGTGAACGCTCGTCTTGTCCTAAGGAACAAAACTTGTGCTGCTTCTGAGTCCCAGTGAACCCCCAGGACTGTCACAGCAGGCCCACACACGTGTTCTCAGCTCACATGACTGCCCTGTGACTCCAGGAAGGCTCACCTCTTGTCTGCAGGGGAAATAGCTGGTGAAAAGTCTCCAATTCTGTTTTTATCCTGTCCTTGCTGGTTCCCAAGTCGGCTTACCAAAAAATGAGGTCGCCTGTAGCCTCAAGCTAGCCTGTCTGTTCTTACTGGGCAGGACCGAGCTTCACTTTGCCCTGGGAGTTGGGCCTCTTGTCTCCTTATGTGCCCCAGATTCATTCTTAGTGTCTGCTCCCTAGGAAGCCACAGTCTGAGCAAGTTCTTGGGCACAGAGAAGCAGTGCAAGTACCACTCTGGTGTGTGTCCTCGGGCACAGACAGTAGAGAAAAGGAAAGAATAGTGCATTAATGTGGCTCCAAGAAGCACCAGGAGCCTTTTGTCTTTAGGGACGATCGTCCAATCAGCTAAAACCCGAGCCAACCCCTACCCTTCTTGCTGTGGAGTTGATTCTAATTCATGGTGCCCTCGGTTTGAGTTTGGGGCTGTAAATTTTTATGGAAGAAGGCGGCCTGTCCCACTCTGAAGTGGGCCGCTGAGGTCAAAGCCCTGACCTTCATTAGTAACTGCTGTCCACTGGAATCTCGGTGGGAGGAGGGGCCGGTGCACTGGCAGCGTGAGACTTCGTCAGGACAAGCTGTAGGGCCACGGCTCATCCATTCCCATGTCGGTCTTCATTGACAGTGAAAGCTGGGCTTATAGGCCCTCCTCTGCTTGCAAGCTCCCCATGCTTTATCCATGGTCTGTAAGGAACTGAGAGCAGAGTAAAGCTCTGCTTGGAGACCAGGCCTGCCCTTCCTTCCAGCTCCCTACCCCACTGCGATTGAAACTTGATGCTGGGGTCCAGGGCGTTCACATGTCTGTGACACAAGCTCCCCTTGGATGTTTCTAGTTACTCTCTTGCCCAGTTGAACTGAGTTTAAGAGCAGAGATGGCCTTATTGTGACTGTATTCTGGTAGCCGAGTGGTAAGAAGCTGTGCCGTAATTCCAATGGCAGGCAGTTCAAATCCCCAGCTGCTCCAAGAGAAAGAGGGGAAACCTCCTGTGTGACTAAACTGCTTCTGAAACCCCCCTGGTCAGGTCTGCTCACAAAGTACAGTGACTCTTAACAGTGGTTGGGCCTCGGCTTCGAAGGCCTCGGCCGTCTATACTCATGAGTGTTGTGTGCTGTGTCTCAGTCACTTGTAGCTGGATTCCTGGGAGCAGGGAGTGAGTGGGATCAGCTGATGCCCTTTCTGACACATGGGAGCCTTGAAAATGCTAAGCTTTAGGCCCAGGCCTGGTGTCTGGAACCCATTCAGCCTCCTTCCATCTGCAATTGAGGGTATAAGGGCCTTACATCCTCTGGGGCCAGTTTACTTCAATTTTAGTATGTGAAACAATGATGGACCACGTCCTATATGCTTCTGTTAGCAAAACTGCTTTTTATCCTGTGAAATTGCCATTCTGCCCAGCTGACTTATGGTTCTTAGAGTCCTAGGAGTAATTGTCTCCTTCTATGGCAAGTTTGTCACATTCCTTTCTAAACCTTCAGAGATGAGCATTCAATGCCAACCTGGGGGAATGCATCCTCCCAGAGCCCTGTGCATCCGCGTAGTAACGCCTCCCTCCCTACCTGAACCAAGTCCAGGGGCCGGCTGGAAACTAGACCTGGAGATCTGAGCAGAAGCAAGGGTTTGTAGGAAGTTTTAAAGATTACCTCCTGAGTAGAAGGAACAGCTGGCTCCAAAAGTACTGGGGCCAGCATAAGCTTAGGAAGTTTAAGGGATGATGTCATCGCTGGAACAGAAAGAACACGAGATGAGGAAGGATGAGAGGGTGTGCATGTAGGAGTGGGCTTCTGGAGGACCCTCCGAATGGTGCCGTGGAATCTGAGCTTTATCCCCAGCGTGATGTGAAGGCAGTGGCCATCTAAACTTTCAACAGACTTTAATGAAAGATTAGAGACTTGGGATTTCCTGTCATTGTTGCATTTTCCTCCCTGTGACCCCCACCCCCACCCCCACCCAGTTCACTTCCCTTTGAAAAGAAAACTTTATACAATCCCCCTCTGCCCGGTCCACTTTACTATGCAGCTGTTGTGTCTAAACTCTTGAGCCCCCCGTTTCATGTCCATTGACTGGCGGCACTTGGGTTTGATTCGGGGTCGGTAGAACGCCACTCTTTCCACCTGACTTTACTCTGGGCTCAAGTGGCAATTAAGACGGTAGGACAAAAGTGAACTGGGTTTTGGCTGCATAAATAGAATCTTGAACACTCAGATTCATGATTTAATTGCTTTTTCTTGCCTCTTGCCGCCCTACTGCCTCCTGAAGGAGCTCCCACCACCAAAAGTGCAGGGTTCCAATGAATCACTACACTTAAGACACCTGTGAACTCCAGCTTGCCGTGGAGGTGAAGTAGCTCGAGGTCATACACCTCAGGGATCCTAGGTGACAGGAGATCCTGACCTGAATGAGTGGCATTCCTCCTCCCACACATTACATGTCTCATGGGAGTGGTGAGGGGAGGCCATCAGTGCCATGTGACACTCTGGTCCTCAAAGCATTGCTCATTGAGAGGCACTTCCCTGAGAAGCAATAGACTAGGATTCCAAGATTCTCCACCAAGAAAGAAGCCTGGGCAAGCTCAATCCATCCGGGAAGATTCCCAGCATCGTTCTAAGTCAGGCTGTGTGCATATGGCAGCGTCAGCTTTGTGAGAAGAGTGTTTTGTGAGGAGTCGAACTCTTTGCTCCGTGTGCGGAGTGAGTGGGTAATGGCGTTAGCTGAGGTGGAGAAGCCTCAGGAGGAGGAAGTGTGGGGAGGTGCTGAGAACACACCATGGGACACCGGACCTGCTGTTAGGGCTGAGTTCCTGACTCATTCTGATAACCTGAACTCCCTCTAGAAAGCAGTGAGGAAACGCACCCAGGATCCGACAGCCCCAGGGTCCAGGCAATGCTGGGGCTACATCAATGGACAAAGCCTTTGAGAACTAAACTGTACAGAGATGTGCACTGAGGGGAGCTCTGGTAACTTGTTGTGCGCCTCACCTGTCCAGCAGGAATAAGGACACAACACACCAGCGGTTCCTTCTCACAGTGGTTTACTCAGGAGTTTTGTTACAGAGGGTGGTGGAAGATGGAGTCTCTCTCTTTTTCCTGGGTGCGGCTTTTATCCCCTTCTTGGTACTCCGCCCATCACCGCCCATCAGTCTCATGTGTCATGCCTCCATTGGACCATTAACCCCACGTGAGATCAAGCCATCAACCAATGAGAACACAGTGCCCAAATAAGGTCTTATTTGTGTTTAAGGCAAACAAAGAGAAGCAGGAAATCAGCGCCATCTTGTAATGGAGACCATGCGGCCGTTCATGGCCCTCCACAGTAACCTAGTGGCAAGAAGCTACACTGCAATCCCCAAGGCCTGCGGTTCACATCCACCAGATGCTCCACTGGAGGAGGGGCGGCAATCACCTATACCAGTCGGATCCAATTCAATGGTACACACACAAAATAAAATAGAAACTTAGCTGCATCGCAATCCCAGAGATGTGCACTGGCAATGCGGACCAGTATCAAATGCCCGTTAGGAATAGTTACATACGGGTCCAGTTACAACTCATAAAAGCAAGACTCACACCATCAAATGATTCTTGGGAGTTGGTTTGGTTTTGCATCTCAGAGTTAAAGAATGGGAAGCAGGGAACCTCGAAGGGGCTTCAGTGACTCATTCTTCTTCATGCTCTCCAAACTAGTTCGGGTTTTTTAACAAGCGGAGGTTACTTTTTTATAATGTCCTGGAAATAAGCTCAACCCTCACCCTTAGGTGGAAGAGTCTGAGAAGCAGTGCTGGTCATGGCAGCCACTCAGTGGCCCTCGGGTACGTGAGTCATTTATACTAGAAACATAGTGGCTTTTCCAGAACTTGACTTCTGAGCTAAACTAGCCTGTTTCAATGGTTTTGGCTATTTCTAGCTGTTCCTGAAAAATTGCTCTTCAGATTGCTTTTAATGGTTAGATGAGTGTAGGGGGTGGGGGGAGGGTCGCCAGCCTGACCTCCCTGCCTTGTTAGCATGAAGGACATTGAGGCTTCTTTAAACACTTGCCCAAGTCTTGATCGAGGTAGGAGTGCTGCGAAGATCTTGACCCCATGACCCAAATGGTGGGTTTTCTTGAGTCTTCAAGCCTTCTTTACCCTATCCCTTTTGTTGATCTTTGTATCTCTGCCCATAGGTGCAGATGAAACACCTGCATCAGTTTGGTTCTCTGATAACTACGGTAGCTCACCTCCCATTCGAGATAAATAAGGCACACCCCAGAGTTGAGAGGTGGCCATGAGAACCAAGGGAGGACCCCGCATCTGTCTATACCATGTCTAGGTATACTAGTCTAGGCCTTAAAATTATTCTCTTGATGAACAAGAAAGCCAAGGAAAGTGTGTACTCTTGGGCTTCAGTGAAAGCAACCTGCAGGATCTGGAGGAGGCCCATCTCGCTTTTTTGAAGTCCAAATTCCTGTAGCACTCTTAGCCTGCTTTGATAACTTCACTGCAGATTCCTGTGAAGTTGTTAGATACTGTGGAGCAACTTCGACTGACAGCAAGCTAGGTCCTGTGCTATTTTCCCAGTTGTCACTGTGCTTTGAATTCATGGTGACCCAGGCATCCTGAGGCCCTTCTTGATTGTATCTCAACCGGAGACAATTCTAGGGTCTTTTTATTTGCTATTGCCTTCGGTACAGCTTGGACTGCTTCCTTCTTTGGTTCTTGAGCATAAGCCACTTCTTGAAGTGGTTAGTGTGGGACAAGTCTTTTGGGGAAAGTCACTCTCTTCTCTCTTCTGATGCTTCCTGCATAATTAGTTTTGCCCATCGAATTGTCAGACTGAACTCATCTGGTTTTCACTCACTAGTATTGAATGCCTTTAAGTCTTGATGGGATTTTTAAATGCAGGTGGAACAAACTTGCTTCTCTTGGGTCTTGAACGGAAAGTATTTTAATCCTTATCAAGCTCATATTCTGCCTGTTACTGAGTCCCAGCCTCCAGAAGCTGCCCTGGCTGAGATGGGGCTGTTAGAGATGTAGATAATGAGATTGTTAAAACAGTCAAATCACTGAGTCCAGACAAATCAAGTGGGAGCCCATAGAAGACAACTTAAGACTTCCTAAATCATCAGTTGCCTGGAAGCTGTTCCAGGATTGAGCCGGTTAGGAAGGCTGAGAAGAAAAGGTCCTGTAGGGTCTCTGATTCTCTACTGCATCTCCTGCTCCTGTGGGCCTGATCCAACTGGTGCTGGAATCTCTGGTCCCAAAGGACGTGTAGCACTTTCCTGTGCTGTTGATGCTGCTCTGCTTAAACCTAGTGGGATGGAGAGTCTAGATAAATCTCCTTGTGGGAGGACTAACACCCCCATATTTCTGTGACACATTCATTGATGTTGCGAAGCCAGTCAATGACCAGGAAAGTAATTTTGAGCAATAAACTCTTGGCCCCACAACATTCCCCAGCGCATGGCACAGGGCAGCGACACACTGGAAGCAAGGGGTGGGGGTGGGGGGGCATGCGTAAGAGCCGCAGCATTGCTAGAGTGGAAGAGACATTCCTTAGAGGGACCTGAGATGATCTGGGTGCAGTAGGACTGTGCCTCTGACCTCTGAGAATGGAGATTGCTGTTACGGGGGGACGGGATCTGTGAGCTCACAGATCCACGACACAAATGTTGGCCTGACTCAATTCTCCAGATGAGGTTCAGCTGGGAATCACAGGGAGTTTAGGCTGAAGACAGAGCCCTTGGACTTAAGGTCAAGAGGTTTCCATGTGCCCCATTTCTCTGAGCAAGGGGTCAGTTGTTACCCCAGTGCTGGTACTTGCAAGATGGCCTGTCTGGACCCATCCTCACAAGGGCATGAGTTATTTTGCCAAGTCTTAAGACCCCAAACGTGAGATGTCAAGTGTTAAGCTTCCTGTGACAAGTTACCTACCCTTCATGTCCGAAGGTTGTAACTTCTGTAAGCTTCAAATGATTTAAAAATTTTAACAGTTTCCACCAACCTGGATAAGAGACCCAGCCCTAGAACTTCAGCCCATGGCTACTTGGCTTTACACAAGGGCACAGGGACACACCTAGGGTTTGGATCCATGCGTTGTGGGGCGTGAGTCTCTACTACATAACCTAGGAATCTGCCCCAACTCTCTAAGTCACTGAGCACCCTATCCAGGAAAGAATATGACTGTGAGTTAGAAAGGCTTCTCATGTTTCTGCAGAATCATGCTCGAGGCCTCTGGAGAGGAGCTGGTTCCACGGGCTGAGCTGGGGACAGGTCGCTTCTCATGGGTATGGCTGGGACCCAGGCTACTCTTGGGCTTAAAGATAGACCAGCTTTGAAGCTCCTGGTCCAGATTGGGAGTTAAGTGTAGATTGTTTTCTTTCAGAAATTGAGTTCTTTTGTACCATGATCCACAAACGATCTTCAGTCACATGGTTCCAATTCCCCAGGCTCTGCCCGCTCTAAGGGCATGTCTAGGCATGCACAGAAGCGGTGGGAATTCGGGGTCCTCATGACTCCCCACTCGTCTTCCAATGATCCGAGGTCTTGGGCCCTGTACGCTAAGCAGTGCCTGTAGCAGAGTTGGAGCTTCCAGAGACTTGGCTACTCGGGGAACAAGGCAGTTTTTTTGCATCTACCCATAGATGAGTCCCTGAATTCATTCTTAAGTGTTTGACTACCAAACTCCACAGCCACTCCAGGCCTCTGTCAGGTTTGCATGCCTGAACAGAAGCAAGCTGGCTCACCTCTCCGTGAGCGGTTCCACTCAATCCACTGTGCCACCAGATCCACTTTCCCACAAACTCAACTTGCCAAATGGGCTGCCTTGAGTTAACACTCTACCTGTGATCCTTGGTGTCTCAGGAATGAAGCTCTTGTGTCTTGAGAGAACCACTGAGCCACCTCTGTCCACAGCTTTAATGCTGTTCCACAGCAGTGGACTCTATCCTGACATCCATCCATTTGCAGATGTGGCCACTTAGAATAATGTGGCACAATACCGCCTTACTAGGGAGTGACAAAGGGAAATCCTTTAAAAAAATAATAAACCCAAAACACACAAAAAATCCACTACTGGGGGTTACAGCTCTTTTGTTTACAGAATCCCAGATCTAACACATAACTGATGCCCTCAATGGTGAGGGATGTTTCAGTGATGTTTGTTGCCACAGCCACCTTTTGTGCCCCAGGGAGCATAGCCTGGAAGATCTGAGACTGCAGGTAGGAGGGCAGGTTGGCATAAATGGGCAGCACTAGCAGTTCTTGGATTTTGGAGCCCAGATGGCTGGGGTAACGTGGATCTGCAGCACAGAGACCACACAAGCATCCAGGTAGTTGGCCTCTGGAGCCTTGGTGTAGAAGATGTCGACCGAAAACCTGCGTCCAGGGATTCGGAAGACTGGAGCATCAAAGAAAGCAGAAAAGCGGGCTCTGTCCAGTGTAGCTGAAAGCACCAGCACTTTAAGCTCTGTGCGGAAGCGAGCCACGATTTTGATCAATCCCAAGAGAATGCGTGCAAGGTCCGTACATGAGCCTCATCCACCACAACCACAGTGTATCTAGCGAGGTTTGGCTCTGAGAGGAACTCCCACAGCAGTATCCCATCTGTCACACGGTGGAGAATGGTTCACTCTGATGTGCAGTCCTCAAAGCGGATGCTGTAGCCAGCCGCTCACTTTGCAGCTTCACGCCCATCTCCCAGGCCACTCGGGCTGCCACACCCAGCTACAAATGGTCCTCTGTGGTTGGAGGGCTTCTTGGGTTCAGTCCCTGAAACCCTTTTTCACAACCTAGCCTCTCTGATAATAGCCTGATTTCAGCCTAAATCAGCCTCATAAATGAGCCCCAAGAAGCGAAAGCTTTAGAATAACAACTGTTGTATTGGAGTCTATCAGCCCAAGTATTGGGGGGGGAACCCTAACATGCAATGTCGACACCCTAGCCCAGCAGAGAACTGCTGAACCGCAGCAGGATTTGTGAGCGAAGACCTGTGACAGGCTGAGTTAAGAGCTGGGCATCATGGCCTGAGTCCTTGCCTTTTGGGACTCACTTTCCAATAGAGAACCAGATGTTCCATCCGAGGGCCTCTGGACACTGACCATTTGGGGTCAATGCCGAGCTGCAGGGCCAAGTTCATCAACCTGGACTGACTTCTCCCGTTGGACCTTGACCTGACTTCTGTGGGGACCATGGCCACCCTCCTGGCACTTTGGTGGGTGTGGGGAGCACTCATGCTGCTTCTCTAGGGTGGGGACCCTGGTGACGACTCTGATGGCAGCTCTAGAAGGTGCTTATGAGAGGAAGGCAAATGGCATTGTGACAAAGCTTGCTTGCTTCTAGCCTCACAGAGGCCAGCTATGTGAGATGTGGTCAGAAGCACTAGAGATGGTGCTCAGCCCAATTACCAATTCTAAGAGTATTATCAAATTAGTTACTGAAAGGCGGAGGTAAAACATCCCACGTGCTTTGTTACATCACTCCATTTTCTTAATATTTTAATGAAAGTTTATATAGAACTTGGATTTCCCCTCATTGTTGCACATTTTCCTCTCTGTCCCCCACCCCCAGTTCACTTTTCTTTTGGAGAAAATTGTTATACAGTTCACATTGCCCCCTGTCCCAGTCCATTTTACTATGCAGTTCTTATCCTGGACTCTTGTCATGCTCACCACTTAATTTTTGACAGAAACTGTTCTTCCTCTTCCCAGCCCAGACATCCCGTCCATGGTTTTGGGTTCAGTGATTCACTGAGCAGCTCACGCAGCTGCTGCTGATGTAGCTGTCTCATGCGAGTAAGGAGGAATGGGGAGAGTTGGTGGGGATGTCTCAGATGCAACCTTTCTCTAGGAGTGCAGGGGTGTATACCACATCCACCAGGGAACTATGGATGGTGATTTGGGCTATGCTCTTCAGTAGCGTGGAGTCTCAAAATATCAAAGGATGTTAGCTACTGACTTCTAGCAACCCTGTGAACAGATCTGAACTCTGTCCAATCCTGTGCCATCCTCATCTGACATACTTGAGCCCATTGGTGCAGTCTGTCAGTCTACCTGGTTGAGAGCCTTCCTCTCCTCTGCCGTCCTCGCACAACTCAAGCACGATCTCTCCCCAAGAAACGGGCTCTCCTAGGACCTGCCCAAAGAATGTGAGGCGAAGCTTTATCACAGAAAATCATTCTGAAATGTAAGTCTTTGACACCACAGTCCACTCTCTGGCTTTTGTAGCCATTAACCTTCCTTGTTGAATTCCTTCGATCTCGTAGTTGAAGGTCACAGCTGATCGTTTCTGTGCCTGATGTGATGAAATTGTGACCTCCTTGCAGTATGACACTCATGCTGGTTGAGATCAGCCATGTGATTGGCTTATGGCTGACTCTGATCAGGATCTGGTGTTGGTCTGCATGATTGGACTTCTGTGGTGTGGTCCCTTCGTGAAGTTTCTCGCCATACAGAAGCATCTTGTAAAGAGACAATGTAAACCAAGTACAGAAACTAAAAGTAAGCAAGGAAGCATTTTATTTTGGAGCTCTTGGGTGAGATTCGCTGTCTTGGGCCAGAGAGGGGCAGCAAAGGGCAAAGAAGTAGCACCTACCATGGAAGTGAACAGACTTTGAAGCACTCGGTTGGAAGGGGCCATATCTTGGCAGAGCAAGGGACTGTGGAGCTTGATTGGCTGTGGCTACTGGTACTGTTGGGTGACGCCTGATAGTGCAGTTAGATGGGCCATCTCTTGGCAGAGGTAGTGGTCATGGAGCTTCCTGATTAGCTGCAGCTGTTGTAAGCAAAATAGGTTGTCTGCGTGGGATTCAGTGAGGCAGCCCTGTAGACCTATCAGTGAGCAGCTGCTTGAACTCCTCAGAGCTGTTGCCCACAGCAATGGTGTCCTGGGGATCCTGACTAACTTTCCTGAAGCTAATTAATCTTGTAGTTTTGGGGCTTTGAGTGTTTGTTTCACCAGACCCACTTTGGCATATTCTTGTGCAATCATCATGTGTTCTTCTGGATTGTAACCATTCCAGTGATCCCTTTTCCCATCATAGTTAAAGGTCAGCTGAGGCTGGACATGTTCGTCTGGAGCTATATTCATACCTGTGAATTGTGCTCCAACTCGCTTAGGTCTTTCAAAGCAGTCTTGTGTGTCATGGCCCCACAAGTGTCACATGCACCTTTGTGATAATTTATAGTGACTGAATTCTTGACACACCTCTTCGTACCATTCTCCAGATGAGTGGTTTTGCCTGTTTCTCTGGCTGAGGTCTTTGGTGCTTTAATGTAGGTCCTTTTGATGGGTAAATATACCACGGCACTGAGGAGATATACTGAGGAATATGAGGGTTGATGTCTTTTCCTCCTTCATCTACTTCAGCAGGAGCAGTGCCCAGTTTCTCCTGTTCTTCTAGCTCTTCTTTCTCCAGTCCTCCCTGGTCATCTTATTTGGTTTCTCCAAACTCATTTCTTGGATCCAGACTAAGGGGCAGTATTAACTGTTAGGTTTGGTCTTCAGACTGGACCTAAGGGACAAGGACTCAAGGAGGGGACCAGAGAAAGGAAGCTAAAGAAGTGTTAAGGGGTCCCCTGGGTGGGATTCCTTGGTTTGCAGAGAGAGAAACAGGCAAAGGGACAGACTAGGGAAATACTGAGCCTGAAAGTAGATTAGAGCAGGTTTTATAGTGAGGGTCTTCTGGGGAGGGAAGGGATGGGCACTCAATGGGAGTTGAGGCTGTTCACTCCTTTTGTTGACATGTTGAGATTCCTGGAACCCTTTGTTCGCCCTTTGACCTTGGTCCTGGCCTGACATTAACTGCCTCCACAGCTGAAGCCGACATGCTGACTTGATTTTTCCCCAACTCAACTGCAGTGAACTCCAAATCTAAACCACAGGGATTAAAAGAATGTTGAGGACAGGATGAAGGAGCTCAGAGAAAAGGAGGCAAAGCCCAAAGCCTGTAGAAAAGGGAAGCGGAAGAAAAGGCAGGCTGAGGAGGACTTGACACTTGAGGGGTATCATGGGATGGCAGCTGTGCTGTGCTTCTCTTGATTTGGTTCAGCCAAGAAGAGTTGCTAAAACTCTGTGTGACCCTTTGTTGTGCCTCACTTTGAGTGTGGGGTCATATCTTTTGGGGGGACTTGGAAAAAGTTATTAAAATGGCTTTGACAGTTAGCTTCCTCCCATGTGTCATTTGTTTTTACCCAGTTTTTTTCCCTTTAGGACAGGACAGGATGCTCAGAAACTTGGCTCATTCAAATAGCAGGTAAAAAGATGCATCTGGCAAGGGTTTTGCCTGTAGCCCACCCCAATTCACATCGAGTCAGATCTGATCCCTACACCAGCAGTGGGTTCTTTCAGCCACTAAGCAGGACAGTTGTATTCACTGTCAATTGTACTGTTCCAAGATGGGGTGAAGGTACAATCCACCCCATCAGGCCCTTGGGAAATCCTGCAGACAAGTTGAAGGCTGTTGTGACAGATTTTTTTTGCTCAGACAGGAATCACTCCTTCCTGCTGTGGCTGCAACCCTGACCTGGGACTGAAGCATCTGGCAGAGAGAAAACCATTTGAGGTGGAGTGGAGAGGAACTGGATAGTAGCACCAGCATCTTCTATTCCTTCTTCTCCAGTTATCCCTGAGAAACCTAGGAATGTGTCTGGCTGTGAACCCCGGTTATGACACTTGAGGAAAATGAGATGGTAGATTCACTGGTCTTGGTTCTACCAAGAGACACTGAGGCATTTGGTGTGTGGCCCTTTGTTCTCTCTCTCTCTCTCTCTCTGTGTGTGTGTGTGTGTGTGTGTGTGTGTGTGACTTAAGAGGCATTACAGTGGTAAGGATGAGTCAAAACATGGAATACTTGTCCTTCCATGTCTTTTGGTTGTAGCCAAACATTTCCCCACTGGGAAGGGAAACAACGGTCAGGAAATTTGCTGGTCCAAAACCCAGGTAACAAGACCAATCTGAGAACTGCTTCCCCTGAGGTCAGTAGTGTCTTTTGTTCAAGTTCTTGAAGGGTATTTTGGCATTTTCATCGTTTACAAGCTATGCAAAAGAGTACTGAATATGCCATGGACTGCTAAGAGAACATACAGGTTCTTCCTGCAGAGGGTGAAACCAGGCTGCTCCTTGGAAGTAAGGATTCTGAAGCTTTGTCTGACCTATTTGGGACATGTCACAAGGAGGGACCAGTCCTTGGCAAGGGATGTCACGCATAGGAGGGTGGCGAGACAGCATAGGAGAAAAAGACCCTCGTTGAGGTGGATTGATTCAGTGACTAGGGGGTAATGGGAGTATGTGTGTCTGAGAGAGTGAGATTGGCATAGTAAAGAGCAGGGTTTTTAGGACTGTTGTACTTAGGGTCGCTACTGTCACAGGCAACTCAATGTCACACAACAGTAACAAGATATGCAAAGCTGTCCAAAGTAAGTATCTGGCTCTAGCACCCAATGGAGGCAACACTATTGAATTCATAGCCCTCGAAATGAAAGGAACTAAACAGACAATTGTGTTCTCTTAAAACTTTTTAAATGGTGATTTCAGGGAAAGCTTGCACAGCTCAATGGTTTTCCACTCAACCATTGTATACATTTTGTTTTATGACACATCCCACTTGCCCCGAAGTTACAGAGGACATCAATAGACGTGGGTGAATGTTCAAACTAGTTCTGAATCAAAGCAACTATGAGATATCATCTCACCCCAGTCAGAAAGCAAAAGTTAACAGAACAGCAAGCAAGAAATGCTGGCCAGGTTGTAGAGAAACTGGAACCCTTATTCACTGTTGATGGAAGTATAAAATGGTGTGGCGCTTTCTCAAAAAGTTGCAATAGAGATACTATTTGACCCAGCAATTCCACCACTGGCAATATACCCCAAAGAGACTATAACTTACACTCAAGGAGATATGTGCACACCCATGTTTATCGCAGCTTTGTTCATAATAACAAGGAGTTGGAAACCACCTAAGTGCTCATCAACACACAAATGGATAGAGAAGCTGTGGTATATTCACACAATGGAATACTACGCTGCACTGAAAAACAAGGAACTCATGCAATATTATTCAAAATGGGTGACCCTCTGGGATTGCAGTGCAGCGTCTTGCCACTAGACCACTAGAGCTCCTAGGACATAACAATAATAAATATCTATGCACCAAATAAAAAACCAGCAAAATACATAAAACAAACATTAACAAAACTGAAAAAAGAAATAGACAACACTACTATAGTTCTGGGAG
>NW_006399959.1:4486013-4513250 GCF_000299155.1 Elephantulus edwardii
CTGAGTGAAGTATCTCAGTCACAAAAGGACAAATACGGTGTAGTGCCACTGTTGTAAAACAGGACTGACCTCGGGGTTAGGGGGAGACTCAGAAAGATGGATTCAATAATGTATACTGCATTGAAACAGATGAGGGAGAAAACTGTTTAAAGGGGATATATGATTAGGTAATTTTGTCATGACAGGAGTCCAGAACGAATGCTGCACAGTGGAGTAGACCTGGGGGGAAGAATTTTTCTTTTACTTTACCAAGATGGTAGTGTACTGGAGGGGGGGGGGTTGGGAGGGGAGAGAGAAAAGTGCAACAATGAATGAATGGAAATCCAAAGTCTCTGTAAATTTTCAATGAAATTAAGAATAAATTTAAAAATACCCACACGCAAAAAAACCCTACCTAGTTCTGAGCATCCAGTAACTCTGTTTGCCAGTGAGAATGACAGTGTGATAGTGTGATAGAATCAACACTAATAGGACAGAATGATAGGGGTGAAATGGATTATGATAATGTAATAGGATAAACAGCTTAACGATATTCACTGACCAGTCACTTTCTTAAACTACTCCTAGACTTTTGTGAAGATCTCAATTAAAATAAATTTTTTTTAAAAAACCCCTATTCCTATTGCCCTCAAGGGACTGATTGGTAGAACTGCAGTTCTGAGCATTCAGTCACTGTTTGCTAATGAGTGTGGTGCCTCAGGATGACAAACTCATGTGTGAGAGTAGAACTGTTTTAAACACACTGTGGCTGATCTTTTTCAGACTGCCATGACCTTCCTCTCGTCAAACGTGCCTGGGTGGATTTGAAATACTAACCTTGTAGTTCCCACCCAAAGGCATGAATATCAATAGTTATTTGACTTTCTGATGAAGTTACTCATCTACCAGCATTATTTCTGAGATGCTGACTTTCAAGCATTTTTTTTTTTTGGTACAAAATCTTCAAGGTTATTAAAAGTTAATGTGCTCCTATTAGAGGTTTTTAATCAGCTGTTTTCATTCTGTGAGCTCACTTCAGAACACTCAGTTATGAGAGGTTTGAGGTTTATGATAATCTGTTCCTAACACCCCTATACTCTGACCTTCTAGTTCCTTGAAGAAACTTTCAACCTCAGGTTTTGTCTTTAGCACATTTTACACAAAAAGTGACACCTTCTGGCTACAAAGACTAGATTCCATGATTTTCTAGTCTTCAACCAATTCACTATTTATGCCTGCATAAAAGGGTAGTGACAATTAAAGCAACAAACACTATCACAAACTCTCACCCTCTAAGATAAATTAAAATTTTTGGATGCCTGAAATTCGTGTCCAGAATGGTAAAAGATCAAAGTGCTGAATCATTGATACTGGTTCAGCAATGAAGAAAATTATTTTTCCACTGCCATATTATGTCATTATGTCTAGGCTAACATAAGTAGTTATTAAGGTTTGTTGTTGATGTTAAGTACCGTCAAGTCACAGGCGACTCATAGCGACCCTGTGAAGGAGAGTCCTCAACACTTGTGTCTTTCATGCTCTCTCCAGGTTCATAGGGTTTCCTGAGGCAAGCTATTATGGAAGTGGATGTCACTCCTGCTTCTAAGCTTGTTTTAATTGGGGAGCTCCAGCCCACACTGTCCACATTGGGTAAACAACCATTAACACAATTGACATATCAGTGTCAGTGTTCAACCTCACAGCAACCACAAGTGACGCTGTATGGCAAGTGGACACACCAGGCCTATATGAATGACCTAGAGGAATGTTTGAATAAAAACAATGAAAGACAGGCCCGAGGGCCATGGATTAAAAGTCACCCACCTTTGCCTTGGTAGCATCGCTTTCTGTCCACTGGACCACAATTACATTCTTGTAAATGGAATAAAAATAAAGCAGTAACCTAGATGGCATAAACTGGTCAAGCGAAAAGAAAATGTAGGATTGCGGTCTATTTTGCAAGCTCAAAATGATTGTCTATAACAAGGAGGGAGTTGTTCTTTTTCTTTTCAAGGAGAAGAGTGATTTGTGAGGGATGGATTGGGCAGGGATAAAAGTGCAACAATGAATAACAGGAAATCCTAAGTCTCTGTAAACTTTCATTAAAATTAATAAAAACGTGAAAAAATATTCTGTCAATACTTGCCTATAATCTGCACATTAATAGACTGAATGTTAATAAAAAACTACATGAATAAATTATTATAAACATGGAAAATTTAGACTTCGACTTTTAGTGTTATGTATATGTTTGATATGAATTAATGTTTGCCAAATAAAAGCAACATCCTTAAACAATGGACAAAGTAGTGAAACTCACCAGAACATTTTGACAGTTCAAAACTATTCACACTGGGTGTGGTGAGATCCTGCGATTCCATTTGCCCCTTATCTACCAAAAACTTAGAAGGGTGTCCTCTTGGAGAAGATGTGGCGAGATAAGAACTCTTTTTTTAAAAAAAAAATTTATAAATACAGGGGCTTTTTCTGTGATATGTATTTTAGAAGCATCATTTTAGTCATAATATTCTGATTTGTATCCTGAGTTTTCTCACTAATGTCATAACACTTTTCCATATTCTTTTTTGTTTTCCTTATTTATGCAGATATTTTTATTTTTTAATGTAAGGAGTTATATTTTTTCATTCCATTTTTTAAAAATTTGTTATTAATTTCAATGAAAATTTAAAGACTTTGGATTTCCTTTCATTCATTGTTGCACTTTTGTCCCCTCCCAACCCTCCCCCCAGAACAATACCCTCTTGGAAAAGTAAAAGAAAAATTCTTCCATTGTTTTACAAATCCTCCCCCAGGTCCACTCCACCATGTAGCCTTCACTCTAGACTCCTGTCATGACAAAAATACCTAATCATATATCCCTTTTAAACAGTTTTCTCCCTCATCTGTTTCAATGCAGTATACATTATTGAACCCATCTTTCTCAGACTTTCTCTATCCATTTACTTGTTGATGGGCACTTAGGTTGTTTCCAACTCCTTCCTATTGTGAACAAAGCCACGATAAAAGTGGGTGTGCATATTATCTGCCTGGGTGTCAGTTATGTTCTCTTTGGAGTATATTCCCAGTAGTGGAATTGCCGGGTCAAATGATGTTTCTATTTGCAACTTCTTGAGAAAGCCCCATACCACCTTCCACAGTGGTTGCACCATTTTACACTCCCACCAACAGTGAATAAGGGTTCCAGTTTCTCCACAACCTGGCCAGCATTTGTTGCTTGCTGTTCTGTTAAATTTTGCTATTCTCACTGGGGTCAGATATCTCATAGTTGCTTCAGAGATAGGAACTCTTATACATTGTTCGTGGGATTGTAAAATGTTACAACCACACTGGAAGGCAGTCTGGCACTTCCTAAAAAATCTGAATATGGAAATTCCATATGACACAACTATTCCACTGCTTGGAATATACCCTGAGAAAATGAGAACTGAGATACAAACGGTACAGCTCAGAGCGGGTGAAATGATTTCTCATTGGAATCAGACCTCGCAGGACTGTTTTAGGAAGAAAGGAGGAATGGTTTCTCTAGTTCCTTACAATCAATCCTGTAAAATCGCTATGTAAGTGGTAACTAGAGAAACGGGCCGCGGATGCCTGAAGGCTGCTGAGAAGCCTTGTCCCCATGGAGGCCGAAGGGAGTGTACACAGGGCCTTCACACTCGGGTTGACCACGAGCACGCCCCCCCCCGCACTGCTTACATCCTCAGGGCGGGTGCAGGGGTGACCACCACACATTTTCTCCTCGTGATCTCCCCTGTAAAGGCCACACCGCGTCCACCCCGCTCCAGGAGCCACAGCGGCCCTGGGATCCTGAGAAGTGCCGGCCACCCAAATCCCAGATTTGGAAGTCCCGGACTCAGGGGGAGACACGGAGCAGACATCAGAGTGCAAGTAGCACAGGGTCTCAGGAAATCAGTCTGCAGGTCACTTAGCACTGACCAGAACAAAGGAGAAAGTCCACAACTACCTTTGTACAAAAACAAAGGGTCGGCTTTGTTAAGGTAGGAAGAAATTTATTAAACATCAAAACTTTCATAAACCAAGTAACATGATACAAATATCAAATTGACATGGGGAAAACGTAATTCACGTTATACAGATTTCCTTTAGTGATCTAAAGCCCAAAGCAAACAAATTTTTTCATTTCTGTTCCTAACCCTAGAAGAAAATTATAACATACATGCCATTTTAGAGTTGCTAATAACTGTTACTGAGTACTGTAGAGTAGGAACCAACCCAGAGCTGACCATCTGGCAGTTTTTCAGAGGCAGTTACTCACAGAAGAGGAGATTGCCTGCTCTTCTCCTGAGGAGCAGCTGGTCTCCAACCTTGTGCCTTCAGGAGTGCAGCACAATTTCTTGGCACTAGGCCACCAGACCACCAGTTTCTAATGAATAGTTACCAATACACTCTTGGTACCAGCAGTCAGGAAATCTGGAGATACACAGCATTGGGCAAGCTGCTGTCAGGGATCTCTCCAAAGTCCTAAACAGTAATGAATGATGGCAGTCTTTATAAAGACAAGGTGTGCTGGATGCAAACCATAGTCTTTCCAATCACGGACTATGCATCTGAGATCTGGACAAGGTATGATGACAGCAGAAGAATCAATGCCTCTGAGCTGTGGTGTAGGGGAAGAATGCTGAATACCTCACGGGTTGCCAAAAGAACAGGTATACCTTGGAGAAAGTCCAGCCAGAGTGCTCCTTAGAGGTGAGAAAGGTGAAGCTTCTAAGAGAGGCTGTTCCTTGGAGAGGGACATCATACTTCAAAAGGTGGAAGTCTGGCGAAAGAGAAGACCCTCAGCGAGATGGACACACAGTGACTATGGCAACGGGGTCAAGTGTGTCACGGATGATGAAGGTGGCTCAGGACAGGACATGGTTCAGATCTGGTGGTCATAGGCTTGCTGTATCGCTCAAGTTGATGGCACCTTGCAAAAACAAATAAAAAAATGTCAAGTTCTATTTTTGAGAAAAAGATAACTAGTCCATTTTTTTAAAGTCAATGTATAAATACTAATTGGCCTCAAAATGTGAGGAAATGCAAATTTGCAATTTAAGAACTGTGGAGTAGAGGACAATTATGAGCAATGATCCTTGGCCTCTTTCCACATTCCTTATAAAAAACTGACATTAAAGTAGGAATTCCCATTTAATCAACGTCTTCCTTTGTTTCTTCTGTGTGTAAAAAGAATAAACTCCCTACAGGACTTCTGGAAGTTTTATTACAGTTAGATAGTAAGAAGAGCAGACATGAATTTTCCATCTAGTTTATCAGCAAGAAACTGAAAAAAAACTTACCAGCTGTCCATAGTGTGTACCGTCCAACAACCAGTTACTACTGGCCAAGAAATGAGGCCAGGGTTGTCATCAGGCCTCTGACGCTTCATTCTATAGGCCTCCATTTCCTCTTCCGTTGGTTCCCGGGTTTCATAAATGCTATTATAAGGCCGCTTCCTTTCATCGACTTGCATGATCTCCTTGACATGAAGAAGGCAGGCCCCTTTCAAGTTTTCATGTTTTTCTACACTATCACTCTCTGAATTGCTCTTTCGATGCTGCTGCTTCTTTTTCTCCTCTTTCAGTTTTTCCTGATGCATCTCCATGAGGGCTGGAGGTTTCCTCATGGATTCTTCTCCAGCTGCATTGCTTGGTGTACATTCCCCTGAATTAGCAATCTCCTTCCCGGCTTCTCCAGTACAGTAAGAATACTTCACAAAAGAGTGACAACACTTGTATCCCCATCGGCCTTCTTGCCAGTAAGAGCCCCAGATATGGGTGTGATTGTTGATCTTTCTGTCCTCCTCATACGTGGAGCAGGCCACAGCCCGCTGCTGGCCTTTGAGGACTGCTCCGTGTCTGGAGTACTCCACATATTCCTCAGTCTGAGCTAAAAGCAGTTCAGCTGGCGGAGCGTCCAGGTGTTCTTGGCCGCCATACTTTTCCAGGATGCTTTCTCTCTGCTGTTCTTTGAGAGCTTCTTTTTTAACTTTGAATGATTTATACAATAGCTCTAACTTTGTAGGATCTGCTTAAAGATGCACTTCAGATCCCTTATCATAGGCTTCCCAAGCAAACCGCTGTGCCTGGGCCATTGAGATAGTATCTCCTGTGTATCGGACAAAGTTATCTCCTGCTTAACTAACTTCATCTGAATTCTTTCCTGCATTTGCATAGGGATTCTCTCTCATCACTCTACTTTTGGGATCATAATAAGCAGATTTTGGATCTGAATTCTGCAGATACTTTGCAATATCTTCTCTGATCCTGAGATTTCACACAGTAATTTGCCTCTTGGAGTCAAAATTCTGTCCTGGCATGTCAACATCATCCACCTGTTTATCTCCATCCTCATCTTCACTATGATGTCCTTTTTCCAGCTGAGAATTCAGTTCCTCCCCTCCCCACTGGTGTTCTGGAGAATTAGCTTGTTCTACTAATTTCCCTGAAGCTAATTCTTGTTGTAGTTTTTGGGCTTTGAGGGCTCGTTTTGCCAGATCCACTTTGGCGTATTCTTGGACAATCGCCATGTGTTCTTCCGGGTTGTAACCATTCCAGCGATCCCTTTTCCCGTCATAGTCAAAGGTCAGCTGAGGCTGGACATGTTCGTCTGGAGCTATATTAGTACCTGTGAATTGTGCTCCAACTCGCCTAGGTCTTTCAAAGCAGTCTTTCTTTTTGTGTCATGGCCACACAGTTTTCACATGTGTTAGGTTAGGTTAGGTTAATGGACTTAAAGAAGAAATCAGAACGAGAGAAAGCTTAATGAAGCTTTATTAAAGGGGGGAAAGGGGAGCTCCCAGGTGAGTTCCTCATCCTGGAGAGGCAGAATGGGAAGTCACACTGTGACTTCCCAATAATGGGAAGGATTTTTATAAACAGAGTCTTTAGGGAGGGACATTCCATTCTGATTTATGAGCCACCTGCTAGCTTAGCCAGACAGGCAAGGCCATTTGCCTTCTTATCTGAAGCAGGCAAGGCCATCAGCATTTGAGTTCTCAATTCTTCGTTCTTCTCTTTGGTCCTCTTTGCCCAGACTAACATCTTAGACTCTTTTTAGTGATAAAACAGGGCCACATATCTTTCTTTGGGGTACTTCCTGCTGAACAGGGGCAACGATCTGGTGGTTCAGAGCCTGGAGTGAGTCAGTCTGGGATTAGTGGCCAGGGGAGAATTAAGGTGGTCATCTTCTTGATCCTGTGAAGTAAAAACTTAAAGAGACATGGAGTGATTAATAACCGTATGCTTATGATTACGATTGGTCTTAGAGAAGGAAAATTTAAGTTAGAAATGAGTTTTTTTGGCTGATGGAATGGCTTGAGGTGTTTTGGTGGAGTGTGGTCTAGAGAAGTTGATTGGTACTGCTGCTAGCAAAGGTTGTAAAGAGGCACACAGTTAACAAAGGGAAAGGTTGGTTGACATTTGACTTTGGTTAAGGAATAGTAAGATGTAGTTGCCTTAGATAATTTGGAACACACTGGAGCCTGTATAGTTTGTGGCTCTCCAGAGGCTTGTTGTCTCATTGTCTGCTTAGCTTGGAGAATGTCACTGGAGACTTGTACTTGGGTATTGGCATTTAGAGCATAGGAAATTTACTTAGTGAGGGGAATAGGTTTGACTTGAGAAAGGTGGTGTTAATGGGGTCACTCATGACTTTAATAGCTGTAGAAGTGGTCAGGGTGACTGCACAGGGCCCTCTTCAGTATGGTAGGAGAGGCTTGGGTGCCTGCTGTTTGATGAGAATGGCATTTCTTGGAGTGACTTTAGTGGCTTGGTCCAGACCTTCAGATGAGAGTCTGGGTATAAAGCGGTCTGAGTGTTTTTCAGAGTAACCGTTTAAGGAGGGAGAGACAAGGCATGATGCCAAATGAAGGGGCTTGGCGAGCAAACTATGGTTTAGCAGAAGTAGTTGGCTGTACATCAGTTGGAAGGAATTCAGAAAGGAAGGTGAACAGAACGTTGTTCAGATACAGGCTAAGGCAATAGGAAGTAAGGTAACTTAAGACTTGTGTAACTTGACAGTCAGTTTAGTAAGATAGGACTTAATGAGTTTATTTATATGCTTTGCTTTTGCCTTCTGAAGACTGGAAGTGATATGGTATGTACAGCTTATATCAGATACTTAACTACATGATACCTGCTGGGTGTCCTTGGAGATGAAGCTAGGACCATTCATTGTCTGTTTGTATCAAAGAAGGGAGGCTAAACCTGGAAATGGTATGCTGGAGTGAGGCTTAGTTAGGTTTAGAGTTGAATTTTGTTAGACTTCTTAAGTAAGTCTGGTGGTGTTTGGAAGGTTTGTAATGGTAAGAGGCAGAAAACCCTTGTGAAGGGTGTTCCCATGGACAGTTCAAAGAGGAGCAATTGGAAGGCAGATCAAGCTCATGGAGAAGTGTAACGAATTGAGATGATGTAGCAAGTCCTAGGTGCTTTCAGACCAGAGAGTGAAAGACAGGTTACATAGACTTCCAATTTTGTGAGTTTTCAGAGAATTTTAACATGGAATCAGGGCAGACTCCAAGGTAGAGAGATACATGAAAGTGGACAGTAAAGAAAAAGCTTGAGTATAAATCCTTGACTATTTGCCATTTCAGTTCTTATGTTTTAAAGGACTGATGGATTTAACAAGCCAAAATTAGGTTACACAGTTTGAGATTGCTTTAAATTAGGCGTGATGTTGAGGATGCATAATTTTTAGAGAACTGTCCCCGGGACAGGTCCCCAGATTAGGCATAATGCCGGAGGTTTGTGAGGAGTGCTGTCCCTGGGACAGATCCTCAGATTAGACATAATGCAGGATGTCCGGGAGCTTGGAGGAGGAGAGCTGTCCCTGGGACAGGTCCTGCCTTCTTAATGAGGTAAAAGAGCCGAGGCAATCCCTGGGTGCCTCAGGGATTGACTGGACACTCACCTCAGAAGGATGGTGTTTGCAGTTGAGAATTGAAACTGGTGTTGGATGTATTCAGATTTAAATGGCAAATTGCCTTTCGATATTTGGGACTAGAGTAACAGAACAGAGAGGGGAAAGGACAAAGCAGAGAAGTTTGGCCTAGTTCGGAGGGTATAAGCCAGACCAATAAAGAACAAGCTTTTGCTTTGCTTATGTAGCAATGAGGCCTTGAAAGCCGCTCCCTCTGAGAGAGCAGCTAAGATCGGACATTATTTTTACTAGGGGAGAAGAAAATACTAGGATTTTGAGGAAAAGTAGGTAGAGCTTCTGTATCTGCTTAGGAGAACATAAGGAAGAAAATGATCTGAAAGTTGATCTTTAAGTTTGTGACTTGAGAAGACTTGTAGGGAGCTTCTTATGGTACATTTCAGTGCTTTTTAGTGAGGAGAGCAGCTTAGGTATGTAATGGGTGTGAAGGTGGGTTCAAGAGGTTGAGCTAAAACATTAACAGAAATAATTTATTTTTATCAGTGAACAAGTAAAAACATTTAGAGGAATTTGGTAAAGTAAGGGACGGGAACTGTGGAATGAAGTATTGGAGTTTGAGAAAGATTTTGCAAGTAAAGAAAAATTGGGGATCCAGTGCCTGAGGAAACTAATAAAGCCAAGAAAGGAGAGGATTTGATCAGCAGTTTGAGGAGGCTTCAGGCTTTCAAGGGCCATGTGCCGACTGACTGTTAGACTTTTCTAGTGGTGGGAGTTAACTGAAAGCTGATATGTGTGACTGTGAGGAGAGACAGTTGGGCCTTGGAAGGGGATACTCTGTACCCTTCGGAGGCCAAGAAGTTTGAGCAGTGTGGGTGTGGGACTGCACACCAAAAGAGTATTTTTATTTAGGATAAGAAGTTCATAGGAAAGTAGGCAAGTAATGATGGTTTTTAAACTTCTGCAGTGTTGTGTGGAGACAGGGAATGAAGTTTAGCAGGAAAAGGAGTTCTTTAGAGTAAGGAAAACAGGTTGGTACTGAAAGGTTACAGATGATGTGGAAAGATACTATATGATAGGGTTGACAATGCCTGGTGAGTGATAAGAGACTTGGAGGGAAGACTATTAATCCCTATTACTGAGACCTGGGTAGGGAAAACAGAACCCGAGAAAGAAAGAAGTACTGAACAGAAAGGAAACTGGTTTGCTTGGTACCTGAAGGTTACCGTTGGGACTTAGCAGGAGTGGTGAGGGTTGTTGAACCTGGGCATCTTCAATCATCTGCAGTTAGGCCTAGAAGGTCGATAGGGACTGGATCTGGAGGAGGGACTGACCTTTTACGACTAGGCGCTGAAGGGCAATCAATCTTCCAATGATCCATTGTCCTACAGATTGGGCAAGGCCTTGTTGGAGGTTGAGGGTTTGGGAAGTGGCTAGCCCAATGACCCTCTTCGCTGCATCTGAAGCATGCACCGGGAGGTAGTTTGCTCTTTGAACGAGCATTAGTTCTCTGACCCTTCACCATTGCTGGCAGCCACGAGAGCCTGGGCTTGCAGATTCGCTTTCTGTAAGGCACGAGTGTTTTGGGGTTTTTTTTTGCCAGTTTCTCTTGGGCATTGGAACTTTAAAGGCCTACCAGGTCTCTAATAGGGTGTTTGAAGACGAGTGAGGTATTTGGAGGTAGTTTCTAGCTTTTTTCTGTATGCTGTGGGGTAGCAGTGAGAACTTGCTATTCACTTTAGCATTTTTCTCTGCTTTGGGAACTTTTTATAAAGTGGGACGGGGGGAGGGTCTGTGTTTGAGTTGGGGAAAGCAGAAGATGAGTTTTGGCGAATTTGCCTGTGTGTATTTGCTGCTGATGTGATCAGAGGAGGAAGGTGAAGGTTTAAGAGAAGGAAGGTGAAGGAAGAGAGTGGATGTAGGAAACTTTTCTGAACAGACTGGGGAGAAAGGAAGGCACCAGACAGGCTGCATCTCAGGGAGAATTGGAAAGGGCTTCCTGTGATGAGGCTACATTTGCATATGACTGAGTTAGGAAAACAGGCTGTAAGGGGTTCTTTGTAGTATTAAAGGTGAGTGAGTTTACAGCAGAAAGATGCAGTTTTTTTGAACACAGAGAGGGACTTTTAAAGTTTGTAACTTTTGAAGAGGACATAGGAGGGACTCGGTAGGAGGAGTGGAATAGGAATGCCTGAGTCTGGATTGGTTGGTATAGAAGAGGGTTGGGAAACTGGAGAACAAAGAGTTTTAGCTTGGCAGGTTTGTATACACCCCCCCCACCCCCGGTAACAGATGATGTAAGAGGTGGGATAGGAATGGCTGAGTTTGGATTGGTCAGGATGAAAAGGGAGGGTGGGGTTTCAGACAAAGAGATCTACCTTTGACTCCTATTTGGGCGGTCTTCAGAGGAGACACTGGGCAGGAGGGTGATGAAACTGCGACAGAAACAAAGTTATGGAAATGAAACAAAAGAAAGTTTAAGTCCACTGGCAGAAAGTGTTTAGATGCCCAACTAAAGGTTTTCTTCTTAGGTCACTTAGCTGGTATTGTGGCTGCTCAGTTACAGAAAAAGGCAGAGGTCTTCAGCTAGACTCAAGTGTGAGAGCTTTGAGAGAAGGCAGTTCAAGAGACCTTCTCTTGAGAGCTTGGATAGACATTGGCTTCCCATTTTCCCCAGATCTGTGGGTGAGGCAACCGGAATTCCAGAGCTTCCTCTGGAAACCAGGAGTCTCAGGAACTCTTATGAGTGGAGAGAGGCTATAGACCGCTTGAGCGTCCTCAGAGCCATCATAGCCTGGAAGAAATGCCTGGCATTTCTGGTTGGCCTTCCAACACGGATCTGTGTTTTTTGTGGGTATGTGGGATGGAAGGCCAATGGAACAGATCTGGTTTCTCACAGGACTTCACAATGTTTGGACTGGAAAGCTTAAAAGCTTTGGAACAGAGGAATAAAGGCTTAATATGCCTGGAAATCAATTGGGTCTAGCTTTAGGAGCCTCCAGGAGAAGGAAAGGGAGAATGCACAGATCAGAAAGACAAAAGGGGCAAAGATCTGGCCAGCAGCTGCCCACCCAGAGCACAGGGGAGAGGGAGAGCAACAAAACTTTATTTTACTTTACCGTTCAGCGTCTCCACACTGCACAGGCTGGTTCAGGAGAGAGTAAGGGGTGCCAGCACTCGCCCTAAGGCAGGGCGCAGCACCTTAACTCATCTCCCCGGTTGCGCAGCACCATATGTTAGGTTAGATTAGATTAGTGGACTCAAAGAAGAAATCAGAGAGAACGAGAGAAAGCTTAATGCAGCTTTATTAAAGGGGGGAAGGCGAGCTCCTGGGTGAGTTCGTCATCCTGGAGAGGCAGAATGGGAAGTCACAGTGGACTTACTGGGAAGGATTTTTACAGTCTTTAGGGAGGGACATTCCATTCTGATTTATGAGCCACCTGCTAGCTTAGCCAGACAGGCAAGGCCATTTGCCTTCTTATCTGAAGCAGGCAAGGCAATCAGCATTTGAGTTCTGAATTCTTCATTCTTCTCTTTGGCCCTCTTTGCCCAGACTAACAACATGCACCTTTCTGATACCTCGTAGTGATGGCATTCTCCTGGATGCCCCTCTTGTACCATTCTCCAGATGAGCTGTACTGCCTCTGTTTCTCTGGCTGGGGTCTTTGGTGCTTTAATGTAGGTCTTTCTGACACATCAATATACCACGGCACTGGAGATACACTGAGGAATATGAGGGTTGATGTCTTTTCCTTCTTCATCTACTTCAGCGGGAGCAGTGCCCAGTTTCCACTGCTCTTCTAGCTCTTTCTTCTTTGTCCAGTCTTCCCTGGTCATCTTCTTTGGTTCTTCCAAACTCATTTCTTTGGATCCAGACAAAGAGGCAGTAGTAACTGTTAGGTCTTCACACTGGAGGTAAGGCCAAGGACTCAAGGAGAGGAGCAAAGAAAGAAAGGGAGCTAAAGAAGCTTTAGTAAGGGGTCTCCCCAGCGGGATTCCTTGATCTGCAGAGAGAGAAACAGGCAGAGACACAGACCAGGGCAATACTGTGCCCTAATGTAGACTAGGGCAGATTTTATAGTGAGAGTCTTTAGGGAGGGGAGGGACATTCCATTCGGATTAGCCAGGGGCGTGGTTCTAGGGAGGGAAGGGAGAGGCACTCCATGGGAGTTGAGGCTGTTCACTCCCTTTGTCGACATGTTGAGATTCCTGGAATCCTTTGTTCTCCCTTGGACTTTGGTCCTGGCCTGACATTAACTGTCTGCAGAGCTGAAGCTGACATGGTTACTTGGTTTCCCCCAACTCAACTGCAGTGAACTCCAAATCCAAACCACAGGGATTAAAAGACAATGTTTACTTCTGGGCAGAAGGGCTATGGGGTTGAGGAAAGGATGAAGGAGCACAGAGAAGAGGAGGCAAAGCCCAAAGCCTTTAGATTGGAAAAAGTTATTAAAATGGCTATGATGACAGTTAGCTTCCTCCCATGTGTCATTTGTTTTTACCCAAAGTTTTTTTCCCCTTAGGACAGGACAGGATGCTCAGAAACTTGGCTCATCCAAATTGTAGGTAACAAGACCCATCTGGCAAGTGTTTTGCCTGTAGCCCACCCCCATTTACATCAGGTCAGATCCGATCCCTATGTCACCAGTGGGCTCTTTCGGCAACTAGGCAAGACAGTCGTATTCACTGTCAATCCTACTTTTATAAGATGGGGTGAAGGTACAGCCCACTGAATCAGGCCCTTGGGAAATCTTGCAGACAAGGTGAAGGCAATTGTGACAGATTTTTTTTTCCTCAGACAGGAATCACTCCTCCTTCTTGCTGTTGCGAAACCCTGACAGGGGACTGCAGTATCTGCCAGAGAGGAAACCATTTCAGGTGGAGCGGGGAGGAACTGAATAGTAGAACCAGCATCTTCTCCTATTCCTTCTTCTGCAGTTATCCCTGAGAAACCTTGGAATTTGTCCATCTGTGAACAGTTGTTATGACATTTAAAGACAATGAGATGGTAGCTGGGTTGAGATTCATTAGCCTTGGTTTAACCAGGAGATGCAGAGGCATTCTGTGTGTGGCTCTTTGCTGGACCTAACTCATCTCATTCATTCTCTCTCTCTCTCTCTCTCTGAGTCATTGAAATGGCAAGGATGAGAGTCAAAAGGTGGATTATTTCTCCTTCCTCTCATGTGTCAATTATTTTTAGCTAAACATATCCCCATTGGAAAGGAGCACAAGGATCAGGAACTTCATTGTTCCAAATCGCAGCTAACACCACCAGTGTAATGACTGCTTCCCCTTTAGTTGGTAGTGTTTTTGTTCAAGTTCTTTAAGGGTATTTTGGCACTTTTGTTGGTTACAAGCTATGCAGAAAAGTATTGACTCTACCATGGACTTCAAAGAGAACAGATTTGTCCTGGAGAGATGTGAAAAGAAGCTGCTCCTTGGAAGCACGGTTCTGAAGCTTCATCTGTCCTGTTTAGGACATGTTGCAAGGTGGGACCAGACCTTGCAAAGGGATGTCATGGGTGGGAGGGTGGCGAGACAGTGCAGGAGAGAAAGACCCTCGATGAGATGGGTTGATTCAGTGACTGGGGTTAATGGGGGTAGGTGTGTCAGAGAGAGTGAGATGAGCATTGTATAGAGCAGGGTTTAGAGCTGTTGTACATAGAGTCACTCCGAGTCGCAGGAGACTTGATATCACATAACAGGAATAAGACATGCAAAGCTCTGTCTGGAGTTAGTATCTGGGCTCTAGCACCCAATCAAGGAGATGCCATTGGTGACACAGCACAAAGGTTTTCCACCCAACCATTTATATACATTTTGTTTTAACACATCCCACTTGCCCTGAAGTTTATAGAGGTCACCAGTAGACGCGAGTGCATATTAAATATTATATAATAGTATAATATCTTTTCGGGGACTTGGACAAAGTTATTAAAGTGGCAAGAATGAGAATCAAAAGGTGGATTATTTCTCCTTCCTGCCATGTGTCATTTATTTTTACCCAAACATTTCCCCCTTGGAAAGAGACATGATGGTGAGGAACTTCACTGGTCTGACTCACAATACCAGTCTGAACTGCTCTGCCTTTAGTTGGTACAGTGTCTTTTGTTCAAGTATTTAAGGATATGTTTGCATTTTTATTCATTGTATCAAAAGCGCTTTCCAGAGTAAGCATCTGGGCTCTAGGACTCAATGGAGGGCACGCCATTGCATTCAAGACCCTCCCTACATCTAAGATGACCTCATCCTCAGGGCCCCAATTTGATGACATCTGAAAAGACCTCCTTTTCTGCATCAGCCCAAAGTCACAGCTTCCGGGAGTCAGGATGGGGCTGCACATTTTGGAGGACACTGTTAACCCAATCACTTGGGGACTTGCTGGGTTTCTGTTAGGTTCCTAGGGGTTCCTGCCTGGCTGATCTTACTTGGAGCGTTTCCTTTTTCTAAGTCACACATCTCAGGTGAATAAATTCAAGGGTTTATGCACCTTCCAGGAAATGAAGCAGAAGCAAAAGGTGTCTCTGGATCTAAAGGTGAGAAAGCCTGCTGAGACACTGACCACAAATCGTCTTGTATCCAGGTGGCAGTGGGGACATATGCGGTGCATATGTCTCCCTCTCAGAGCGCTTGTGAACCACAAAATGCCAACATCTGAAAATTTGATTCTGGCATTTAAACTAACATTTTAAATGCTTGATCTGACTCTCCAATGTTAAACAAAGGCTGTGAGGTTGTACTTGCACCTCAAGCTAGTGCTACCTTACACTCACCCAAACAAGCTTCTATGTAGAAGGTTGGGGGCGGGAAATAAAATGAACTTGAAACACAGCCAATTGTGTCCTTGTAAAATTTTTTTATTATGATTTCAGTGAGATCTGACACAGAACAATGGTTTTCTACTCAACCATTCATATACATTGTGTTTTATGACAAATCCTATTTACCCTGAAGGGTTTACAGAGGACATCAAAAGAAAGATGTGAGTGAATATTAAAACTAGAGTTCGGAGCAACCACGAACTGCTTGCCAATGAGGATGACAGTATGATAGCGTGATAGGATAAACGTTCATAAGACAGAATGATAGGATCGAAGTGAGTATGATAGAGTGATAGGATAAAGGGCTTAACAATCTTCACTGACCACTTCATTTTCTTAAACTACTCCTACTTCATGAATAGAAATCCATGGTCTCTAAAAACTTTTGTTAAAATCTCAAAACACTTTTTTAAAAAACCTCACTCCTACTTGCCCTCAAGCACTGAGGCCACAAAAGACGTGACTGATTAATACAACTACAGGTCTGAACAATCAGTAACTCTGTTCTTTGCCAATGAGGATACTCCGAAGATCCCATCTTGTTAGAGGATTTCCTCCAGACATCCTCTGCACAACCTGAGCCTGAGTCTTACCTGACCCCCCCCACTGAGCTCCGGGATGACCTATGATCTGATCTCACCCCTGGGGATCTACATTCACACCATTCCTGAGGTTCATCAAGATCAGTGGTGACATGAGGCACACGCCTTGCTATTCTCAACAGGGCATAATTGGAAACCTTTTTCTACAAACAATACTCATGCTCTAGCTCTGGGTATCTCCTCGGCGCCCCAGACGTTACTCATGTGGTCTCACCAGGGCACAACCACAAGCAGATGGGGCCAAACTGTTTTTTAAAAGCACTCTCCTTCCTGGCGGGTGCAGAGCATTTGTTGCAAAACAGCTTAATCTCCCCAAAGGCCATGGTGAGTAACCAATGATCAGCCAATGGTAGGTGACACTGCACCCTAAAAAAAGGTATCTTGAAACAAGGAAGGAGGCCCATGTCTATGGACAGTTGAATTGAGAGGCCCCAGTAGTCTACTTTTTCGAGTTTAGGCTCTGAAATTACTTTCGGAATTTAGTTTAGGGGTCTAGGCCTGGACGCTTCAGGGCCATGAGCCAGGGTCGCTATGGCGAAGTCATCTGGGCTGGAATGCTGTGTTCAAGAGGCCTTGCACTCTGTACTAGGTCTGAGCGAGCAGCACTTAGCCAAGTTCCTGACCGGCACTGCTCAGTGTTGCTCCTTGGCTGAGGAGTTCGAGCAGCACCCGCGAGACACCAACGTGCTAGATCTCAGTGGCCCAGCCCGGGACTTGGCCCTGAGATTGCGGAACAAGGTACTGAAGGACCCCCGAACCGCTGGTCCTGTTCTGTCCCGAGTGGACGGCGAAGACCCAAGACTCCAAGACACCGGCTTGATGCAACAGCAAGAGATAAGAGGTTTATTGCGGAGCTCCGGCTGACTCCTATCTCTGGCAAGAGATAAAGGAGCCGACCCAGAGCAGACAAAGTTGGGGTTTTTTATACACTTTCATTGGGTGATGAAAGCACAATTTGAATTCATTGGTTCAGTGTTCGCTCAGGGTTTACACAGCATTGTTGCACGTAGCACTTGCGGCAGTCACGTAGCACATGTAGCAGTTAGATAGATCTTTAACTATAGAGTGGTGTACATTGGTTATCAGTCGGGAAACAAAGGCACATGGGTTATCAGTTGAGCTTATTTGCTCTGCCTTTCTGCTAGCTATTCTTGAAATACTGTTGCCCTGGATACCTGGGTGTGGGGCTTTAAAAATTAACTTAGCTGAGATCTATAGAAACTATTTTAATTTCAATCTTTTCAGTACCATGGAAGGTGGTGGTAGAAAAGCCAGCCCTGAGAGCTGAACGAGAGGACCAAGCCGTGCTAGAGAAGAACCGCTGTTACAAGTTGCTGGAAGACAGTGAGGAAAGCAGTGAGGAGTCTGTGAATAGGGCTGGGAACAGGCTCCAGAAGTGCAAGAACAGAAACAGCTCAGGAAGAAATGCCAGAAGGAGGAAGAGGCTTATCAGAAAGCAAAGAGGAAGAAAGGGGAGAGTAAAGAGCTGACAGAGAAGACAGTCAGAGGAGGAGTGGGAGCGCACAGAACTTGAGCACCTTCAGGATCTGGAAGAATGCTGTGCCTTTGCAGAATAGGTTGGGAAGCGTGACAAGGATCATCCTCGCAATGTCCTGGAAAGGTCAGACAAGAAGGCTTATGAAGAGGCTCCAAAGCGTCTTAAGATGGCTGAGGAAGGCCAGAAAGCCAGAGCTGAGGAAGAAATCCAGACGAGAGTACCTGGCCAAACGAGAACGAGAGAAGCTGGAGGACCTGGAGGCTGAGCTGGCTGATGAGGAATATCTCTTTGGAAATGTGGAGTTGAGCCCGCATGAGTGCCAGGAACTCAAGTACAAGCAGCCAGTGCGAGACCTGGCCTGAGAGTACAGGGTAGCCTGGGAGCAAGGGAAGCAAGAGGCCACACACCGCTACCACATTCCTGAGGAGAAACAAGGCCAGCCAGCAAAAAACGGTGCATCGAATTGAGGAGGAATCCCACACCCTTGGGGACAAGCAGCGGCGCTGGGAGGAGGCTCAGCTGGGAGCTGCATCTCTGAAATTTGGGGCTCGAGATTACTGCTGATCAAGAGCCCAAGTATCAACTGGTGCTAGAGGAGGAGGAAACCATCGAGTTTGTCTGGGCCTCTCAGCTCCAGGCCGATGAGGAAACATTAGGTCCAGCCCCTCAAACTCAAGCCCAGCAGGAGGAGTCAATCCAGGCTGTTCGTCAAAGCCTTCCTGTGTTTCCATTCCGAGAGGAGCTTCTGGCTGCAACTGCTAATCATCAGGTCCTCATTACCGAAGGGCGAGACAGGCTCAGGGAAGACCACCCAAATTCTGCAGTATCTCTTTGAGGAGGGTTATACCAACAAAGGTATGAAGATTGCCTGCACCCAGGCCCGGAGGGTGGCAGCCATGAGTGTGGCAGCCCGAGAGGCACGGGGGATGGATGTGAAGCTGGGGTTAGCTACAGCACCCGCTTTGACGACTGCACATGATAGTGGACCGTTCTCTGCTATATGATAGACGGGATGCTGCTGCGGGAGTTCCTCTTGGAGCCAGACCTCGCAAGTTACAGTGTGGTCATGGTGGATGAGGCTCATGAATGGACCTTGCACACGGACATTCTCTTGGGATTGATCAAAGACGCGGCTCGCTTTCGCACAGAGCTTAAAGTGTTGGTGGCTTCAGCTACACTGGACCGAGCCCACTTTTCTGCCTTCTTTGATGTTGCTCCAGTCTTCCGAATCCCTGGACGCAGGTTTCCAGTGGATATCTTCTATACCAAGGCTCCAGAGGGCAATGGCCTAGAAGCTTGTGTGGTCTCTGTGCTGCAGGTCCATGTTACCCAGCCACCCGGGGACATCCTCGCCTTCATGACTGGACAGGAGGAGATTGAAGCCGCCTGTGAGATGCTCCGGGATCACTGCTGCCATCTGGGCTCCAAAATCCGAGAGCTGCTAGTGCTGCCCGGTTATGCCAAACTGCCCTTTGACCTGCAGGCTTGGATCTTCCAGCCCACGCCCCCGCCCCCGGGGCATGAGAGGTGGTTGTGGCAACAAACATCACTGAAACATCTCTCACCATTGAGGGCATTGTTTATATGTTAGATCCAGGATTTTGTAAACAAAAGAGCTATAACACCACCCCCACCACCCCCACCCCCGCCCCCAGGCATGGAGTCGTTCAAGGTCACACCCTGCAGTGAGGCCTCAGCCAGTCAGAGAGCTGGCAGGGCAGGTCGTGTGGCTGCGGGCAAGTGCTTCCACTTGGATCCCGCCTGGGCCTATCAGCACGAGCTTGAGGACACCATAGTGCCTGAGATCCAGAGGACCAGCCTGAGCAACGTTGTGTTACTGTTCAAGAGCTTAGGGATCCATGATGTAATGCACTTTGATTTCCTGGACCCTCCATCATATGAGATTCTGCTGCTGGCTTTGGAACAGCTATGAGGCAAGGATTCTGAGGCTCCGTCTAACATACTTTGGACATGTTGTGAGGAGAGACCAGTCCTTGAAGAAGGACATCATGCTTGGGAGGGTGGAGGGACAGCGCAGGAGGGGAAGGCCCTCTGTGAGGTGGATTGATTCAGTGACTGGGGTAATCAGGATGGGAGTGTCAGAGACAGTGTGATTGGCACAGGACAGAGCAGAGCTTAGGGCTGTTGTACATAGGGTCGCTATGAGTCGCAAGCAACTCGACAGCACATAACAACAACAACATATGCTCTGGGAGCCCTCAACCACCTTGGGGAGCTCACCACGTCTGGTCAGAAGATGGCAGAGCTTCCAGTGGACTCCATGGTATCGAAGATGATCTTGGCCTCTGAAAGGCACGGCTGCTCAGAGGAGATCCTGACAGTGACTGCCATGCTTTCTGTCGACAACTCCATCTTCTACCGGCCCAAGGACAAGGCCATCCATGCTGACAATGCCCGCATCAACTTTTTTGTCCCTGGTGGGGACCACCTGGTTCTACTTAATGTTTATGCACAGTGGGCTGAGAGTGGCTACTCTTCCCAGTGGTGCTATGAGAACTTCGTGCAGTTTAGATCTCTGCGCTGAGCCCGGGATGTGCGGGAACATCTGGAGGGGCTCTTGGAGCACATAGAAGTTGGCCTCAGTTCTTGCCAGGGGGACTATATCCGAGTCCATAAGGCCATCACCACTGGTTACTTCTTTTTTTAAAAAAATTTATTTTATTATTTTTGTGTGAGTGTACGGTCAAATCAGATCTGACTGGTACCGGAGGAGATTGTCCCTCCTTCCCCGGCACAGCATCTGGTGGATTCGAACCATGCACCTCTGGTGTTGTAGTTGCAGCTCCTTACCACTCGGCCACCAGAGCTCCCCAACCACTGGTTACTTCTATCACGCAGCACGATTTACTCGGAGTGGTTATCGCACAGTGAAACAGCAGCAGACAGTTTTCATCCACCCAGACTCCTCCCTCTTTGAGGAACAGCCACGCTGGCTGCTCTACCATGAACTTGTCTTGACCACCAAGGAATTTATGAGACAAGTATTGGAAATTGAGAGCCATTGGCTTCTGGAAGTAGCCCCTCACTATTATAAGGCCAAGGAGCTCGAAGATCCTCGTGCTAAGAAAATGCCCAAGAAAATAGGCAAGACATGAGAAGAGTTAGGATAAAGCAGAACTTAAGCTCAACCCCTTCTTCTGTACATGGTGAAAGTATTATTTTTTGAAAAAAGAAAAAAATAAAGCTATTTCAACAAGGGATTTATTTCCCTTTATATGTTCTAATGTCACATTTATCATCTTCTCTATTCTTAGTTTCTCCCCAACTCTCCATGTCAGTCCTGTTTTATGACCATGGTGGTAAGTAGTGTTTGTCCTTTTGTGACTGAATTCCATTGTGTTAACATAACATAGTTTTTCTATCCATTCATTTGTTGACGGGCACTTGAGTTGCTTCCATCTCTTTGCTATTATAAGTAGCATCTCAATAAGCAGGAGGGTGCGTACATCTGCTTTGGTGGCAACTCTGGTTTCTTTAAGTTATATTTCCACTAGTGGATTTGTTTTTTCATGTTTGGGAGGTTTTTGTTATTTTTTAAAATAAGGGATTTCCCTTTCTCACTCCCTACTAAGGCAAGATTGTGCCACATTATTCTGAGTGGCCACATCTACAAATGGTGGGTTGCCAGGGGTGGAGTCCACTACTGTGGGACAACTTTAAAACGGTGGACAGAGATGGCTCAGGGGTTCTCCCATGTGAGCTTCATTCCTGAGACACCAAGAATCAGAGGTAGAGTGTTAAATCAAGGCAGCCCACTTGGCAAGTTGATTTTGTGGGAAAACCTTTGTGGCACAGTGGATTGAGTTGAACCATTAATGGAAAGATGAGCCAGCCTGCTCATAGTAAGTCTTGCAAACCTGACAGAGGCCCGGGCTCCTCCACAGTGGTTGTGGGATTTTGAAGTAAAACACTTACGAAGGTATTCAGGAACTCATCTATGAATAGATGAACAGAACTGCCTTGTTCTCCAAGTAGCTAAATCTCTGGAAGCTCCAATTCTGGAACAGGAGTTGCTTACCATGGAGGGCTCTAGACCTCCGATCTTCAGAAACCTAGTGGGGAGTCACAAGGGTGGTTGGCATCTTATGGTGGCCCCAAATTTCCACCGCTGCTGTCTTGCAGACCAATGAAAAAGTATATTAATAAGTACTAATAATGAGGCAGAACACCAACAATGTAAGAGAAAACAGGTAAAGCAGGAGGCGAACAGTTCTCAAATAACTGAAGCACTGACCTTAGCTTCTCTGTATCTTTATCGAAAATTGACAGGGAGCAAATCACCAAGAGAATTCAATGCAAATGAAGCTAAGTTCTTTCTACTGAAAACCTTCTGCTTGACTCAGGAGAGAGGGGTAAGCAAATACAATACCAGGATCTTGTAAATACTTAAGGATTGCTTTAGTGTCAACCCCTGTAAACATTTAAGCATAGCCTTAGTGCTTCACGGTGAATTCCAGCTTGTATCTGCCTCCCTCGTATCCTGAAGTGGCATTCAGTTTATTACAAATATTTAGTATGAAATCTGGCTTCCCACACTGCTGTGCATGCCTAGACATTCCCTTAGAGTGGGCAGAGCCTGGGGAATAGGAATACTTATGATTGCTATATGATTGAAGATTGCTTGTGAAGCATGGTATAAAGAACTCAATCTTGTGGGTGGGGGTGGGTGGAATTCTACATTTGAGTTCCCGAATTGGAACAGGAGCTTCAAAGCTGGTCTATATTTAAGCCCAAGAATAGGCTGGGTGCCAACCATACGCATGAGAAGCAACCCACCCACAGCTGAGCCCATGGAACCAGCTCCTCTCCAGAGGCCTCCAGTGTGATTCTACAGACACATAAGCCTTTCTGACTCACGGTCAGATTCTTTCCTGGATAGAGTGCTCAGTGACTTTGAGAAAGTTGAAGGCAGATTCCTAGGTTATGTAGCAGAGGCTCAGGCCGCACAATGCATGGGTCAGAACCCTAGATGTGTCCCTGTGGGCCATCTAGTCCCTGTCCTCTTGTGTAAAACCAAGAAGTCAGCCATGAGTTGAGGTTCTGAGGCTGGGTTCCTTATCTAGGTTGGTAGAATCTGTTTTGTTAAAATTTTTAGATCATTTGAAACTTACAGAAGTTAAAAAATTCGGACATGCTGACGTAGTATCTCGTCAAGTGTTGTCAAGTTTCCTGTGGTATCTCATCTTTGGGGTCTTAAGACTTGGTTAAAAAAAAAGACTTGGCAAAAGAACACATGCCCTTGGGAGGATGGGTCAAGACAGGTCATGTTGTAAGCACTGGTGTAACAACTGACCCCTTGCACACAGAGAAATGGGGCACATGGAAACCTCTTGACCATAAGTCAAGGGCTCTGTCTTCAGACTAAACTCCCCTTTAAGTCCCAGCTGAAACTGATCTGGAGACTTGGGAGTC
The DNA here is from genome assembly GCF_000299155.1 of Elephantulus edwardii. Taxonomy (NCBI): domain Eukaryota; kingdom Metazoa; phylum Chordata; class Mammalia; order Macroscelidea; family Macroscelididae; genus Elephantulus; species Elephantulus edwardii. The sequence continues at coordinate 4,509,242 of NW_006399959.1, forward strand.
AGGCCAACATTTGCATTGTGGAGCTCACAGATCCCATCCCCATGTAACAGCAACCTCCATGCTCAGAGGTCAGAGGAACACTCCTACTGCACCCAGAGAGAACTCAGGTGCCTCTAAGGAGAGTCTCCTTTACTCTAGAGGCCCTGAAGCTCTTATGAATGCGCCCCTTTTTTCCAGTGTATCCCTGACTTGAGTCATGTGCTGGGGAAACAAGTTGTGGGCCCAAGGGTTTATTGTTCAAAATGATTGTCCTAGCCCTTCACTGGCTCCGCAACATCAATGAATGTGATCATATAAATAGAGGTTGTTTGTCCTCCCACAAAGAGGTTGATCTAGACTTTGCATTCCACTAGGTTTAAATTGAGCCATGTCAGCAGCATAAATTTGGAACCTCAACAAGAAGGAAGAAATACTGCACGTCCTTCGTGGTCAGAGATTCCTGCACCAGTCGGATCAGGCCCACAGGAGCAGCAGCTGCAGTTGAGAATCAGAGACCCTACAGAACCTTTTCTGCTCAGCCTTCCTAACTTGCTAGCTTCCTGGAACAGAACTTCTAGGCAATTGATGATTTAAAAAGTCTTAGGTTGTCTTCTATGGGCTCCAAATTCATCCATCTGGACTCAAAGTGATTTGACTGCTAGGGAAGCTTCTGGAGGCTGGAACGGAGTAACAGGCACAGTATGAGCTCTGTAAGGATTAAAATACTTTTGGTTCAAGACCAAAAATAAGAAAATTCACTAAAGCCAAAATACAACCTAGAATTTATTTCACCTGCATTTAAAAAATTCTATCCAAGAAGACTTAAAGGTACTCAATACTAATGATTGAAAACCAGGTGAGTTGAGAATCTGAAGAGGCCTGTTTGGACACGTGTGGGCATATCAACTGTTCAGTATATTTTCACGAGTATTCTTAACATAAATTCTAACCTATAACATAGCAAATTCCTAACATATTTCTTATTCTTTTTTCTAACATATAACATAGCAGATTCCTAACATATTTCTTATTCTTATTTCTAACATATAACATAGCAGGCTCCTGACATATTTCTTATTCTTAATTTTAATCTATAACATGGCAAGTTCCTAACTTATTTCTTATTCTTATTCCTAACCTATAACATAGCAGATTCCTAACAGATTTCTTTTTACTTCTCACACATAACATAGTATATTTTCAACATATTTCTTATTCTTATTTCTAACATATAACATAGCAGGTTCCTGACATATTTTCTTATTCTTAAATTTAGAAGTTGTGTTCCCTTAGCCACATGAACAGTAACAAGTTACATTCCCTTATCAGGGATAACACATGCTGAGGCCAGTGGTTACACAGGTCATTTTTATCAGCTACAATCCCTGGTCAGGTGTTTACATCTATTGTGGTGAGTGGAGCTTTAGGTCTCTAAGATTTGCTTGCTGTTGTTGTTATGTGCCATCAAGTCGCTTGCAACTCATAGTGACCCTATGTACAACAGCCCTAAACACTGCTCTGTCCTATGTCAATCGCACTGTCTCCGACACTCCCATCCCTATTACCCCAGTCACTGAATCAATCCACCTCATGGAGGGCCTTCCCCTCCTACGCTGTCCCTCCACCCTCCCAAGCATGATGTCCCTCTCCAAGGACCGGTCTCTCCTTACAACATGCCCAAAGTTTGTTAGAAGGAACCTCAGAATCCTTGCCTCCAAGGAGCCACCTGGTTTAACCCTTTCCAGGATTAATCTGTTTGTTTTCCTAGCAGTCCATGGTACTCTCAATACTCTTCTCCAGCACCACAGCTCAAAGGCATCAATTCTCCTTCTATCCTCCTTGGTCAGTGTCCAACTCTGATGCATAACAAGTGATTGCAAAGATCATGGCCTGTAGCAGATGCACCTTAGTCTCTAGAGAGACACCATTGCTCTTCTGGACATTGGAAGGTCCCTAACAGCAGACTTTCCCATGGCAATATGTCTTTTAATTTCCTAGCTTCTGGTGCCAAGAGTGTTGATTGTGGAGCAAAGCAGACTAAAGCTGTGAACAATCTCAATCTCTTCACCATCCATCCTGACGCTGCCAATTGGTCCACTGGTGAGAATCTTTGTCTTCTTGACATTGAGCATAAATCCATATTGAAGGCTGTAGTCCTTGACCCTCTGCAGCAAGTGCTTCAGGTCCTCCTCAGTTTCAGCGAGCAGAATTGTGTCATCTGCATAACACAGTTTGTTGATAGATCTTCCACCAATCTTGACCCCACATTTCTCCTCATAGAGCCCAGCCTCCCAGAATATCTGTTCTGCATACATGTTGAAAAAACTGTGGAGATAGGACTCATCCCTGACATACGCCCTTCCCAATTTTGAACCATGCAGTGTTCCCTTTTGCTCTGTTCTGACGACTGCCTCCTGGTTCAAGGATAGGTTTCTCATTAGCACCATCAAGTGTTTTGGGATTCCCATTCTTCTCAGAGTCAGCCACAGTTTGTTATGATTCACGAAGTCAAATGCCTTTGCATAGTCAATGAAACACAGATATATAGTCCTCTGGTATTCCCTGCTTTCAGCTAAGATCCATCTAACATCAGCTACAATATCCCTAGTACCACGACCCCTTCTGCACCCAGCCTGGACTTCTGGCACTTCTCTGCTGATGTGCTGTTCCAGTCGTTTTTGGATAATCTTCAGTAGAATTTTGCTTGCATGTGAAATCCATGAGATTGTTCTATAGTTTCCACACTCTGTTGGGTCACCTTTCTTTGGGATGGGAACAAATATAGATCTCTTCCAGTCAGTTGGCCAAGTGGTTGTTCTCCAGACTCTTAGAATATTTTTTCACAAATATTCTTAATTCTAAATTTAAGCATCAAATTCATCACAGCAAGCTCACAACATTTTCCACAGCAAAGAAATTCCATGTTTCACAGCAAGTTAAAAGCAAACTTATGGTACTTCATAATATGTATTATAGCAAAATGAATGTATTTCCTTGCACTTAAACTACTCATAATACTAACCACTTCAAGAAGTGGCATATAATCAAGAACCAATGAACAAGAAGTCCAAGCTGCATTAAAGGCATTGGGGGGTGGGGTAGGGAGACCAGGACAAATGCTACTCTTGACCTTATATGAGACCAGAGGCAGTTACTCACACGGGAAGAGATCACTAGCTCATCCTTTTCGCATAGAGCAGCTGGTGGCTTCGAACTGTGCGCCTCATGGATTGCAGCGAAGCTTTTTGTCACAACAGCTCCGTAGGCCTAAAAAGAACCTTAGCATGAAACTTCACATAAACCAAACTCTAAACTTACGTCTAACCCTGCCTCTAATGCTAACCTTAACTCCAAGCCTAACCCACACACCCACACTAATACCACCCCTATTTGCCTTGTTGGGTGTCGTGAGGTCGAGTGTCGCTCGTAGTGACCCTATGAACTACAGAGCTCACCTATGTCCTCTCCTGCGCCATCCTTATCATCCTCAGCACATTTTAGTTCCTTGCTGCAGACACACACTGTACTGTTCCACTGGGTCGAGGGTCTTCCTCCTCTTCACTGACCCTCCACCTTTCGAAGGATGATGTCCCTTTCCAAGGAATAGCCTCTCCTGACAACACGTCCAAATATGTGAGAGAAAGCGTCATGATCTTTGCCTCCAGGGAGCACTCTGATTCCTAACCCTAATCCCTGCCATTGCCCTTCACCCTAAACCAATCTTTCCTTGGGAGACTAATGCACAATCTTCCTCTCATGTTGTTTGCTGACTCTGAAAACGCACTGGAGACTCAACTACAAGTCGGTTCCAACTTGATGGTACACTATCACCATCACCACAAAAACAACAAAGACAAGTATAGCCCAATCTAGTCCCCTTCAATCTTCAGATGAACTAGTCGGGTATGAGTTTTAAGAGTCACAAATGAGAAGGTAAGGTGAGCTCTGGTGGCCTAGTGGTAAGAAGCTGCAACTACAGTCTCAGAGGTACATGGTTCAAATCCACCAGATGCTCTGCTGGAGAAGGAGG
>NW_006399959.1:4513971-4515632 GCF_000299155.1 Elephantulus edwardii
GAGGTATGAACTGAAATAATTTGACAGAGGAGATTATGAAAAGAGTTTGAGATGAGGGGACAACGTAAGTTTTTCAGCTACATCTCTCTATTCTAGACACACAAAGCAAGGACACTGGAATCTATTCCAAAATCTATCCTTTGCCCAATCTTGTGCCTTGACGACACCTGGTGGTCCCTTGGCCTCTGCTTGCAAACTATCAACACGGAGCAAATACCGCCCCCCAAGCCATGTTGGGTGAACATATTTCAATTAGTTTAATGGCCACACTAGCTTGGAAGGCGGCAACTCCATTGTTATGGGTTGAGCTGTATGCCCCAAATGCACTGAAATGATTGATACTCCCTACTATCTGAGAAAGGAATCTCATTTGGGAACAAGAGCTTTGAAGAACTTATCAGTCAGTGTTACTTACCAGATTTAGTGACCTCTAGTGGCCTCGTGGTAAGAAACTGTGCTGCAATCCAAAGGCATGCAGTCCAGTCCAAATCCACCAGCTACTGGGCGGGAGAAGGAAAGTGATTTCTTGTGTCCAAAAACTTGCTGGAGAGTCAATTCAGAGTCGGTTCCTAATGTATGACCACCACACCTTCTCAAATGCTCAGAAGAAGACTCATGCAGAAAAGTGAGATAGAAGATTTCTCACATGACAACAAGGCTGATGTAGGCCGAGGAATAGCACTGCCAGAGTCAGTAGAAAGGAAGAGAGAGGCCGGGGCCAGTGTTTTCTCTCAGAAGACCTCAACAGGCCTAATACCCTGATCTGAACTTTAAGCCTTTAGGATTGGGAGACAAAAATCCCATAGTTACAAAGAATATGTAGATTTCCAAAAAATGAGAAAGACTTCCTTTGAACGACAGTGAACAGCCACCTGATGGGGAGTTGAGTCCAACTCCTAGCAATCCTAGGAAGGAAACATTTGGACCCTGTCCCATCCTCCTCATTTCTCACATACTCACCGCAACAGTCACCACGTCACCACGTCAATCCAGCTGGTTGAGGGTCTTCCTTCCCTTTGCCAGCCCTCCACCATTCAAAGCATAATGTCCCTCTCCAGGGAAAAGCCTCTCCTGACAATATGGGAAGGAGATGGGAAAGAATTTATCCAGGAAAGAAAAACAAAAATTTTAACAGAAGAGCTGAGTTCCAGTGGGGGAAAATGATGTAGACGAATTTTATGTACTTTGTATGGAAACCAGTATAAAATAAAAGTTTCTCAAATTTATTTTTCTGACTTTGTGTTCCTCATAAGCATATGGGTTTTTTTAATATGAAAGTTTTCTTTACTGCAGGTTTACTTAAAAACTTCGTATACAGTGTTTTTTTTGAAGATTGAGAACAGTTTATTATACTGTAGACATTACTTCCAAACCAACTAAAAGCGAATGTATATACCTTTTTATATAATATACAATGTTGTATGCTTTGACCTTAATCCTGAGGAGCAATCTGTTTGGTATATGAACCTTTGAAAAGATTAAAATTAAAATAGTCCCTATAGTTTTCAGCTGAATTAAACTCAGGTTTCTATAGTTCTCAGCTAAGTTAAACTCAGGAATTTTTCCATTGTCTCGGGTAGAGCCCCACACCCAGTTGTATCCAGGGCAACAGTATTTCAAGAATGGCTAACTAAAGGGCAGAGCAAACAAGCAAAAAGGCA
>NW_006399959.1:4522603-4525174 GCF_000299155.1 Elephantulus edwardii
AGGTGGCTGGCTGTTGTTCTTCCCGGGTCTCTTCCGGGTCCCTCTCGCGGCGTTCCCTGCTCTGGAGGCGGCGTTCCCCGGTCTGGCGGGTGGCGGCGTTCCCCGGTCTGGTGGGCGGCAGCGTGCGTTCCCCCGGCTGGCGGCGGCGTGCGTTCCCCCGGCTGGGTATACAGTGTTTTTTGAGCATTACATAAGCAAAAGTTTTAAACACACAAGTTTGAAGTCCATCCATACCTATTCCTTAAACAAATTCAAAGTGATAGGTAAAAACAAAATATCATTGGGCTTCAATCTTTAATCCCATTGGGTGAATATCTTGATTGCAATGAAAAGATGTTTTTTTGAAATGCATTAAGCAGATTTGTATTCAATAGCAAGGAATTACTACTTCCTTGATATGAAGAAAAACAAGACTCGCAAAAAGGACACTTTATGGTAAAGTGCATACTCAGATTGATCATGGCCTTGAAACAGGGCCAGAATCGAGCCCCAAACCTGGAGCACTCCTCATGAAAAGTCAGGACACTAGATTTGAGCAAAGGCAGGCAAGTTTTTGCTGAGGGCTGGCCAAGGAACCAGGCAGTTGATAAGCTCACATCTGACTCCCTAAACAACAAGGTATTCTCTCTTGGCGGACTTGCTCACATCCTTGGGGCACGTGGCCAAGAGGAAGCAGTCCTTGGAGAAGGACATCATGCTCAGCAGGGTGGAGGGACGGCGTAGGAGAAGAGGATCCTGGGTGAGATGAATTGATACACTAACTGGGACAATGGGCATACTTAGGGGTGTCAGAGTCAGTGAGCCTGGCTCAGGACAGGGCAGGCTTCAGAGCTGTTGCACCTAGCATCTCTATGAGTTGTAGGGACTCATCTGCACATAACAGCAGTAACAATGCAAAGAGCTTATGAAGAAGCACAGTCTGATTTTTCAAACTGGGCCTGGAGCTCACTGCAGAACTGATCTAATCATCGATGACCCATGTGCAACTTCCAATTGAAACTCAAGTCACTGAACACAATTCAAGAGAAGATGCCAACCTTGAGTCTATGCCACCTGAACGGAAAGACCATCTCAAGACTGTATCAGATGCAGTGAATGCTAATGAACGAATTCCAGTTCAGGGCTCAGATGCCAACGAGGATAATCTTAAGGAAGAAAGCCAAAGGTCATTCCAGAGAAAGGAGAGAAAGAAAAGGACAAAATAGATGTCAGAAGAGTCCTCGGAAATTGTATTTGAACATGGAGAGGCCAACACAAATGGCAGAAATAGTGAAGTAAAAATCAGCCCAGGAGGTTCCAAAGGGCAGATAAAGACGGCAAAGAATTCTAAGCAAAAGGGTAAAGAGCTGGAGTTAGAGAACCATAAGGAAGTCAGGTGTTTGGCATTTGTCAAGCTCAGACACCTGAAGAATCAGTTCAAGCCCGAAGACGGAATACAGCAGGATTCTGTGGGCAATACCTTGAATGGTGCAGATGGCATCAAAGAAGTTGGAAGGAGTCCAGACAGACACTGAACCAGAAGAACTAAGATCAAGAATCCATGCGAATGAAAGGGAGTGCTGGTGGCCTAATGGTATGAAGCTGCACTGCAATCTCAGAGGTACGTTGTTCCAATCCACCAGATGCTGTGCTGGAGAAGGAGGGACAATCTCCTCTTGTACCAGTCAGATCCTATTTGACGGTACACACACACACACACACACACACACACACGAATGATAAGTGTTTTTTTTTCAAAAAAAAAAAGAAGAAGAAGAATCCAAGGCAATGAAAGGAAATGTTCAAAGTGCACTGAAGGCATTCACAAAGAAACATGCCCAGCAGCTATCGACAGGCAAGCCATTGACATGCTCACTGATGTGTGCCAAGAAATTGAGAAGGCAGCTACGTGGCCAACCGGCTGGAAGAATTCCATATTTGTTCTAATTCCCCCAAAATGAATGAGGTGAACCAACAGAATGTGGAAATTTTAAGCAATATCAACCATACAACACACAAGTAAAAAAAAAAACTTGCTGAAAATTCTCCAGAAACAGCAAGAGGAGGAAGCTGGCAGAGAACCACCAGACGTCAAACTCAATTCACAAGAGACCATAGCCCGAGGGGAGAGTATAGCTGATGTCAGAATGGAGCTGGGCTGACAGGAGATAAACTCTGAGAACTGCAGATTTGTGCTGGATTGACTAGGCAGAGACATCAGACAGACTACGTTCCACATTGAGAAGAAAGGGCATGCATCCCAGAACACAGTGATTTTTTTAATGCCCAGTGTGAGGAATCTATAGCCCAAGCAACTGTCCAATGGACAGAACAAGGAGACATGACATTTGGAAAACTCAAGAACACTGTGTGTCATTTACTGGCAAGAAGAGGGATGCCAATCCAAACCACAATAGGATATCATCTCACCTAATAGCAGTAGGAAAGTTTAGTAGGGCAGCAAGTAGGAAAGGTCAGAGAGCATGTGGAGAGGGGGGACATCTCCTACGCTGTGGCTGGGAAGGTCAAATGGGGCGAGTACTCTGGAAGACAGCTTGGCGTTTCCTAAGCCTTCCCGATTTGCATTCTGAG
>NW_006399959.1:4525337-4525801 GCF_000299155.1 Elephantulus edwardii
CTTTGTCTGTCTTAGTCTGGAAGCTCCGCTGAAACCTGTCCACCATGGGTGACCCTGCTGGTATTGAAAATACCAGTGGCATAGCTTTCAGCATCACAGCAACACGCAAGCCACCACAGTACGACAAACTGACAGACAAGTGGTGGGAGCCTGCCACGGAGCCGATGGCGACTCCTGGCAACCCATCACCGGGCTTTATGGGCTTGAACTCTTCACAGGAGTAGGCAGCTCACCTTTCTCTCACAGAGCGGGCTGTGCCTTCAACGCCTGGCAGAGGATGGATTGTAAGGACAACAGGAAGTGCTTTGCACACTGGCAGGTGCTGGCTAGTCTGAGTTCGCCAGGTAAGGCAGTGACGATGGGCCGAGGTGCCAGAGTGGCGAGGAGTCAAGTGCAAGATCAAGATGAAGAGAAAGAAAGCCAGCTGCACCAGCCATTCCCATCTGCCGGGCGCAGGCCCCAGC
>NW_006399959.1:4526567-4545847 GCF_000299155.1 Elephantulus edwardii
CTGAGAGCTAAGCCCGTCTCCCTGACAAATGGTGACTGATGTGGGGGGAAAGCTGTAGCCTGTGGCTGGAGGTGGAGCTGCTGGGATCCCCGTGAGGTGGGAGTAGGTCCCAGTTGTTTGTGGATGTGCTTCCCAACAGGGGCCTGAAATACGGGCCCCGTATCTCTGGCAGATGAGGCACGCTTCACGTTTGAGTTTGAAGCACACAACCTCAATGCCCAAAGGATAACCCAGAGCTACCACCGAAGGATTGACCAGGGGCTCTGGCAGATGCCACGTACCTTGTGTTGTTAGAGGTAGTAGGACCATGAAGTGGAAGCTGGAATGGCGGGGTGGTGTCCATGGGGGTGACCCCCCTGTCAGGTGCAGGCTGTGGGACCAGGTATGTAGATGCCCTGGGATATGATCTGGGGGTGTTGTGTAATATCTGGAGTGCCCTGCTGCCGGAGAGAGGGGCAGTAGCAGGGGCGATACTAATTGCAGGTAATAGAGAGATGACTCCAAGGGATTGATGAGGGTCTCTGGCAGATGCCAAGTAGCTTGTGCTGATAGAGGGAGGCCCGTGAAGTGCAAATTGGGATGGCAGGGCGGTGTCCGTGGGAGTGACCCAGCTGTCAAGGGCAGGCTGTGGGGCCAGGTGTATAGTTGGCCTGGGCAATGAATTGGGGATGGTGTGTGATGTGTGGGGTGTTGCGCTGGTGGAGAGACGTGTGCCTACCAGGTCTAGGGCACCCTGCTTTGACCCCCACCCCCAGGTGTTCTGTGTCTGGGTCAGCTTGGGGCCTGGAGGTGCCGCTTCTGTTGGAGCAGCCCATGCACAGGACAGGGGGGAAGCACCAGGAGTCTGCGGGGAGCTCCCACTGGGGCTGGCTTCCTTGTCACCAGCCAGCAGCTTTTTGATGGAGCGCCAAACTGCTTCCTTCTCCACATCTAGATCATGCGATGTGACTCTGCACCCTGGGTCAGGGGCGGTTGGCAGCACCAGAGGAAGCCCTTGCCTTGGTGGCAGTAGAGGAGTCTTGCACCTGCGCGGCTTTGAGCTGTCACATGGCAATGCGCAGCTCTGCAAGATCCTCTCCTGCCCTGAGGACACCCGTGAACTGTCTGTGCACGGGGTGAGATTGGACATGAACCCTGCAGCCGAGGTGCCAGGCTCTAGGGCCTTCTCATTCAGTCTTTGCCTGGATCCCAGAAGAAGTGGGGAGTGAGATGTGACAGGAACCCTCCTCCTCTTCTTCACTGGTGGGCAAGCACGGCTGGAACTGTAGGAGCTGGTGATTCCATTGCGGATGGTACACGAGCTCAGGATGTGGCTCTCGCAAGGCCTCTTGTACCTACCCTGGGAGCTCTGCGAATGGAAAGCTGTCTGGAGGGGCCCAGGCTTGGGAGTCAAGACAACTCGCCCAGCCGACTGCTTCCTCTCAGGGCTCTCTGGGCCTGGTCTGCAAACCTGTTGGTCTTCTTCCTGAGCAGCCACGCTGTTCTCGTTCATTCCAAGGACCCTGGACCCGGCCCCCTGTACACCCGAGGCCTCCTCTGCTTCTGAGACCCCCCGGGCTGTTGCGGGGTGATGAGAGGGGACAACTTGTCCTCGGGGTCCCGATACAGCCCATTGAGTCAGAACTCTAACTGCACGTTGTGACAGCCTCTGGAGGTGTACACACAGAGGCCGGTTTCTGTGCAGGTGGGGTCTGCACGTGCATCTGAGGGCTCTCACAAGGCTGCCTCCTAGAGCCAGCACTCCAGACCTTCCTCTGCGGGAAAGCCTTTGGAAACAGTGTTTCAAAATCCGCCCAGCACTGACACGGGATCTCTTGAGTTCCTCTCAGGGCGCTAAGAGAAGCAGCCCAGAGAAGAGCCTGGGGGGCGCGGGTTGTGCGCCTTGGGCACCGACTCCGATCTGGCAGCACCTCCACCCCTGGTGCAGGGCTAAGACACCTGGGGCCCGGCTTACCTTTGAAACCATCCATGGTGTCAGTGGTGGAGGAAAGGTCCGTTATGATACTGGATAACCCCCGTGTTCAGGGTCCAGCTTGAGGTTGTTTTGGTTTGGGTTGTGGGGGGTATGTGTGTGTCTGTGTGTGTAGGTGGGGGGTGGAGTGTGTGGGTGGTTTGTTTTCTTAATGAAGAAAAGTATCAAAGAGAGCGGTCTCCTACTCAGAAAAGTATTAAGAGTGCAGAGCAGTCTCCTACTGGTGCCGACAAGGACACAGCTGAGCGCGCTTCCTGGGGTCCGTTATTAACACGCAGCTGTCAGTGAATGGGTGCGCGCCCGGACTCAGGCGCCATGACAGGGGGCCCACATGAAGCATGAGCTGTGGCCGGGCGCGCGCTCAGATTGCCACAGCCGCGTGCCCCTGAGTTAAGTGTGTGGTGTGTGGCGGGGAGAAGGCAAAGGAAGCTAGAGGTTCAAGTGCAAAGAACTTTAGAGGTCCAGGTACATGCACCAAGCACACTCCAAGGACACATGTGCTGAGGGGCAGGAGCAGAGGCTGAGGAATATCAAGGGGCCAAGAAGCAAGACAAACAGGCTCAGCAGCAGGAGCAGCAGTTCATCTGGTGGAGCCTCGGGCGCTCGGCTTTTCTTTCCATCGGTGTCAAAGCGTTTGGCTTGAGCAGGGGATACTTCTTAGCAAGATCGGTCCCCGCACCCGGATGGCCCTGGCTCTCGGCATCGCACAGGGCTTGAGTCTCTGACCAGGCAGAGAGGTAAAGGGTGCTGGGAATTCGAAGGTGCTGCCCTTGACCGGGAGGAATCCTAGGGACCACCACCCGATGAGGACATTGCAATTCAGGTCTGTTCTGCTTCTTCCTGACCCTTGGGACGACTCCACGGTGGCTCTTCTCTGCTTGGAGCCACCTGTCCTTTGTAGTGCGCTCTCTGCTGGCCAAGTACAGAATAGCAGTTGGAGCCTTGTGTCATCTGTCAAACCAAGTCTTGGAGAGGGAAGAGCCTTCCGCCAGTCTTGAGGCCCTTTTCGTCATAGAGTGCATTTCCCTGATTTATTTGATTAGTGAGCTTTGGTGAACCAGTGGTAAGAAGCTGCGCTGCAATCCCAAATGCAGCCGATTCTAATCCACCAGCTGCTCCATGGGAGAAGGTTTACATATGTATAGGATATCAATGGGATAGGGAAAAAGATTTGACCCTGATGCCCACCTTTCTTTCATTTCACCCATGCACTGTCCCCAGCATTTTTTGAGAAGACTGCCCCTTATCCATTTAAGGTTTCACATAAGCACATTTCGGTCCCTACAATACTCATCTGCACTGTGTTACGGTAAGAATAACAATAATAATAACAATAATGATTATTATTATCCACACAGTCCAGTGCCTTTGCATAGTCAATGCAACACCAGTGAGCATCTTCCTGCTGTTCTGTGCTGTAAGCCAAGATCCATCTGACATTAGCAGTGAATATCCTTTGGTCCAAAGCCTCCTCTGATTCTCCCCGAAATTTCAGGCAGTTACCTCCTGCCCATGTACTGACCCAGCTGTCTCTGAATAAACATGAAATACTTCCATATGATATCATTCCATCATTTGTGCATTGTGCTCTGCTACATCTCGATCTCTCTTGCTCATGCTCTCTCTGTAGGTCTCTTTCTGTCTGTATCTCCTTTTGAGGCGGACAGAATTGGGATCGCTTCTAGTATTTTGCCTGGTAGCTGCATTCCAAGTTTCTTGGCTTTTACTATTGCTTCCTGGCCTCCATGTGTTTGCTGAAACACTTCAGCTGGTATTCCCCATTTCTAGGACCTTTTTGAAGTTTAATCTTTTTACCAGTACCCTCACTTTTTCTGAGTCTCACTTTTTTTTTAACAATGACAGCTTACACAAAGTAACAGGTTATTTCAAGCTTATGCAAAATAGTAGTGTCCTGCAATTAATGGAACTATATAGTTGTTAGATGCAAATAGCATCATGTACATGACTAGACAGCCTTGAATTGTTGGGAATATATATATATATATATATATATATATATATATATATAGAGAGAGAGAGAGAGAGAGAGAGAGAGAGAGAGAGAGAGAGAGAGACACTTGTTTCCTGTCAAGTCGGAACTGACCCAAGGTTCACCTTTTTTCCATTGTCACCTGATCACATGCTGGTACTTGGTGTACTCAGGGTTAGCAGATTGGTTTCTGTGTGGTGGCTATATGTATCCTTTCATTTCTTTCGCTCTTTCCTCCCTCATGCAATATTTGTCCATATTGCAAATAGAGGCTCTTCCTCAGAGGGCTCCATCATGCTGGCAAAAGTGAAACAAAACTGAAAAATGTGTTTAGAAAACTAGACTTACTGGCTAGATAGTTCCATGTTAGCTTATAGTTGCCTTTTTAGCCATTACCTTAGCCCCCTCTGGTCTCCAGCTACCTTAACTGCAGGTTAAGATAGGGTGTTGCAAACCATCAACAGCTGTGGGACAACACAGAGAGGGAGAGAGAGAGAGAGAGAGAGAGAGAGAGAGAGAGGGAGAGAGAGAGGAGAGAGGAAGAAGGAGGAGGAGGAGAAAGGAGGGAGGAAGAAAGCGCTTCCCACACTGGTGGCAAGACTTGAGGGAAACTTGAGCAAGATCCTGGTGAGAGTAAGACCCTGGTGGTGAAATCCCATGACGGTGGTGGACTGTGGCATTGCTGCAGAAAAACTGTGGTATGGTGTAAGCAGAGGAGCCCTAAGATAAAGCCCACAGTTGAAAGGTTTTTTCTTTTTATTATTAAATTTTATTAATTTTAATGGACATTTACAGAGATTTTGGGTTTTCATTCATTTGGGTTTGCACTATTTTCTCTACCCTCCTCCCCAGTTCGTTCTTTTTTCTCCCCTTGAAAGTCTGTTTTAATTGTCCAATTGCCACAGTGCTTGTCAAAGCCAGTTCCGATTAATCTCCTTTGTCAGTGTGTCCTTTGCCATTCCCTATCACTCCTCCTTGAGAGAGACTTCACCCTGATTCATAAGGAAAAGGGGACCGCATATTCTCTTAGCTACTTCCTGCTGGAAAGGGACGCTGTAGGTTTCAGGGTGAAGATCTTCTCTCACTACTCTAAAGGGCCCCTTTGGCAATAGGAAACACATAGACTATTATGGAGATTGATTTTGGAATTTTGATGCACTGTTATCAATTGTGCTTAGCCGTGCATGTTCATATCCTTGAAGATGTATCATGGAAGTGTTGCAGCCTAGAAGACACAAATTTAACTAACAAGTTAAAAGTACATGAGTCAAAAATTAAAAAGGCAGTAATATTCTAAGTAGAGGCTCTAGTAGTGGCACAAATCAAGTTACAGAGGGAAGGTGGTTCTTACAATAAAAGGCCTATTGACTAGCACTTTGTCTATTATAGTATAAAGGTTAGGAATCACAAGATATAGAGGCTCAACTATGTCATTTATTGTTCTTAAGTCCTGGAGCAAATTCCATCTACCACTGGGTTGTTTTACAACTCGGAAGTCCACATGCAAGGCAGAGGTGAAGTAAGGATCTGCTTATGAGGTTTTCCGTCAATTCCAACAACTAAGAAATAGTGAGAAGAGTTAGGACCTCAGAAGGCTTTTAGGACCAGATAGCAGACTCTTGTGTCCAGGAGAAAATGAATGTACTTACCAGTAATGTTAATGCTCACCCACACCTCTTCTGGGAGGATCTAAATCATTGAAGTGTCCTGCTTTGTTTCCAGCTGGGAGCTGGGGCCTGTCCGTCCTGTCAGCCACAAGGACCTGATGTGGGCCACCCTTGGCCAAGTGTCCTTCAGATCCACACTTAAAGCAAGTGAGTGGGAGCTTCCTCTATACTCCCTTGCCTATCTGTGGCTCTCGTCTGTGACACTGTCTACTGAAGTGGCCAAGCTTTCCACAGTGGAAGCAATTCTGACCTCCTTTATTACCTTTCGGTGGCACAGTTGAAAGTTTTGTTGTGCTTGCCAAATAATGAAGGAGAAGCTGACTTATAACTGCTCTGAGGCAAACCTTGCTGAATATTTTGGTTTTTTTTTTTTAATATTTTGGTTTTGTGCTACTGATATGAACCAGGAATTTTAAGGAATTGGGTTTTCCTGTTAATCTGGTTTAAGACTGCTGGACAAAACGTGGACTTGAGTTGTGAGATATTCATCCCCAACTCTCCAACTCATTTCCCTAATAAACTCCACTCTTGGTCTACAACTGTGAGTAAAGTCTGTGAGTCAACAACAAAGAAATGAACCTCTTGCTGCTGGTGTGTCTCTAGAGGCACAATGGGGCTGGGCTACGGGCCCATATTTGCTCTGGGGCAATGAGGGGCTGGGCTATTCTCACTCCCTCTGGCTCTTTCAGAGAGACGTTCACCGTCCTGGGACCCCATGTCACATTTTCTGCTTTCTAGACTGAGAGATACTTGATGGAACTCCTAAGACTATGGCCTTCAGTCAACCTTATTGCCTGCAATTGAACTTACTACCTTCACTCAATTTTTAGCCAAACAGTAGATAGATCTATAAGGTGTATCTTAGGTGGGGTACAGATTCCTTAGAACTATCAACCATTTGAGATCAAAAGGGCAATATTTGTCCGAGGACAACAATCTGAAGGCAAGACAAGTTAGGAAAGGAGGTTGAATGGAAACATGAAAGATGTTGACTAATGTTGCATTGTAGGGGTTGCAGTCAATATCACAAATCAAATTGTGTATGAGTCCTTGCAGGAAAAAAACCCCACCCATTCACAATGAAAAGTGTAAAAAAAAAAAAGAAATCAAATTGCTTTCTGCTTTGTCCAAATCCAGTGTGAAAGACCTCTTTAAAGTGTTAAAAATATGTCACTTTCAGGCCTGAGATGTACTTGATGTTTTTTCCAATCATTTAATCGTTGTTGCTGGTCAATGCCATAGAGTCATAGATGACTCATAGTGACCCTATGAACTTTCTTCATTTCTCCAAGTTCATAGGGTTTCTAGAGGCAAGATATTTCGGAAGTGGATGCCACTCTTGCTTCCAGGATTGTTTTAATCGGGGAGTTCCACCAAACACTGTCTGCCATGGGTGACCAATATTGCATATGCAAAAGTGGAAGAAGAAATTAGTGTATTTGGTAGTGTTGGCAAAGAATATGAACTATACCATGGGCTGCCAGAGGAACAAACACATCCGTCTTTAGTATAGCTAGAATTCTCCTTTGGAGCAAGGATGGTAAGACTGTGTCTTACATACTTTGAAGAAGTATCAGGAGGGCCCAGTCCCTGAAGAAGGACATTATGTAGGCCCAGGGTCAGTGAAAAATAGGAAGGTCTTTTCGGTGGATTGACAGTGGGAAACAATGGCCTCAGACAGAACAATGTTAATGAGAACATTCGGACCTTAGCTAAAATAAATGGTCTGTTTATGAACTTTTCCAGTGGAGCCTAGGAAGCTGCAGTAGATTGGACCCATTACCATCAAGTTGATGCTAACTCAAAGCTCCCCTATAGGACAGGGCAGAACTGCCCCATTGGGCTCTCATAGCGGTGCACCTTTCTGGAAACTGACTGACACCTTTCTTCTACGAGTTGACTGTTGGGTTCACACTGCCAACCTTTTTGTTTCGTGGCTGAATGCTTAGCCAGCCCACCACCAAGAATCCTCGTCGTGAGACACTGTGATGCTTTCTTGTCTCTTCCACGTTAAGTGGTCCTGGCCATCTTTACTTAAATCAGTTCTATCGCATGTCTCCTCAGTATAATCTCCTCACATACTTGTTGGGGTTACTAGTCTCTGCCTACTAGACGGTGATCCCACAGAGGACATGTCCCCCTCCCCACACACCTGCCCAGATTTGACCTGAAGAGGCCATGGTGGGAGCTGCACTCACTGGGGAGGAAGGGTGGAGCCGAGCCCACAGTGATGCCCAGGACAGCACGGCCCCTCGGGCCTTGCCAGGCCAGCTCTGCCACAGAAGGTGCCTGGGTGGCACGGCTGGCAGTCCTCTACATGAGCCGCTCCGGGGGCCTCACGGAAAGTGCCCTGAGCAGAGGGAAGGGCAGTGAGGTTAAGGCCCTGGGGTCTCCAGGCCTGTGTGCAAGGAAGAGGCAGAGGAGTGCCTGAGGCCAGGGCCAGACCTCTCTGCCCAGAAGAAAGGAGAAGCCTGCTGGGGGCTTCATTGAACTGGGAGGAATCGAGAAAAGGGTGGGTTTACTTTTTGAAGGATTGCAAAATACCCACCAAGTAGTGTTTTAACTATAACTTCTTCACCAACCAGAACCCCATTGCTGTTGACTCCTATCACCTGGTAGGACAGAGTAGACCCACCAGGCTACTGGGGAGCAGCTGGCTACCTTAACCAGAGCTAGAGCTCTCAACAACCCAGTTATTCACAACAGCTTATCATTAACAAAGTCTCCCCTGAAAGCAGAATGGTAGAGAGAATGGGACTCCAGGTCATCTGAGGAGGTGTCTGTGCCTTGAGGAGGGACAATCACAGTTTAGGGTCAGGGAAAGGGAGGTAAAGGCCCTCTGAGAGACCAAGGTTGCCTACAAATCCCCTTTTCATCTGTCTCCTGGCTCCCTGAGTCCCTCCCACCTCCCCAGTCCTGGGTGCTCTATCTCTGTGACATTTGTTTGGAACATTCCATGAGAAACCTAAAGAAGAAAAAGTCCTTCAAACTCATCGCAATTGAGTTGGTTTCAGCTCATAGTTGAGCCTCCACTGGGAGGCAAATGTCCACCTTTCTCCTGCAGAGCCCCTCGTGGACTTGAACCGCCAGAGGTGCAGCCCTATGTTAGCAGCACCAGCACCCCCACCCCCACCCATGGACCACGTCATCAAATCTCCAGAGAATCCTGCTCAGGAAGTGTTTCTCTGGAGGTGGAGGACTGGGGGCTGGACCATGGCCACATCCTGTCTGTCTCAAGCCAGCACAAACTGAATGGCTCCAGAACCTTCCCAGGCAGAAGTGGCTCAGGAAGAGTCTCACTGTGGGGCAGGGGAGGGGGTGCAGGCCCCGGGCCAGGCAGTAGTGCCCAGGTGGACAGGTCAAGGGGACTGCCAGCTTCATCTGGTTACAGATTTTCCCTCTGGGGCAAGCCTGACACTGGAGCCGGCCTGGACCCTGAAAAGAGATTTGAGAATAAGGCCCCCCCCCCTTTTTTTCCCATCTCTCTGACATGTAGGACAGGCCTGCCACATTGCGGACATTCAGGATAGGTGCTAAATTGGGAAAGCAGCTGCCACGCTCAGTCTCTGTGGTGCCCGATCGCCTGTGTGCACAGTCTGTTGCCAAGAAGTTCTCACTATACAAGTTCTAGTAGCCTGGCGGGTCTACTTTGTCTTACCAGGTGGTGGGAGTCAACAGCAATGGGGTTCTGGTTGGTGAAGAAGTTATAGTTAAAACACCACTTGATGGGTATTTTGCAATCCTACAAAAAGTAAACCCATCAAGTTAACTGCTCCCACTTGTTCCCTGTCAAATGCTAGGAGCAGGGCTGTGACCACAGGGTCTGACCGGAGCCCACGCCAAGCAGAGCACAGAGCCGCAGAGCTAAGGTGCTTTCTGAGCATCAGGCTTGGAACCACACAGGCCTGTAGATGCCAGGAGGGGCTGGGGATGGAGACCTCGGCTAGCCCATGTGTGAGGTGGAGTTAGAAAAGGGGGACACCGTCCCAGAGGCTCCGTGAGAGGGTCGGTGCTGGGCTTCAGTCTCTGCACAACCTCATCGTGTTCAGCTTCACCTGGGTCCTGCCAGAGCTCTCTGCAAGGTGTCCTGATTAGAGCCTCCTTGGCCTTTGGGGCTCAGAGCCTGGACACAGGTGTCAGGTATTAGGGGGATACTGGGCATCAGTAGGCCCAGTGGGTTAGCATCTCAGATGTGCCATCTGCTGACTCTGTGACCTAGGGTGAGTCCCCTCTCTTCCTGAGACCTTCCAGTCATGAAATACAAAGCTGTGCTAGTAGGGGGAACACACATGATAATTTATGTAATTTATGTGAGAGCACTTTGCAAATGCTGGAACTGTGTGGATACAGGCCGTCTCTGCACGGTGCATTTAAGAGCTGAGCTGCAAGTGAAAAGGTTTAAGTACCTTGGAAGGAAGCCTTGGTGACCTGCTTCTGAAAATGTGCCCATTGAATGATCTGTGGGGCCGCACACAGTCAGAGTGGGCTCGAAGACAGCTGGGTTTTCATCCAGGTGGAAGGCTATTAGTGGCGACTGAGAGAAGGAGGGAAAGAGCATTTCCACGCCGTGCCATCTGAGCTCGCCCTGCAGCAGCCGTCTAGTTCAATTCAGCGATGTGTGAGAGGTGCCAAGACTAGATAACAGCTTCCACCCAGCCAAGCGGCCCTAAGTGATGGGACTGAGAAAGCGCCACTTGAAGAAAAGTCAACTCTGAGTTTTTTGCTTCTTTTTTGACAACAGTGACACTTCCTGGGATCACTGTCAAATTGTCCATTTTTGGGAAGCTTGTCAGGGAGGCAGTGGGAGAGCTGACAAGATAATTATGCAATGCCACTGTCCTTGCAATCTATAGATAGAAGAGTTCATGACAATCTATGCAGGCAAGAGATGGGTAGGAAGGGCCTGGGGGCAGAAGCAAGAGGACACAGATCACTTATTGAGCTTGGAAGAAAATCCATGCTCTACTCATGTTTTACTTAGGGGTTGAAAGGAAGGATCCAACCCTCACCACCCAGAGCTCCCAGCAAGGAGAGAATCGCGACACCTCTGCGTGGGAAGAGACAGGACAGAATGCTGGGTGGATACCTTCCAGCACTCCCGCCCCTCTGGGCTTCTCCTAGATGACAGCTTGTGGGTGACAGGGCTGCGGATGGAGTGCCCGTGTTGTGAGGCCAGAAAGGCACCATAGATCAGCAGTCCCAAGGGCGTGGCCAGCTCCCTCGGTCAGGCTCTGGTTACCCGTGTGAGCCAGAGTAGAGCTGTGCTCCAAAAGGTTTTCAGTGGCTGATTTTTCCTTAGAATGCCAGCCCTTTTCATTGGTCAACTCTGGGTGGGCTTGAACCTCCAGCTGTTTGGTTAGCTGCTGAGCACTTTAATTCTTTCTGCCAACCAGGAGCTCCCCCAAGGGCTTAACCTGTCAGCACACAGGAATGGCTCTCCTCTCCCAGAATCCCAGAAGGACAAAAGCAGGGATTTCTCTTCAGATCCAGTGAATCGTGGAGAACCCTCCCACCTATATTCACACCAGCAGAGATAGAACCCACGCCCTCTGAACTTGGACTGAAGCTCTTTATCTGTCTTTATACACACTCCTTTTTATCCCAGACCATCCTGGAACGGACAGGTCACTTCCATTGTCTCACTGCTGGGAGCTGTGTTCTGAGGAGGTTTCTCTCACCCCAGGTCGTACAAGATGCTGGAGCTGGCTTCTTGGTGAAGACTTCTGGAAGGTCAGCCTCTACCCTTTAGGGTCCCTCCCACACCCAACCTTCTGGGGGACAGCCAAGCCTGGTCTCTCCCCTTGATGACCACACACACACACACACACACACACACACACCCCACTTACAGAGAAGCTGCCAAGACCACAAGGCAGAGAGGCAGCAGTGCTCAGTTCAGGGCAGTGGTGACCAATAGGTCATGGGGCACAGTCCACAGGCAGCCCTGCACCTGGCTCCTGGCGGTAGGTCCCCCTAGAGTAGGAGGAGAGAACTGAGGGTGTGAGTAAGACCACCCTCCACAGAGGAGCGTCTGAGGTCACCATTTCCAACAGAAAGACAAGGATTCTTCTGCTGCAGGACAGAAGAGTATACTGTCAGCCTGCTTCAACCCCAGCATCATCTCCAGAGGCCAGCCTCAGGGTACGGCTGGTGAATCCCCAAACATAGCCCAAGTTGGGTGGTACTGGCCCTGGAGACATTAAAACCAGGCACCAGCTTATGGGACACTGTGCTAGTTGTTAAAGTAATCTGTCCCTTTGCTGTGAACATATTTCTCTCTTTCATTTCTAATGAGTTTTAAAGGCCCTTTATAGAGTGAGAGAGCTAGGAGCTCTGGTGGCCTAGTGTTAAGAAGCTGTGCTGTGATCTCAAAGGCACGCAGTTCAAATCCACCAGCTTCTCTGTGAGAGAAGGACTGACACTCTCCTCTGAAACAATAAACTGCCCTGAAAACCTGCTGGAGGATCAGCTATGGGTCAATTCTGACTCAATGGCAAACAACGACAATATAGTGAGAGAAGAAATGGATGGGGTGCAGCCTGTCATCCATATTCAAGATCTTCAAGAACAAGATCTGTCTCGGAGGAAGTGCATGCAGGGTCCTCCTTAGAGGCCATGATAGTGAAACCTCTCACATACTGCTTGGTCCTGGGGCTGAGGCCTCACCTTTCTTCTCAGAAACAGTGCTGTCCTCCCACAGGCATGCAGGGACACTTGGTAACGTGACTTGAAGCCTGGCCATATATACCTGGGCCTTGCTCACCTTGGGCAGAGCACAGGTGTCGGGGCTCCCCTGGGACCGAAGGCCCCTGGCGGGCAGGGCAGACAGCTCTCAAGCTGCTCACTGGCTGTCTGGAGGCTATGAGTCCCCGGTGGACAGGAGAACTGCGTTCCCCACTTTGTACCTGTTTTAGAAGGCACAGGAGAGTGAGAGGAAGGAAGAACTGGGCCAATGGAGTTCTTGCACTGCTCCTTGGTCACTGGGTATGAAGGAGGGAGCAGGAAGTACCTCTCAGCCAGGACTTAGCCTTTGGGGGACCACTCTTTAGGATGACACCCCCTAGTGACCCCTCATTCAGGATGCTCAGTGGCTGATGATTCCCAGAGTCCCTCTATATGGCCTCAGCCTGCTGCCCACCACCTCCTGCCCCAGCCTTCCTCTCCAGAAGTCTCCCTGAGCTCTAACCCCCATCTGTCCCGTTACAAACAAGCCTCTCACCTTGTGGGCAATAATGCCCAGTCGGGCACATCCCAGAGTTC
Organism: Elephantulus edwardii; assembly: GCF_000299155.1. Classification (NCBI taxonomy): domain Eukaryota; kingdom Metazoa; phylum Chordata; class Mammalia; order Macroscelidea; family Macroscelididae; genus Elephantulus; species Elephantulus edwardii. The sequence goes on from NW_006399959.1 coordinate 4,539,457, forward strand.
CTGGGCCCCACTGATACAGAACCAGCCCCTGGGACATGGCACACACTCCTTCATGGTGGTCAGCTCGCTCTGGTTACTCCAGGTGCCTGGGGAACATGGAAACTGGGTTGGGTATCTGGTGCCTAGAGGGAAGAAGTGGCCAGCTGAGCACGAGAGTGGGTATGAGTCCGGGCCACCAGTTCCTGTAGACATAGTCCTGAACTAGTCCTGGAGACGCAGCACACAAGCTGAGTCACACACTGGGGTGGGGCTCGTAAGGTTCAGCAGAGGCCCCCAGAACCCATACCCAAGGGACTGGGGCAGGAGCTGAGTGTTCTTTGGACACCCCAAGCTGTGAGTGGACGAGGGGTCTGAGGATCCAGGTTGCTTTTTCTGGGCTCCATGCCTCCAAGTGGAGCCAGTTCTCCACTCACAGGCCTTGCCCAGCAGCCGACTGAGGCTGCTTTTTCTGTCCTCACTCACCCGCAGGACAGGCCAATCCCACGGGGCAAGTCTCACACTAGGACAGGCCAAAGAGGTCATTTCGGTTGCTGAAGGTCCCTGGTGGGCAGGCATGAGCCGGAGCATGGGGACTAGAGGAACCCGAGGGGCATACGTACCTAGAATAGCCAAGGAGTTTGAGCCTGGTACTCCAAAAGCAGAATCCAAGTCCCTAAATAACCACCTTCCAGCCAGTTGACTCCCACCTATGGTGACCCCACGTGAGCTGGAGTAGAATTGTGCTCCAGCGGCTGCTTTTCAGAAGTGAATGCCATGCTTTCCCTCCAAGGCACCTCCGAGAGGCTCTGCCAAACTTTCAGTTCCTGGATGAGAATGAGAATTGTTTGCACCGCCTAGACCCTAGATGCTCAAAGGAAAACCCGGCTGTGTCCTAGGCCTGATGGGTGCCTCTGGCAGAACGTCTACCTCTCTAGGCCTCCTCCTAGCCATAAAGCAAGCTGGGGCAGCAAGTGCGCAGGCTTCCTGTGCCCCTGGGAAGCAGGCTTTGGGCAGCTCCAGATTGATGGTGAGACGGTTGGCAGCTCCATGTGAGGCAGTGGTCTTGACTAACCCAATCAGCTAGGATCTCTAATGGAGGGATGTCAAGTATTCTCTAAAAGTGGTCATGTGCTGGGGAGAGGACAGAGCATCCCTCCCTCCACCCCTCTCCACAGGTGCGCCCTCACCCCTACGTACACACTCACCCCTTGGTGCACACTTCACCCCTTGGCATGCAGTCACCCGGGCATGCATTCTGCATCTGGCCAAGCCAGTCCTGCCTGGGTTCAGGCCCTGCCTGCTGGACACCTAGTGCAGTCTGTGGCTTCATCTTGCCCCGGGCGAGGGCCAAATGTGCCAGGCTGGCATGGGATAGGGTGGGTGGCTCTGCTAGGGCAGAAGTATCCAGCTGGGCACCACAGACACTGACTAGAAACTGGAAAGGAAAGAGCCAGCCAGTGAGAGTGGACTTGCCCTCTAGTGTAGATGTAGAGATGAAGGGCTCTTCCCCTACGCCCTCACACCCCCACCCCACAGCTTGCCAAAGCCCCCACTCCCCAACTCCACCATCCACAGGCCCTCCTGCACCTTTTTTCTCCAGGTGTGCAGTATTAAGGGTTCACCACGTCACCCTTCATCTTATATTTGGTGGACTTCTTCAATTTCCCTAATAGTGTGACGGGACTTGAGGTTCCCAGGTCCAGTGACTGTGAAGCCAGAAGATGCCCAATCCTTATCCAGGAACTGGACATGCTCCCGGGGCAGTAATTCCACACACACCCCTGCCTCCCTTAGCCTTTAGAGAAAGCCCAAATTGGTCAAGTTACCCTCCCCATTGTACAAAAAAGCATAGAATTCAGAACCAACCTGTTGAGCAGGAGAGATTGGTGTTGGGCTGGAGGCTATCCCTGTTGGCCTGGAAGCTCCCAGCAGGGCATGGGGCAGAGGCAACCCCATCCATGCAGAAGTGGCCTGTGATAGGAAGACTTATGAAGGGGCCAGTGGGGCTTAGCGGGCGTCACCACCGGGAGAAGCCCACAGGGTAATGGACAATATCCCCTGTGCACATGTGCGTGGTGGTGGGTGTTCCTGCAAACCTGAGGTGCCTTTGTGAAGAAAGACTGAGTAGGAGGAAGGCTCTGATACCCAGGAGTAGCACTTAGTTGGGAGAAATCAAGGGAGTAGGTGGGTAGATATCTGGGTAATATGACCTCTAAACCCCTTTCTACACAAATTTGTGAGTTCTGGGATGGATGTTAGCTTTCTTGAGTTGAAGCCCCAGATCCATTCCTTCCCTCCTGCCCTTCCTGCCTCTAAGAAAACAGGAACAAGGCCTGTGGCTCTCTCAGAGCTGCAGACCAGGGAGAACCTGGGGACTGTGCTGGGGGCTCCAGGGCTGGTCTGAGAGGGCAGTATTTTGGCGGTGAACAGCCTGGTGGGGAGAATCACCCTACTGTCTCAGGCGAATTGTCCTGTTGTCACTACTCACTCTTTAAGCACAGGGATCTTGGCTTGGCCTGAGGCCTGGCAGATCTGACTGTTGCTATTATGTTCCCTTGAGTCCATAAAGCCTCACAGCAATGCTATAAACAACACATTTGAACCTTGCTTTTCCCTGTTCCCTTATCACGATCTCTGCCATGCTCGAGCCCATTGTGACAATGAGTGGGTAAATCTATACTGTTGAGGGTCTCCCTCTCTTTATCTCACCTTTCCCAGAACGATGTCTGTGTCCAAGGTCTGGCTCTTCCTGACAAGGAAGAGGGTTGGCAAAGGAGAGGAAGACCCTCGACCAGGTGGACTGACACGGTGACTGCCGCAATGGACTCTAATGTGTCAGGACAGGGTTCATGCTGTTGACCACAATGGTGTTAAATTAAAAATCAGGAAGAAATCTAGAAAAGCCTTAAATGTTTGGGAATAAGGCAATACACTCTGAAACAGTCTATTAGTCACGTAATATTACAAATGAGAAAACATTTTCACTTGAGTGGTAATGAAAATACCATGAGACTCAGTAGTGGACCTCAGTGGATTCTTCTGTTTGAAAAATGCTGAACAAGCCCTTTTGCTTCTCTAACTCCCGCTCTTCGCACAGGTTGTCACAATATTTTGCTTTGTCTTTTTGTGTTACATTTCAAAATGTCCTGTCTCCATACCTTTTCAATCTATATGCAGAGCACCTCATTTGGGAGGCTGGGCTTTATGAAGAGAAATGTGACATCAGGATTGGAGGGAGACTCATCCACAACTTACATTATGCAGATGACACAACCTTGCTTGGCGAAACTGAGAAGGACATGAAGCGTTTGCTGAAGAAGGTTGAAAACTGTAGTCTTCAATATGAATTGAAGCTCAACATCAAGAAAACAGGGATTCTCACCACTGGGCTGGTTGGCAGCACCAAGGTTGAGGTTGCTAACAATTTCAGTTTGCTTGGCTCCACAATCTATACTCTTGGAATCAGCAGTCAGGAAATCAAAAGACAAATTACTTTAGGGAAGTCTGCTGTCAGAGACTTCTCCAAAGTGCTAAAGAGTAAAGATGTCAGCCTAGGGACTGAGGTTCTCCTGATCCAGGCCATGGTCTTTTTCAATTACTCGTTATGCATCAGAGAGCTGGACAATGACTAAGGATGACAGAAGAAAAATCAATACCGTTGAGTTGTGGTGCTGGAGAAGAGTGCTGAACAGACCTTAGATCTCCAAAAGAATAAACAGGTCTTTGTTATAGAAGGTGAAACCAAATTTCTCCTTGGAGACAAGGATTTTGAAGCTTTGTCTCACATACTTTGGGTACATGGCCAAGAGACCATGTCCTTGGAGGACATTATGCTCGGGAGGGTGGAGGGACAGTACATAAGAGGAGAACCCTGGATGCGATGGATAGACACAGTAACTAGGGTAATGGGGTAATAGAATCAGTGAGACTGGCTCAGGACAGGGCAGGCTTCAGAATTATTGTATATAAGGTTGCTATGAGTTGCATGTGGCTTGATGACACTTAACCATCATTCACTTTTATACAAATCTGTATGCATTGTTTCATTCATGTACATTTTATATTCATTTATGTACATTGCTTTACATAATTAATTACTACTGAACTGTTACTTTTCTCTCCCTGTGTCAAGTCCCCCCTGCACCTTGCCTATTTCTTTGCCCCTATTCCCCCTACTAACCTCTGCTGTCCGAGTGATTTCCTCTTCCTTCTTCCATTCGCATTCTCCCTTTTCCCTTTTACACACACAGACACACACACACACACAGACACACACACACACACACACACACACCCCAGACATCTTGTTGCTATTTGCTAAGTGCAACAATCAGATTGTCTTTCTCTAAGTTCTTCCCAAGTTGCCCTCGCATCTTGGTCCTTGTAGTGCAGTCTACCTATTACATTTCTATTCTTCTACCACCCCCACCCCTCAGTTACCCTCTTCTTGTCACATCAGCAGTCTTTTTGTTTGTTTTTTTACGGGGCATGAAAACCATTTCTTTTAAAAAAGAAAATGCATTTTTACATAAATCTACAGCAGAGAATTCAAATATAGGAAAAATAAACTCTATCCAGGCCTGGTGCTCACTGGATAGTTCCTGAAGTACCACCACCAGGCCAAGTGACTGAATGAACCTCGGCATCTCCAGGGCCTGTGAGATGCACACAAGAGAAGCAATCTCAGCACTTTCCACCCTCAAGGCCCAGGGACCCTGAGCCTGAGTCGAAAACCCATTTGACTGCAGTTATCTAAGAACTGATCAGCTATCTTCACAACTACCAGGCTGGGGCGACATGCACACACTCCCCAGGGTGTTCCAGAACTGGTTTCTTCACTCTGCTTGACAGTCACCCAGTCAGAACTTGATACCAGCAAATCGAGCGTCCAGAAGGGTGGGTGTCCACCACCACACCATCAGCCCTGAAGGCCTCTGATGACCCTCAGCTGAGGAGCAACCCTGCAGCCATGTTTGCCTCGCTCCAGGCAAGATCCTCAAGGGGTCACACCTGGCTCTGCGATCCCAGAACCCCCTGACTCAACCCAGGTCAGGGAAGGTCGGTGGGCTCTCCACACACACCTGATCCCACAAGAGTGGCCACAGCCATGATACCCCAAATCCACTCAGCCACTGGAGACCACAACTCGAATGAGATGCACACAGGCTAGAAATTCAAGCAGTTTTCATCACATCAATATGCCATCTCCAGAGGACTGTCCACTGTCTCCCAACCCAGGGCTTCTCGGCCTGCTGTGGAGAACTGCTGCCCACCATGTACAGCCCAGTCCTGGGCCTAGGGGGTGAGGCCTTCCACTAGATCGTCCACCCCAATACTGTCCAGCCCACGGCCCTGGGGGTCTGGTCTTTGGCTAGGATCTGGGCATGAGGCTGTCTGATGCAGATGGTTGGAGGCAGGTCCATGGGCATCCACCACTCCTGGGCGGTATATGCTGTCAACTGAGGGAGCACAGGAAAGCAAGGCAACAGGGACACGGGGACAAACACCATGCCATGAACAACATGAACTGCCAGCTTCACAACACCAAACTGTTTTTATAAGAAAATAAATTCACAGTGTTCTGTTTTCCAGAATGACACTGGGAAGCACTACAAATGGGAATCAACAAACAGGAGAGAGTTGTGTGTCAGAGGTCCACAGACACATGACGGCCGGTGCCATGGCAGGTGGGGTGCCTGTCACCGAGAGACACCAGAAGAGAGAGTATCAGAGGGTACAGAACACTGACAGGGAGAAAGCCACCTGTGAGGAACCCAACGTTGCCCTCCTATAGGTGAAAGTGAAAACGTGTTGACTGTTCCAACAGTGTGACCAGGACTCCTCCCAGGGTGGCAGGACTGTCGGGCAGTGTCACCAGCAACCTTGGCCAGGACCAGGTCAGCCAACCCCAGGAGCCACTCTGTTCCTCCGCGTGTCTGCTGGCCTAACACAGTTTGATGGTTTTGTCATTTTCTAAGGGGCCTGAGGTGAGGATATGTTCTTGCCGGGTGACATCATAACATCAGTGTGGCCTTTACGTGTCTGTACAATGGTCTTTCATCTGAAGATTCCAGATGTGAACCAGGTTGTCCTCTGAACCAGACACGATCCACTTCCCATAGGTGATAGGTGGCAGTGAAGTTGGCCAAGATGCCTTGTGTCCTGCATCTGTGTTCAGGCCCTTCCCTTTGGGCAGTCCTGGGGCTTTAGTGTGTTGTCCAGCCACTTATCTTGCAGGACAAGGGAGGATGTGCCATTGGGGGCGAAACTTCTGGAAGGTTGTCTTCATCAAACAGTCTTTTTTTTTTTTTCATCAAACAGTCTTTTAGCATTTGCCGGCAGCAGAGGGCGCCGTGCCGAGTGGCGTGGGGGGGCGACAGAGGGCGGCGTGGCGGGGGGCGCCGTGGTGGGC
>NW_006399959.1:4545947-4560220 GCF_000299155.1 Elephantulus edwardii
CAGAGGGCGCCGTGCCGCGCCGCCATTGGCTGCTGCGCACTATCAAGGTCCCTCTAGACTGTAGTGACAGTGCTGAGCACTGGGGGCTACAACTCGTGGTAGTGCCCCTTCTCCAGTGAGACTCTTGCCCGTGTTCACGTCCTACGTGGGGAACTGGGGCTTGAAGTTGCAGCGGAAGGGGAACTGCTGTGACCTTTGAGGGTCTCCAGCCTGATGCGCCCTCCAGTTTATGAACAGATACAGTTTTCTCATTATTTTCTATGGGAAGTTCCCCTGTTGGCAGAGGAGTTGGCACCCACTCCCCGCGGGACTGAATCTCACGGAGGACGAGGCCAAGGTGAGCGGAGGGTTGGTTTAGGGGGTGGGTTTGCTCTTAGTAGCCAACAACAAAGAGGTCAGCGGGACCCTGGAGGCCTTCGTCTCTGGCCGAGTGTCCTCAGTGACCATCGCTCCACAGCCCGTCAGGCAGGCGGACAGCCACAGGCCCGGGGAACCACGAGGGACGTCTTTCAACACAGAGCTCTCTCCACTCGCGTATGTTGTGTCCTGGTGGACTTGCTTAGCTCTAGTTCATCATTCCTTCCCTTCCCTTTTTGTTTAGCATCGAGTCGGAACCAACCCATATCTGAAGACTCTCTGGCGGGTTTTCAGAGACAGTTAATCGCAGAACTGGAGATTGCCCACCAGTCTCCCACCGAGCTGCTGCTGGATTAGAACCGTGTGCCTTCTAGAGTGCAGCGCAGTGCGGCTTCTTTCCCCTAGGCCACCAGAGCTCCATAGTCAAAAGCCAGTTTCAAAGTCTCTTCTGAAATCCATTTTGACCTTTTCTTGTTAAAATGTGATATATTTACTATCATCCCAGAATTCCTTTGATTCTCAGTTATTGGTGTTGGTTCAATATGTCAAAGGTGTTCTTGAGATGGCCTCTAAAGTCATGTGGGTGGGATTATTCAAGGTCATATGCTCATTTTCATGCCCAATGACAGCTTAAACAGAGTAACAGGTTATTTCAAGCTTATGCAAAATAGTAGTGTCCTGCAATTAATGGAACTATACAGTTGTTAGATGCAAATAGTATCATGTACATGACTAGACAGCCTTGAATTGTTGGAATAGATAGATAGATAGATATAGTTATAGATATAGATAGAGATAGAGATATAGAGATAGAGATGATAGAGATATATAGATATAGAGAGACTTGTTTCCTGTCCAGTCGGAACTGACCCAAGGTTCACCTTTTTTCCATTGTCACCTGACCACATGCTTGTACTTGGTATATTCAAGGTTAGCAGATTGGTGTCTGCGTGGTGGCTACATGTATTCTTTCATTTCTTTCGCTCTTTCCTCCCTCATGCAATATTTGTCCATATTGCAAATAGAGGCTCTTCCTCAGAGGGCTCCATCATGCTGGCAAAGGTGGAGAGTCAGCAAAAGAAAGGAAGACCCTCAACCAGATGGATTGACACAGTGACTTCAACAGTAGGATTGAGGACATCTGAGGTGAGAAGGATGGGCACAGGATAGGACAGAGTTTAGAGATGTAGTTCCTAGGGTTGCTATGGGTCATACTTGACTTGACAGCCCCTAAGAACAACCACCACAGCTGTGGCATAGTCTGTAGGGAGTCGCACTGCTAAAACAAATGCGACGCACCTCCGGTGGTTCAAATCCACCAGTGGCTCTGCAGTAGGATGAAGTCTTCTGCTATTGAGTGCAATGAATTCTTAGTGACACTCGAACTCATGAGAATTGCCTTCTCCATTCTCTGGGAGGTATCTTCACCCTCACCTCTTTCATCTAGAGTGTTGTTTTCATAATAAACTGTTTCTTTTTCTATAAGAAGACTGCCATTATTTTTTCCTTCTTGGAGCTCTCTAGATGGTGAACCTTCTACCTTTTGATGGGCCTATCCCCTCTGTGGCAGGAAGGCACTTTTCCTATCTCTCCCTAAGGTAACTTTACATGTACATACATGTACACAACGAGCTCAGGCAGACAGGGTCAGAGCAGAGGGGCATAAAGAATACACACCGACAGGTTTTCTTTAGAAGAACGGCACGGTTGCCTCAAGACCCTGAGACTCAAGAGACCCAAGGATCAAGAGCGCTTTTCTTTCTTAGCAGCACAGAGAGTATTTAAAAAAATAAATAAATAAAGGTTTCTTTGAGCTCAAAGGCAAGATGATGTTTCTGTGGAGAAACAGCCGGAAAGTGGATTCTGGTCGTATGTTTATGAGAATATTTGCTGTCGGTAGTAAACCATCTTTGTTAGTCAGCTGATAGGTCACAGGAAACTTACTGACATTCGTCAAGGTTCTCATTGGGGTGGTCTCCCACAACACACACAAGGAACATCTTAATACAAATATAAAAATTAACATTTTCCCCACAGGAGAAAACTTTCAGTGGGATTTTTTTTTAAAATTTCATTTACTTTCTACTTAAAAGGTGACATTTTAAGCCTGCTAACTGTTTTTGTACAGCAAGGATTCACCTTGCTCTTTCCCTGTGTTGTAACGGGCACACATACTGGCATGGTCTGTGTTCCCCATTTCACAAGGTGCCTGCTCCCCAAGCTCATCCCAATGGGTGACCAAAGGTCAACTCTCCCACTCCCTCACTGTCATGTCAAGGAAACGTGGTCAAGTCCATTGAAAGTGAGTGCCATTTTCCTTTGGTTCCTCAAATGCTCGACATTCATTTTGACCGGTACAATTCATTGTCTTTTTCACATTAGTCTTTCTTGATTGCTTCTTCTTGTAAAGAACGAAACAGAACAAAACCCAGAGATGCAACCTCATTGGCACATAGGGGCTCAGAGTGCCTCTGCACCACCAAGCTCCTCGCGCTCCCCGCGCTGGGCTCCAGGGCTCCCAGGCGCCAGCACGAACCCCAGCAGCAGAGCCGGGCCGAGCCCGTCCCAGGTTGTGCTCGGGGCCACCGCGTGCTGGCGTCCACGGGAGACGGCGGCCCGGGGCCAAGTCAACAATTCACATTTTGTTGTTGATGAAAGGTGCCGTGGAGCTATGATTCACAGGAAAGCTGACAACAGCAAGAGTGGAAGTTGAGCTCACTCTTTGGCCTTCCTTGCTGCTCTGCTTCTGATTGGCTGAGTGCAGCGGGGCGACCGCTGAGGGGTGGAGTGTAAGAGTGACAGATCCAATGGAGGCCGGGGGACTGGAAGAGAGGGGCGTGCCGACAGGGAGGTCAGGGTAAGTCTGCAGGGATTGAGTCTTTGAGAGCAGGTCACACTAGAGGGCAATGAGGCATTGTTCAAGTGAGGGCAGTGGGCACGCGTGAGGCTAAATGACAGTGTGGAGAGCTGGGGCCTGCAGCTCTGTGGGCGGGGCCTGAAGCACCCAGGCCGGTGGGTGGGGGGTTTTCATGAGAAGGCGGGACCTCAGGCAAGAGCAGAGTTGGGACTGGTCAGATGAACTCAGGGTCCCTTCTGGTTAAGCCCAGGTTGGCAGTGAGGGAGAGATCAATCTGGTGTGGAGAAAACACCCACCTAGCAGGCACTTGGAAGAAACTCTCAGAGGGACACTTGACTGGAAACATCAGGGACTCATGGGGATTGAGTGCTAGTCCCAGGGAGTGTGAGGGGGCAGGGGCGTGTTCTGGTCAGCTCAGCTTCCAGACACCACAGGCCAGCCCCCAGCAGGGCTGGTTCACCTTGTTGGTCCTCACTGAGCACTTGGCATGAGCATTGATCATGTGGATTTATACGGCATTAGCGGTATGGACGCGAATTCCAGGCAGATGGGTGTGTATGCCTCACAGCCCAGAAGGCAGGGCCTGCCTCTCCCTGGCTCCCCCTATCACCCACCAGCAGTGCTGTGGTAGGAGATACGGTCTGCATCACAGGGAAACCAGGGTGATTGGAACCCAGAGAGGATGGCTGCTCCCGTGGGAATCCGTGTCCAGTCCGGCCATCTCTTTCCACAGAGGGAAGCTTTTCAGGTTTTTGGATTGGTTTGTTTGTTTGTTTTTTCGCAGATCAATTAGGTAGAACCTCAGACAGCATGTGGGAGAACTTGGAAAAATGTCTCTTGGAAGCATGTATCCAATCACTCAGGACCCAGAAGGCCAGTGGCCATGGCAGGCCTCCCCAACCCCCAGTGGTGGGAAGGTGCTACACTGCGTCCAGGTGCCTGGCTGTCCAGAGGGGGAGCTGCCTCATCCCAGTTCCATCTGACAAGCCCTGCATGAAGGCCAATAGTGGAGAGGTAGATCTGGATCTTGGGCTGGCCTGGGTGGCTCGCCTTCAGGGCTGGCTAGCTAGTCCTGTCCCTCTCTGCCGCCCAGCCAGCACTGGATGGCGATGATAGAGAACCAAGGCTGGTTCTGGGGATCCCTCCTCTCAGAGGAAACTTGGCAGGTCAGACCAAAAGATCCTCGGAAGGACAGTCCGAGGTGCATGTGGGGCCATAGCTTGGCCCGGGAGTACTTTCTGGACAGACTACTGTGAGCTGGGGCAGGCGCCTGGGACACCTGTTACCCCCACCAACTCCCCCGACCCGGAGTGTGTCATTTGGTCTGGGTCCCACGGCCCTCCACGTGCCTCATTGGACAAAAGGATCCTAAGACTGGGAGATGAATGGACCACAGGAGGTCCCCTTTCAAAGAGACACCCCATTCAGACCTTCAAACCTGTGGTCAGGTGGCCAGCCGTGGCTGGAGCAGGGAATTACCAGGGGATTGCATCCGGCACTGGTCAGTGCACCACATGCAGGAAGTTGGAGGCAGAACAAGGGCATCCAGGCCTGTGACAGTGCAGATAGAAACTGTGATGAACACCACTGGTCTAGAGCAGGGGGGCCCTCCTGAGGACAAGGACCTCCTGGAACTCCATTTGGGGCAGCAATCGGTATTTATTTCCCACAGAGTATGGAAAGTATCAAACAATATCACATGCAAACAAGATCCTGCTGAAGATGATCCAGAAACTGCCAGATGTGCAGGCTGTATTTAGAAGAGGAAGCTGTGGCAATAGGGATAGCACAGTTTTGTGAGGAGGACTGTGGCATCAGGATTGGAGGAAGAGTCATCAACAATCCGCGGTATGCAAACGACACATCCTGGCTTACTGAACTTGAGGAGAACATGAGGGATATGCCACAGAAGGTCAAGGATTTGAGCTGGCAGCATGGATTGAAGCTCAACATCAAGAAAACAAAGATTCTCAGCCTTGGGCCAACTAGCAGCTTCATGATGGACAGAGAAGAGATTGAGACTGTTGATAACTTCATTCAGCTTGATTGGTTCCACAATCCGCAACACTCTTGGCACCAGCAGTCAGGAAATGAAAAGATGAATTGCATTGGGAAAGTAGCTGTCAGGGACCTTTGTAGAGTACTGAAGAGCAACTGTGTCAGTCTGGAGACCAAGGTGTGTCTGATCGAAGCCATGGCCTTGGCACTGGCTTGCTATGCATCCGAGAGCTGGACAATAAGTAAAGATGCTCGGAAAAGGATCCAAGCTTTTGAGTTGTGGTGCTGGAGAAGAGAAGACTGTTGACCATTGCGTGCACTGCCAGGAAAACAAACAGGTCTCTCTTGGAGAGGGTCCAAGCAGGCTGGTTCCTGACCAGGCTGCTTTCTGGAGGCAAGGCTTTTGAGGCTCAGCCCGCCTATTTTGGGCACGTGGCCAGTAGAGGCCAGTCCTTGGAGATGGACAATCATGCTTGGAAGGATGGAGGGAACAGCACAGGAAAGGAAAACCTAGGATGAGATGGATGGACACAGTACCTGGGTGTGGCGATTAAGTTTGTCGGAGATGATGAGATGGGCTCAAGATAGGGCAGGTTTCACAGGCCACTTGATTGATGGCTTAGAACAACCACCAGATCCCTCTCCTTGTGGCTGGCACCTGACCGCTGGTGAGAAACGACACCAAAGCGGCCGCCAGGTGGCGACAGAAAACCACCAGGGAGGATGGTTCACCCGGCTGGCCTCCAGGCACTGCCCGCTGGGCTCTGCTCCTCCCCCCCCACACCATGCACCAGCACCTTACAACTTAAGAAAAGGAATTTTCTTCAAGTCTGTTCCAGCAAATAGAGCCTATGGAATACAAAAGCACAACATATACGAAAGTAGGGAACAGGTTGATTGTATCCATTTAAACTTAATGCGATATTAAAGGACAGAGATACATATCCTAGGTAAAGAAACATTAAGTAAATAATAGTAAGTGGACATTAAAAAGAAATACTGTACTCTAAAACTCTTTGAGATTCCAGGAAAGAAAATGCTATAGCAAAGAGTACAACTGCGTGGAAAAGAAATTGCAAGACTTGAAAAGAACTTTAAATTCAGCAACACGAAAAGAAACTGAATGATCACGAAAGACTCAGCACCACCATGGGCGGTTCACGCTGACGCATGCTCACAACGGAGCCCCAGACACAGCGCACACTGTGAATACAGCACTCACACGGCTCACAGGCGCACACGTGCCCACACACGTGCACCGCAGAAACACAACATTCAGCACGCACCACACACAAACACACACACACCCGCCACCCACATCACGTCATGACAGACCATATCACACACAGCATCATAGACGTGCACATGAAGAAATGCAGCACACATCACACCAAAGAAGACACCCACCGACACCTTGCAAAGAAACACGCACAAACAGCACACACCACATATGCATATCAAAGTCACACACACACACACACACACACACACACACACACACACCCCACACACCACACACCACACACACAAACACACAGAACCCTTTTTGTCTCTTCCAGCTTGCAGAGACATCCCCCACCTTCGCACAGGCATGAACTGAAGGCTTCCAGAGCTGCTTAGGCCGAGCGATCCAGGCGTGGAGCCCCCTGGCGGCAGCTCCCGCTCATGCACGCTCACACCGCCCAGGTTTGGTTTGGGACTGGGGGCTGAGGCTCCTAGGAGCCTCTGATGGGGTGCCTTTTCCTTCAGATCCTTCGCTTTCATTTGAAGGAAAATAAAGCTATTTACCTTTTTATCCAACAAGCCACACAGATTGTGTTCAATTGGATCAATTGAAAATCCCACAATAATGGACCTTTGATTTAGATTCCTCTAAGTCCCAAAAAACGTTTGGAGCAATATGTGAACAGAGAACTGCCAGATGTGCAGGCTAGATTCAGAAGAGGTCGTGGTACTAGGGATATTCTAGCTAATGGTAGATGGATCTTGGCAGAAAGCAGAGAGTGTCTATCTGTGCTTCATTGACTCTGTCAAAGCTTTTGACTCTGTGGGTCACAACAAGCTATGGCTGACTCTGAGAAGAATGGGAATCCCAGAACACTTGGTTGTGCTTGCTAATGTGAAACCTAGACTTGGACCAAGAGGCAGTCATCAGAACAGAGCAGGGAGACAGTGGATGGTTCAAAATCAAGAAAGGGGTCCGTCAGGAATGTATTTTTATCTCCATATCTTTTCAATCTGTATGCAGAACAGATCATCTGAGACCTCCCCTGGGCTATATGAGGAGGAATGTGACATCATCAACAACCTACGTTATGGGGATGACACAAACCTGCTTGCTGAAACTGAAGCAGACTTGAAGCGCTTGCTGGAGAAGGTCAAGGACTGTAGTCTTCAATACGGATTGAAGCTCAACATCAAGAAAACAGAGATTCTCACCACTGAGCCAATTGGCAGGATCAGTATGGATGGTGAAGAAATTGAGCTAGTTAACACTTTCAGGTTACTTGGTTCCACAGTCAACACACTTGGCAACAGCAGCCAGGAAATCAGGAGACGAATTGCATTGGGAAAGTCAGCTGAGAGGGACCGCTCAAGAGTACTGAAGAGCAATGACATCAGGCTGGAGACTAAGGTGCGCCCGATCCAGGCTATAGTCTTTGCAATGACGTGCATCGGAGAGTTGGACAATGAATAGAGATGATAGAAAGAGAATTGATGCCTTTGAACTGTGGTGTTGGAGAAGAGTGTTGAATATACTATACCATGGACTGCTAGGAGAACAAACAGGTTTGTCCTGGACAGGGTGAAGCCAGAAAGCTCCTTGGAGTCAAGGATTCTGAAGCTTCATCTGACATACTTTGGGCATGTTGCAAGGAGTGTCTGGTCCCTGGAGAGGGACATCATGTTTAGGGGAGTGGAGGGAAGGTGCAGGAGAGGAAGACCCTTGATAAGATGGATCGATTCTGTGAGTGGAGTGGTGGGAATGAGTGTGTTTGAGACGGCAAGGTTGGCACAGGGTACAGCGGTGCTTAGGGCTCTTGGACATAGAGTTGCTGTGAGTCACAAGCAACTCGATGGCAAATAACAACAACAACAAAGTCTTCCCTTTCCTTAGTGTGCTGATCTTGTCTTCAATGTTTCTAGCTTTTGCCTTTAGACACCGAAAATATGTCTCTGTTCTCTATCTGGGGGCCTAATGCTAAGGAGCTGCACTGCAATTGAAGCTACCCGGTTGGAATCCAGCAGCTGCTGTGTGGAAGGAGGATGGGCGATCTCCTCCTGAGTGAATGACTGCCCCTGAAAACCCGTTGGAGGGTCAGCTATGGGTCATTTCTAACTCAATGATATGTAACAATAACTACTACTACTACTACTACTACTACTACTACTACTACTACTACTGTTGCTGCTGCTGCTGCTGCTACTATTACTAGTAGTACTACTTTCTCTCGGGGAACTCTGGTGGCCTAGTCTGTAAGGAATTGCACTCCTAAATGAAAGGTCATACGTCTTTGAAGGATTTGAATCCACTAGCAGAAGAGAAAAAGTGAGCTGTCTCCTCGGATGAGATTTAGTGGTTGTGGTCTTATGTGCCATTGAGTCGCCTGCGACTCATAATGACCCTATGTGCATTAGCTCTGAGGTCAGCCCCATCCTGAGCCATTCTCACTGACTCCCACACACCTAACTTCAATAACCCAGTTATGTGTCAATTCATCTCATCCAGGCTTGTCCTTTCCTGGGCTGCCCCTCCACCCTTGCAAGTATGAGGTCCTTCTCCAAGGACTAGTCCCTCCTTGCCCACATGCCCTAAGAATACGAGATGAAGTTTCAAAATCCTTACCTCCAAAGAGCAGCTTGGTTTCACCCTCGCCAGCATAAATATGTTTGTTCTCTTGGCGTTTGTTCTCATGGTGTGTTCAAGAATCTTCCCCAGCACCACAACTCAAAGGCATCAATTCTTCTTCTGTCACTCTTAGTCATTTTCTAGCTCTCTGCTGGATACCAACTAACTGTGATGGCCATGGCTTGAATCAGGCCCATCTGAAGTCTCTAGACTCACATCATTGCTCTTTAGCACTTTTGTGGAGGTCCCTTCCTGACAGAAGGTTTCCCCAAGGTAATTTGTCTTCTGAGTTCCTGATTGTTTTGGTGCCAAGAGTGTTGATTGTGGCGCTAAGCCATCAGGATTCAGAAGGACAAAGAGATTAAAACAACCAATTGTCCAACAACAAACTAAAGAGTACAAACAAACTATGATCATCAATTCGCCCAAAGCTGTGTCCTGCAACAATCCAGAATAATCCATAATTCCTAAGACAACTTCTTAAATTGATGCTTCTGAAAGAAGTTATGTGGAGGAGGGGGTGGGGGGAGGGGGAAGTGAATCACAAAAAGGACAAAACAGTGTATTCTCAACTTTTTACGTAAACCAGTGTAAAATAAAAAACATGTTAAGAGGACAAATACCATATAAGAACCTGATTGTAAGAAACACTGGATTGGTTGATTCACAGGGGAATGTATAGGAGGGGTGATAAGGGAAGCAAAACACACAACTCGCAATTCATTGTTGTCAAGTCGGAACCACTCATAGCCTACCCTCCAGTGCATTTTTGCAATTGAGCTGCGTGTTCTTCCTTCATCACCATTACCTCTTGATCATGTGCTGTTTGATGAAATTCTGTCAGCCAATCCTTTCTGGTATACTCCTGCCTGGTATGAGTCCAGGGAAAGACAGAGATGGGGACACTCAGGGATGGAGGTCAAGCCAGTAAGTGTGAAAGCAGCGGGCTAAGAGCTGGGAGAACTGAAGGGCCTGTGCTAGGCCTTTCTGTGGTTTTCTCCAGGAAGTAAACCAAGAAAAACCACCAGGAAGTCAACAGCAACAAAGGATCCTGGGGAAGTAAATCACTAGGAGAAATCTTTTGCAAATGAGGCCGAATTCTCTATTGTAAACCTTTTGCTTCTCTCAGGAGGGAGGGATTAATAAAGACAGACTAAGAATTCATGATGATATCGCGCCAGGTCTGTCTGCCTTGGCCCTTAACCTCTGTGAAGCCCAGGGCGAATTCTTCCTTGTATCTACACCTCTCTCATTTCCTCATGCAGCATTTGGTTCAATGCTAATATTCAATTTGATATTTGGCTTCCCACACCTTCCACCTTCTTTGAATGCCTCCTGGATCATCCAATATACCGCCCACAGCATCCTTAGGTATTGCAACTCAAGGCTTAGATTTCTTCAGCTTAAGAAATGCTCAGTGAGTTTGTCCACTTGGATTTCCTGACTCCAGCTCTTTCCACATGACAATGCTCTGTCTCTCTGAGCTGCCCTTTGAAGGAAATCCTCTGCTGAACTTGCTATCTTCCTCATTTCTTCCCTTGCTTTCTACTTCTCAGTGTTATTGAAAGGAAAATTTTTTAAACAATGTACCCACACACAAGTATTATAAGAACCTACACCTTTGATCCTGTGTAAACATTTATGTTCCAGGAACTAGCTGAACAAGCAATTACTGGAAAAATCATATCTTAACTAGCATCAGCAGCAGATGGCTGACCTAGAACTGAACTTCTGCTTTTCCGAAGAGCCAATGAGCAAACTCCACGCCAAAGAACCCCTAGACCCTCTATAAAAATCCCTTGCTTTTTTGGCTTGGGGTCAACTTCCCTGTCTCCTGCGAGAGATACAAGTCATCCTGGAGCTCCGCCAATAAAGCCTCGTGTGATTGCAGTAAGTGATTCTGGTGTGAGTTGCTCGGGGTCACGCCTGATCAGGGAGAGCCCTAGTTTGGGGTCTTTCATTTGGGGGCTCCTTGTCTGGGATTAGGCGACCACCCGCAACCCGCCAGCCACTTGGAGGTAAGAGGATCCTTGATTTCCTTTGTGTGTGTGGCACCACCAAACCTGTGTGTTCATAAGTCTGTTTCACTCTCAGTTTGCTTTCAGTTTGTGGCTGTCATGCACCTGTCAGGGCCGGACGACTGTGGTGGGCAGACGTGCCTGAGAACCACAAGCCACAGCCCTGGGGAGACGTCCCTTTGGGTGGAATACGGATCCAGAGGCTTTCATGGTCTCTGATCCGTCTGAGTGATTTAGAGTGTCCCACCAGAGAGGAGCGGCCCGGAGGGCTCTCCCCTCTGAATCAGCTTTCAACTGGTTGTCACAAAGAGACCTTCTTGTGTGTCTTGTATTTCTTGTGTCTGCTGTGTTCTGTGGGCGACTAATATGGGACAGTGACGACTCCTCTATCTTTGATTTTAGGACATTTTTCTGAAGTAAGAACCAGGACTAATAATCTCTCTGTTAACGTTAGAAAAGGACCTTGGCAAACCTTCTGTTACTCTGAGTGGCCCACTTTGGGAGTTGGTTGGCCACCAGAGGGAGCATTTGACCTAACCATCATTTTGGCAGTTAAAGATCTTGTTTTCCAGGAAGGACCAAGCGCACATCATGACCAACAGCCATACATCATCGTGTGGCAAGATTTAGTGCAGAATCCACCGCCATGGGTAAAACCTTGGGTTTTGAAGAAACATACCACCCCTCCGTGCACATTGGCCCTAAAAACCCAAACTTCTGAGTCCAGAGTTCCTCTGGCCCCAGAAGCTGCACCATCGGCACCACCCAAAATTTATCCTGAGATTGATAACCCACCTGAGTGGCCTGAGATGTGCCACAATCCTCCTCCATATCAGGGCCAGGCCAATCCCAGTCCCCCCATGCCTGCAAGTGCCCCCCAAGGACCAGCATGAGGGACTCGCAGTCAGAGGGGTCTAGAGAGCCCAGATTCCACTGTGGCTCTCCTCTTACGAGCATACGGGGGGCCCCTAGAGCCAGGACAACTCCAACCCCTCCAGTACTGGCCTTTTTCCTCTTCTGATCTCTATAATTGGAAGACTAACCATTCTTCCTTTTCAGATAACCCCACAGGGCTTATTGGACTAATTGAGTCCCTCATGTTCTCTCACCAACCTGGGACGATTGCAAACAACTTCTCCAGGTCCTCTTTACTACTGAGGAGCAAGAGAGAATTCAGACAGAAGCCAGGAAAAACGTCTGAGATGCTGCAGGACAACCAGTCCAGACTCCTGCGGCCATGGACGTGGGATTTCCTCTCGTTCACCCAAACTGGGATTATAACACTGCTGAAGGTAGGGAGCAGCTATCCGCCTATCACCGGGCTCTTGTGGCAGGTCTCAGAGGGGCTGCACGATGCCCCACTAATTTGGCCAAGGTAAGAGAAGTCCTTCAAGGACCTACTGAACCCCCCTCTGTGTTCCTAGAAAGACTAATGGATGCCTATAGACGATATACTCCCTTTGACCCAGGGTCAGAAGGACAAAAAGCAGCAGTAGTTATGGCTTTGATTGGGCAGTCCGCTCCAGACATTAGAAAGAAACAACAGCACATAGAGGGGTTGCAAGATTTTACATTAAGAGATGTAGTAAAAGAAGCTGAGAAAGTGTACCATAAGAGAGACACAGAGGAAGAGAAGGCAGAGAGAGAAAAGAAAGAAAGAGAGGAACTGGTGGTACCGCCGTCAAGAGAAGAGGAATTTGACAAAAATCTTAGCCACAGTAGTAAGTGAAAAAGAGGGAGGTAGAGCAGGGTTTAGACAGACAGGGCACCTGGGCACTAAGGGATCGAAACAATATGAAAAGAAACGGCAGTTAGACAAAGACCAGTGTGCATACTGCAAAGACAAAGGACACTGGGCTAAAGAGTGTCCCAAGAAAAAGAATAAGCCGTCAAAAATTCTCACCCTAGATGAGGACTAGGGGAGACGGGGCTCGGATCCCCTCCCCGAGCCTAGGGTAACTATATCTGTGGGGGGGACCCCCGTTGACTTCCTAGTAGACACGGGGGCACAACATTCAGTTCTGAAGCAGCCCCTAGGGAAGATTAGCACAAAGAAGTCAGTGGTGCTAGGGGCCACTGGACAAAAATTCTGCCCATGAACCACGGAATGGACTATAGACCTAGGAAAAAATCAAGTGACTCACTCTTTTCTTGTTATACCGGAGTGCCCAGCCCCACTCTTAGGAAGAGATCTCCTGACTAAACTGAAAGCCCAAATTCAGTTCACTCCAAGGGGGCCTGAAGTTACCTGGGAAAGCAACAAGCCCAGCACCCTAGCCCTATTAGTTCAGCTAGAAGAAGAATATAGGCTCCATGAACCAGAGACAGAGGCTAAAGATTCGGACCTCGTAGATTGGTTAAAGGAATTCCCATAAGCCTGGGCAGAAACAGGGGGGTTAGGAATGGCTAAAAATGCTTCACCAATAGTAGTAGAATTAAAAGTGGATGCCTCCCCCATTAGGGTTAGACAATACCCTATGAGTAAAGAAGCCAAGGAGGGAATCTGACCACACATCCTCAGGTTGATAAAACAAGGGGTCCTAGTGCCGTGCCAATCCCCCTGGAACACTCCTCTCCTCCCTGTGAAAAAGCCAGGGACAAATGACTACCGGCCAGTGCAGGATCTAAGAGAAGTAAATCGGAGAGTACAGGACATACACCCCACAGTTACTAACCCTTACACCCTCCTCAGCATGCTGCCACCCAAAAGAAAATGGTATTCTGTCTTAGACTTGAAAGATGCTTTGTTCTGCCTGAGGTTGCATCCCGCTAGCCAAGCCATCTTTGCCTTTGAATGGAGAGACCCTGAGGCCGGAATAACTGGACAATTAGCGTGGAGTCGATTAGCACAAGGGTTCAAGAGCTCACCAACCCTCTTTGATGAGGCCCTGCACCGAGACCTCAGTGAGTTCCGGACCAGCAACCCTCAGGTGACTTTGTTACAATATGTAGATGACCTGCTCCTAGCCGCCCTAACCAAAGAGGAATGCATCGAAGGTACAAAGAAACTTCTAACAGAGCTGGGGACTTTAGGCTATTGTGCCTCAGCCAAAAAGGCCCAGCTATGCAAAACTGAAGTAACTTACTTAGGGTATGTGCTGAGAGATGGCCAAAGGTGGCTAACAGAGGCCCGGAAAAAGACTGTGATGCACATCCCGACTCCCACCTCACCGAAGCAGGTAAGGGAATTCCT
>NW_006399959.1:4561074-4585672 GCF_000299155.1 Elephantulus edwardii
AACAAAAAAAGAAATCCTAGAACTGTTAGATGCTATACACCTGCCAAAGAAAGTAGCCATCATGCACTGTCCAGGGCACCAGCGAAGTCAAGATGTCGTAGCTAAAGGGAACTGGATGGCGGACGAAGCCGCCAAGTCAGCAGCAGAGAGAATCCCAACATTAGCTACTAACATCTGTGAACTCTGGTGACCCCCAATGTCCGATATTAGTTTTCAGTATTCTGAAGAAGATGAACAGGAACTGTCTTGCTTAGGATTGACCAATAAGAACTCGAAAGGAGCTATAATAGACCAAGAGAACAAAAAAGTTCTTCCTCAGAAAGAAGGTAAAGAGTATGTAAAACAAATACACTATCTGATCCACTTAGGAGCAAAGAAATTAAAAGCCCTCATCAAAACTTCTGAGTTCCGAATATTAAAATTAAGTAAAATCGTTCAAGAAATTGTAGAAAACTGCAAAGCCTGTGCCTTAACAAATGCCAAGACTGCTGCTGAGACAGCCGGTAAGAGACTGAGAGGAGACCGACCTGGAGCATACTGGGAGGTGGATTTTACTGAAGTAAAAGTCACCATTTATAACTATAAGTATCTGCTAGTGTTTGTAGATACCTTTTCAGGATGGGTCGAAGCATTCCCCACCAAGCAAGAGATTGCAAACGTGGTAGTCCAGAAGATCCTGGAAGAAATTTTCCCACGGTTTGGGATACCCAAGGTAATTGGGTCAGACAATGGCCCAGCATTTGTTGCCCAGGTGATTCAGGGACTGGCCAAACAACTGGGGGCAAATTGGAAATTGCATTGTGCTTATAGACCCCAGAGCTCAGGTCAGGTAGAAAGGATGAATAGAACTCTAAAAGAGACCTTAACTAAAATAGCTATTGAGACCGGTGTAAAGGATTGGATTGCTCTCCTTCCCTTCGCACTGTTCCGTGCGCGGAACACCCCAGGGATCCTTTCACTTACCCCCTATGAAATTATGTACGGGGGACCACCCCCTCTTACTAATGTAAATGTAAAGTATAATAATGCCAGATTTACTGATTCTGCGTCATTGATGACTCGTTTAAAAGCTCTAGAGATAGTCCAGAAGGCAACTTGGCCAATGCTTCAAAGAATTTATAATGACAAATTGCCTCCCCTCCCGCATAATTTTCATGTTGGAGATAAAGTCCTAATCCACCGGCACCGGACCAGCAATCTCGAGCCTAACTGGAAAGGGCCATATCAAGTGCTGCTGACTACCCCTACAGCTGTTAAAGTAGATGGAGTAGCAGCTTGGGTCCATGCTTCTCATGTCAAGCCAGCTCCAACCAGTGAAGATGACCAGTGGACTCTGGAAAGGACTGATAATCCTTTTTGGTTGCGCCTTCATCGGGACAGCCGCAAGTAACCACAACCCACATGCCCCTCACAACCTCACCTGGGTGGTCCAGTCTCAAGCAGGGAATGTTGTATGATCTATCTCTGCAATCGCTACCCCTCGGACCTGGTGGCCAGATCTGTACCCTGACCTCTGTAAGTTAGCCCATGGAGACCCTGCAGACTGGGATGTAGAAACAACCCTTAAACCCACTGCTCCCTCATGGCCCACTCCCAATGACGCTCAAGTCCTTATAGCCCCTGCCCTCCTCGGAGGACGAGCAGGTTGTGGAAATCAGAAACAGAGAGGGAACCTGAGATGGTTCACTTTCTACGTCTGTCCGGAGCACGACTTGAGTACACAAGGGCTAACTCGTATGTGTAGGGGTCAGAGTGATTTCTATTGCCGAAGCTGGAAATGTGAAACAACCGGGAATGCTTACTGGAACCCCTCCCCTTCTTGGGATTGTATAACTGTAACAGCCAACTACTCCCAAGTTAACGCGAGGGATTCCAATTCCACAAAACAAGCAAGAGATGCATGCAGTAATTGGTGTCACCCCCTAAAAATCTCTTTCACAGATCCTGGCAAACAGGCCCGTCAATGGCAGTCAGGATATTGGTGGGGAATCAGACTTTACCAAGAAAACTATGATAATGGGCTATCATTTATGATAAAGCTGCTTGAGCGCCCTCTACAGAGCACAGCAATAGGACCTAACCCTGTGCTGGCGGGGCTCTCCCCAGCTGAGAAATCGCCTCCTGTCCCACCCCAGAGCCAACCCATCTTAACTTCACCCACACCACCAAAGGGGTTAAAAGAGCGACCCGCCTCTACAAGAAACCATCTCCTCAATCTAATTAAAGGAGCCTTTAGTGCCCTAAATAATACCAACCCCCAAATTACTGATTCTTGTTGGTTGTGTTTAGCCACCAACCCGCCTTACTGTGAAGGTATCGCAGTGACAGGAACATATAAAAACACCACTGAACATAGTAACTGCACTTGGGAGACTGAGACAAAGTTAACTTTAACTGAAGTTTCAGGAACTGGAACCTGTATCGGGAACCCTCCTGGCAATCTCCGCTCATTATGTAATACCACTATCCTCTATCCAAGTGCCCCCCTCCAAGGGATACTTAGTTCCCAATGCCGGATATTGGTGGGCCTGCAATACTGGATTAACCCTGTGTGTCTCTTTAGCTGTTTTAAACTCTAACTCTGATTACTGTGTATTAGTTTATCTGATGCCCCGAGTATACTATCACCCTGATGATGAATTTGTTAATGAATTTGATCATGCACCTGAGCACCATTTTCGCAGAGAACCTATTACTATGACCCTAGCAGTCTTATTAGGAGTAGGAGGAATCGCTGCAGGAATAGGTACAGGGACTTCAGCACTTGTCTATGGGCAACAACAATACCATGAGTTAAAAACAGCCATAGATGAGGATCTTCGGGCTTTAGAGTCATCAATTACTCGACTAAAAGAATCCCTGACCTCCTTATCTGAGGTAGTATTACAGAATAGAAAAGGGCTAGATTTATTATTCCTCAAAGACGGGGGTCTCTGTGTCACACTAAAAGAAGAATGTTGCTTTTATATTGACCATTCAGGAGTAATAGAAGATTCCATGCAAAAGCTAAGAGAAAGGTTAGACAAAAGAAAACGAGACCGACAATCTCAGCAAACATGGTTCGAGAGCTTATTTTATAAATCCCCATGGTTAACTACTCTTGTATCTACCCTTATAGGTCCTTTGATACTCCTGTTTATATTGTTATTAGTTGGGCCTTGTATTATAAATAAACTTGTTACCTTTGTTAAAGATCGCATCAGTACTGTTCAATTAATGGTTCAAAGGCAATATCAAAATATGAGAGAGTCTGACTACGATGATACTGCCTCCAGAGATTCTTGGTTCTATGATTAGAACCTTGTACTAAAAGAACTGGGGAATGAAAGGAAAATTTTTTAAACAATGTCCCCACACACAAGTATTGTAAGAACCTACACCTTTGATCTTGTGTAAACATTTATGTTCCAGGAACTAGCTGACCATAAGCTGAACAAGCAATTACTGGAAAAACCATATCTTAACTAGCATCAGCAGCAGATGGCTGACCTAGAACTGAACTTCTGCTTTTCCAAAGAGCCAATGAGCAAACTCCACACCAAAGAACCCCTAGACCCTCTATAAAAATCCCTTGCTTTTTCGGCTCGCAGTCGACTTCCCTGTCTCCTGCGAGAGATACAAGTCGTCCTGGAGCTCCACCAATAAAGCCTCATGTGATTGCAGCAAGGGGTTCTGGTGTGAGTTGCTCGGGGTTGTGCCCGATCAGAGAGAGCCCTAGTTTGGGGTCTTTCATTTTAGTATAATATTCAGAGTCTCTTGCTGACACCCATCTTGCATTCTCCATGAATGATAGTCTTTCTGTCACCGCCCAGCTCATCTACTCTTCGTTTATTAGAGTTTAGACCTCAAACCTTTCTTAACATGCTCTTTAAAACTCAGGTGAGGTAGACTGAAGCTCATATTTTGGTTCTGATCAGTTTGGTTTCATTTTCTTGAGCTTCAATGTGAACTTGTACGGGAGCAGTTGTTGGTCTAGTCCACCCTCAGCATGCATCTGGTCTAGTTTTTGCAGCTGACACTGAGCTTCTCCAACATTTTTTTCATAGATCTCATCAGTGTGATTGCTGTGTAGTCCATCAGGTGAGGTCCATGTGTACAGCCACTGTGTTTTGTAATGAATGGATTTGCAACAACAAATGATTGACTGACACAATTCTATCATTCTGTCTCTTGCCACCCTGTTGCTGTTCTTGTTATTGTTGTGTACTGTGAAGTGGGAAGCAACCCATAGCTGACCCTCTCTCTCAGTGGGTTTTCAGAGGCAGTTATTCGCATGGGAAAGATTGCTCATCCTTCTTTCATAGAGCAGCTGGTGGCTTCGAACTGTGCACCTCATGGATTGCAGCACACCTTTTTGTCACGAGAGCGCCGTAGGCCTAAAAAGAACCTTAGCTTGAAACTTCACATAAACCAAACTCTAAACACAGCTTCCGTTTGCTTGGCTCCACAGTCAACCCTCTTGGCACCAGCAGCCAGGAAATAAAAAAAAAAAAAAACAACTTATTGCGATGGGAAAGTCTGCTGTTAGGGACCTCTCTAAAGTACTCAAGAGCAATGGTGTCTCTCTGGAGACTAAGGTGCGCCTGATACAGGCCATGGTCTTTGCAATCACTTGTTATGCATCAGACAGTTGGACAATGACTAGGGAGGATAGAAGGAGAATTGATGCCTTTGAGCTGTGGTGCTGGAGAAGAGTATTGAATGTACCATGGACTGCCAAGAAAACAAACAGATCCTTCCTAGATAGGGTTAAACCAGGCTACTCCTTGGAGGCAAGGATTCTGGGGCTTCGTCTGACATACTTTGGACATGTTGTAAGGAGAGACAGGTCCTTGGAGAGGGACATCATGCTTGGTAGGGTAGAGGGACAGCGCAGGAGGGGAAGACCCTCTATGGGGTGGATTGATTCAGTGACTGTGGTAATCGGGATGGATTTGTCAGAGGCAATGCGGTTGGCACAGGATAGAGCAGGGTTTAGGGCTGTTGTACATAGGGTCGCTATGAGTTGCAAACAACTCAACGGCACATAACAACAACAACAAAACTTAGGTCTAACACTTCCTCTAATGCTAACCTTAACTCCAAGCCTAACCCACACACCAACACGAATACCACCCCTATTTGCCTTGTTGGGTGTCATGGAGTCTAGTGTCACTCGTAGTGACCCTATGAACTATGGAGCTCACCTCTGTCGTCTTCCTGCGCCATCCTTATCATCCTTGGCACGTTTTAGCTCCTTGCTGCAGACACACACTGTACCGTTCCACCCGGTCGAGAGTTTTCCTCCTCTTCACTGACCCTCCACATTTCGAAGGATGATGTCCCTTTCCAAGGAATAGCCTCTCCTTGACAACACGTCCAAATATGAGAAAGCGTCATGATCTTTGCCTCCAGGGAGCACTGTGGTTCCTAACCCTAATCCCAGTCATTGCCCTTCACCCTAAACCAATCTTTCCAGTGGAGACAAATGCACAATCTTCCTCTCACGCTGTTTGCTGACTCTGAAAACCCACTGGAGACACAACTATAAGGCGGTTCCAACTTGATGGTACACCACCACCACCACCACAACAACAAAGACAGGTATAGCTGAACCTAGTCCACTTCAATCTTCAAATGAACTAGTCGGGTATGAGTTTTAAGAGTCATCAATGAGAATATAAACATGTTAATCACTAAGACTCTACACTTAGGAAGGGAACCCTTATGGCCTACTCGTAAGGAGTTGAGCTGCAAACCCAAAGGCAGGCCATCAATGGGCTATCTCCCTCTGAGAGATTTTCTGTCTTTGAAAGCCCTCTGGATGGTCAACAACAACAGACACCTAGGAAATGGAAGAAATGCTAGTTTTAGTCAAACACCGATGTTAGGTGACTTCTAGTCAGCTCCAACTCACATGGACCTTAGGTAAAGAACAAGGAAACTGTGCCTGGTTCAATGCCATCTTCGCAATCTCTGCTATACTTCAGTGCATTGTTGCAGTACAGCATCCATTTAGAAGGACTTCACATGCTCCTACACTAAGAAAAGCCACACGATCTGGCTCCAAAGCCTTCACTAACTCCCCCTGAGCTGTATTGAGCCTAAGGTATAAATGTCAAGTGGCCACGTTGGACCTTTCTTCTCCAGCAGCTACTTGACTGACTCTGTGCTCACTTTTACTGGTGTGGGGTTTCCTCCTTTGCTTTTCGTAGCTCTGTCTCTTTCACTCGAACCTACAGATCCCTTTGTGTTGTTTAGACCCTATGACTTATTGATGAAGGAGACGAGGCATGAACTGAAATAATTTGACAGAGGAGGTTATGAAAAGAGTTTGAGATGAGGGGACAATGTAGGTTTTACAGCTAGATCCCTCCATCCTAGACACAAAAAGTAAGGACACTGGAATCTATTCTGAAATCTATCCTTTGCCCATTCTTGTGCCTTGATGACACCTGGTGGTCCCTTGGCCTCTGCTTGCAAACTATCAACACGGAGCAAATACCGCCCCCCCCCCATGTTGGGTGAACATATTTCAATTAGTTTAATGGCCACACTAGCTTGGAAGGCGGCAACTCCAGTGTTATGGGTTGAGCTGTATGCCCCAAATGCACTGAAATGATACTCCGTAGTATCTCTGAATGGAATCTCATTTGGGAACAAGAGCTTTGAAGAACTTATCAGTCAGTGTGACTTACCAGATGGTAAGAAGTTGTGCTGCAATCCAAAGGCATGCAGTTCAAATCCACCAGCTGCTGGGCGGGAGAAGGACAGGCAGTCCCTTCTTGAGTGATTTCTTGTGTCCAAACACCCGCTGGAGGGTCAGTTCGGAGTCGGTTCCTAATACAAGACCATGACACCTTCTCAAACTCTCAGAAGAAGACTCATGCAGAAAAGTAAGATAGAAGATTTCTCACATGACAACAAGGCTGATGTAGGCCGAGGAACAGCACTGCCAGAGTCAGTAGAAAGGAGGAGAGAGGCTGGGGCCACAAATATCCAACCTGAATCCTTCTGATCACAAGGAGATTTTTGAAAATATTTCTTTGAGTTTACTATGTTAAATAAATTTTATTTGTTTGTTTGTATATGAAGGATGGAGAAAACCAAAACAAGCAAGACTGAACCAAAGAAGAGAAGATGCTAGTCTAGATGATATCATAATTATGATAAAAACAAAAGGGGGGAAATATGGGAAGACAAACTTTATACCAAATATTATATGAAAACCCTTGTTCAGGAATTGAAGGAATTACAGATTTGTAAGTTAGAATTTCTCTTGTGGCAGATCTGAGAAAATGAGCTGTTTGTTCCCTGCAGACAGGAGATGGCTATGGCACCCCTACAGAGGGAGTGTTACTTCCTGAGCTTGAGTTCACCCTGAGGCATCAAGGTAATCCTTAAGGGTAAACCAAATTCTTGCATTTGAGAACCCCTCCCTCCTGAGTCAAGCTGAAGGTTTTCAATTGAAAGACCTTGGCTTCATTTGCATTGATTTCTCTTTGTGATTTACTTCGTGATAATTTTCAGTTTTCAATAAAGATACAGAGAAGCTTGGCTTGGGGTCTTCAGTGGAGAACTGCTGGTCCCCTGTTCTATGCTCTCTGCTCTATCTCGTTCTTGGCTGTTTGTCTCATTATTAATAATTATAAAATTATTCCGTTCTTTGGGACCCTCGGTCTGCAACACATCTTTTCTTTCCATGAGTCTGAGTCCTCCACTTGTAATAAGGGAAACTTCTCCGGACCAGCATATGAGACTCTGACAGATGTGAGGGCTTTGTTATTGCTATGTGCCATCAAGTCACTTGTGACCCACAGCTACCTATGTACAATAGTTCTGAGCCTTTCTCTATCCTGTCATAGACACCCTGTTTCCAACACACCTACCCCCATTGCCCTGGTTACTGTGTCAATCCATCTCATCCAGGGTCTTCCTCTCTTGCACTGCCCCTCCACTCTTCCAAATATTATTTTCTCCAAGGACTGGTCCCTCTTGGCCACATGCCCAAAGTATGTGTGACTCAGCCTCAAAATCCTTGCCTCCAAGGAGCACTTTGATTTCACCCTTTCCAGGACAGACCAATTTGTTCTCTTTGCAGTCCATGGTATGTTAAATACTCTTCTCCAGCACCACAACTCAAAGGCACCGATTCTTCTTCTGCCATTCTTTTTTTTTTCATAATTTTTAAATTTTTTTAAACTTTGTTTTTAATTATTATTTTGTGTGTGTGTACCATCAAATGAGATCTGACTGGTATAGGAGGAGATTGTTCCTCCTTCTCCAGAAGAGCATCTGGTGGATTTGAACCGTGCACTTCTGGGACCTTCTGTCATTCTTGTCACTGCCCAGCTCTCTGATGCATAACAAGTAATAGCCTGAATCAGGCTCACCTTAGTCTCTAGACTGATATATTATTGCTTTTTAGCACTATAGAGAGCTCCCTGATTTCAGCTAAATCACAAATCCTGTTAAATATTCTCTGTGTACATATTAAGATGAATGAGAAATAAGAATGAAATAATTTTGTAATTCAATAATTATTATTATTATTAGTCTGCATATTGAATGCTATTTCCTCACCAAGCTTCTTGCAACACTGTACAGGAATTTAGGAACAATTAAGTGAATTGAAATCAAGTGTTCTGAACAGGGTGAATATGATCATAAAGATAGATTTTTTAAAATTAATTTTAAAATTCTAAGAAATAGTTTTTACATTTCTAACTCTCCATTGATGCTACTGCTGTTTCAGAATCGTCCTTCCATATTCCTTGAACTCTCCACCCTAATGCATTATTCTTCATCCCTATGCAAGCATCATGCTAGAAAAACAGAGGGTCAGAGAAAATGAAGAAGACCCTTCAGTGAGACAGATCAACTCAGTGACTGGAACAATTGGCTCAAGCACTGAGACCCTGAGAATTACTCAGAATAGGGTGAGACACAGGTCTGTTGTTTGTCAGGGTTCCTGTGAGTTGTAGCCAACTCAACAGCCCCTAACACAACATGCAAGCACCTGCAGGGTTTGGAAATATTCACCAAGTAAAGTAATTTCTTATTTCTTATCATCTTTCAGCCACACCTTCCTGGGTGCCTCCAGAGTAGAGCAGAGCAAACATCAGAGGGGAAGAATCTCTTAAGTCCAGTAGACCAGAACACCTTTCTCATGGACTCATAGGCACTGAACAACAGAAGTCAGTACAAAGTCCTAGGACTGCTGCCTCCCTCTCCTAATCACTCTAGCACAACAGATTCACTGTACAAGGAGTGTAGGCAGCATGGGGATGAATATATCTGATCTCTACTAACTCTACTAACAGGGGAACTGTCCCCATCAACAGCATTGATAATACATCATGTCACAATGATCTCCCATGCTCCTACACCTACTTCTACTAATTGCAACACCAATCTTATTGCTCTACTGTACCTGCAATTCATTCAGAATAATATCCATGATTATGGAGTTTGCCAGGGAAGCACAGTTCAGGTTGGCAGCAGCATACAGTCCTTCAGTCCAGACAGCTTTATTCCAGAGAGCCTCTCAAGTGTATTCACAGGCCTTTGTCCTCCAGCCTCATGGTTAGACCAGTAGTGCAAAGTTCCTTTAGTCCTGCCAGTTATGGTGTCTTCTCTCAGTCCTCCAGCAGACTTGGGGGACGGGCCCTCGCTCAGGCTCCAAGGGCAGCAGTCCTAAGTCAGCTCTGTCTCATGCCTGTCTCTGGTTCTCTATGGAGGCTGGTGCTGACTCTGTGTATATCTCGGTCTGACTGGCACAAGAAATTCTAGTCCCAAAGACTGAGACTTCCATGTGTTTGTAGGTCTCTCCATCTGGGGGTCCTTGCCTCTGCAGCTGTGGGGCCATCCCAGAGGCCAAACAGGACAAGAGACTTTAATGTGCAGAACTTTGGACAGAGGAAAGGGATTTTTGTAGCTCTCTGCAACAGAAGGCTGACCTATGAACCTCTGCATACAGGCTGCCCAAGCAGGCCATCCTGATCTCCTGCCACACCAGAGACAAAAGGACACCAAGCTGAAGGAGAAAAGGTCAGGAGAGGTGGGGCTCTGTGCTGAGAGCGAGCACTCTCCATTGCTTGTGGGGAGATAGCACTGAGATATCCCTGGGGTTGTAGGTCCCTCCATCGAGAGTCCTTGCCTCCGTGGCTGTGGGACCTTCCCAGGGGCCAAACAGGACAAGAGACTTTAGTGTGCAGAACTTTGGACAGAGGGAAGGGATTTTTGTATCTCTCTGCGAGAAAGAGGGAAGGCTGACTTGAGACCCTCTGCACGCAAGGTGCTTGAGCTGACAGCTCTTCTGATGACTACAGAGCTCTTGGATAATAGTATGTTATGTGTTGGTCTGTTAACCAGAAGATCCTCGATTTTAACTCATTAGCTGCTTCATGGGAGATAGACAGTCTCCACTCATTGGGATTTATAGCCTTGGAAAGCCAATGGAGGGTTGCTATCAGTCAGAATCAACTCGAGGGCAGAATCAATTCTGATTCATAGCAACTCTGCACGGCATACTGAAGCCTTGTCCAATCCTGTGCCACCTTCACAATCTTGATGTGTTTAAGCTCTTTGTTACAGTCTCTGTGTCAATCATGTCATTAAAGCTCTTTCCTTCACTGACCTTCTATTTTTCCAAGCATGATGTCCTTTACAAAGACTGGTTCCTCCTGATTGCATGCCCAAAATACGTGAGATGAAGTTTCATCATCCTTTTCTCTAAGCAGAGAATGCCCTCGCTGTACTTCTCCAAGACGGATTTATTTGTTCTCTTGGCAGTCCATGGTATGTATATTCAATATTCTTTATCAGCACCACAGTTCAAAGGCATCGATTGTCTTTTGATCTTCTTTACACATCGTCCAACTTCCACAAACATATAAAGTATTTGAAAAATAGCATGACTTCGGTCAGACACACCTTGGTCTTTAAACTGACATTTTTACCCTTTTAAATTTTTAAAAGGCCCTTGACAGTAGTGAATATGTGTTATTATTTGAAGAATTTTGGTGTGTTTTTAAAAATTTTTTCTTTTTAAAATTCTTTTTATAAAAATAAAACATCAAAGACTGCTTTTAGAACTGATTATGCCACAGTGAAGAAAGTGCAGTGGTGTGCTTTCATTTTAAAAATGTACAGCCCACGAATCTGTGATGGATCCAGCATGGTAAAAAAGTACCCTAGAAGTTTTTGAACTTATGTTTTTAATTGCCTTTCATTCAATCATTCAGATACATTTTGTTTTATAACATTAATTACGATTGATCAATGCCATTTAGTACAACATCTCATCAAACCTTCACTGCACCTTGCCTTTCGCTTAACCCTCCATCCACTGATCTCTGCTCCTCTTTCTCTCCTCTCCCATCCCTGTCAATCCTTCTTGATTTATTCCACATGTAAACTTTTCCTTCTATTGTTTGTAGAGTTCTCAAAGGCTGGTTATTTCAGAAGAGGACGCTCAGTTCTTCCAGTCTTTCTCAGTCTGAAAGCTTCCCACTACCTTAATACATCAACTAAGAGAGAAGTGTTGTACTCATAAGAGCCAACAGTGAACAAAAAAGCATATACATACATATACAAACTATAAAGTAAGTAACACCGCACAAGCCATTTCTCCCAACAAGACAAACTGGCAGATAAATGCTGCATCCCTAATAACAAACCCTACGAACAAGTAAGTGAGCAGATCTCAAGCATATCCTGCCAGCGATTATTGACTTCTCCCAGCAAAGATGGTTCCAGCTGTTCTGGCTGGATGTTCCAGGTCCGGAAGATGGCATTCCTGTGCCTTCAACCATGACATGAGCCGTCTGACTGTGCCAGCAAATTTGGAGGACAACTACCTGGCCAACTGACTGGAAGAGCTCCTTTCTGGGGAGAAAAGGTCCAACAGAATGTGGAAATTATCAAACAATATCGTTAATATAGCACGCAAGAAAATATTGCTGGAAAACAACTGGGACAGTCCATTGATAGAGAACTCTCACAAATTTAAGCTGAGTGAACTCTTCTGAAGGAGAGGCAGTGCCACCAGTGATATCATTGCTGATGACAGATGGATCTTGGCTGAAAGCAGAGAATGTCAGGAGAATATCTATTTGTGTATTATCAACTATACAAAAACATGTGACTGTGTGGATCATAACAAACTATGGCTAACATTGAAGAGGATGGGAAATCCAGAATACTTAATTGTGCTCTTATGAAACCTCTACCTAGACCAATAACTATTGTTCAAATAAGACAAAAGAACACTACATGTTTTAACATCAAGAAAGGCATGTATCTTTCTTGATGTTAAAACATGTAGTAAAAAAAAAATTAAAAAAAACGATGTAGTGTTTTCTTGTCCTGTACCTTTCTCAAAAAGTGACAGATAGAAATAACATTTGACCCAGCAATTCCACTGCTGGGAATATGCCCCAAAGAAACCATAACTGCCACCCAAGCAGGTATATGCACAACTATGTTTATTGCAGCTTTGTTCACAATAGCAAAGAGTTGGAAACAACCTAAATGCTCATCAACAAATGAATGGATAGAGAAGCTCTGGTATTTCACTCAATGGAATATTATGCTGCATTGAAAAACAAAGAACTCTTGAAATATTATACAAAATGGGTGATCCTAGAGGACATTATGCTGAATGAAATAGTTCAGTCACCAAAAGACAAATACTTCTTAATGCCACTGTTATAAAAGAGGACTGACATAGGAGTTGGGGAAGACTGAGAAAAAGGGGATAAATAATGTATACTGCCTTGAAACAGATGAGGGGAGAACTGTTTAAAAGGGATATGTGATTAGGTATTATTGTCATGACAGGTGTCCAGAATGAAAGCAGCGTAGGGGAGTGGACTTGGTGGGAGAGATTGTATAAAAATGAAAGAATTTTTCTTTTACTTTTCAAAGAGAAGAGCGAATTGGGAGGGAGGAGGGAGGGGTGAACAGGTAGAAAAGTGCAACAATGAATGAATGGAAACCCAAAGTCTCTATAAACTTTCATTAAAATTAATTAGAAAAAAAGAAAGGCAGGTACCAGGGTTGTAACTTTTCTCCATAGCTTTCAATCTCTATGGCTGAAAAAAATCTTTCAAGAATCTGGACTTTATGAAGAAAGATGTAATATCAGAATTGGAAGAAAGCTCATCAACAATCTTCAGATGACACAATCTTGCTAGCTGAAAGTGAGGGAGACTTAAAGCACTTGTTGCAGATCAAAGACTACAGCCTGCAATATTAATTACATCTCAACATCAAGAAATCAAGAATCCTCACAACTGGGCCAATAGGCAACATCAAGATAGATGGAAGAAAGATTGAAGTTGCCAATTATTTCATCTTCCTTGAATCCACAATCAACATCATCATACTAGCATTCAAGAAATCAAAAAGCCTATTACACTGGGAAAGTCTCCTGTCAGGATCTTGTCCAAAGTATTGAGGAGCAATGGTGTCAGCTTAAAGTCTAAGGTGTGTATGATTCAAGCAATAGTCTTTTCTATCACCTACTATGCATCTGAGAGCTAGACAATGAAAAGAATGTCAAAAGATAGGTGCTTTTGAGCTGTGCTGTTGGGGAAGAGTGCTGAGTGTACCATGGACTGCTGAAAGATCAAGCAGACATTTCTTGGAGAAAGTGAAGCCAAAGTGCTCCTTGGAGGCAAGGATGGTAAAGCTTCATCTCACATACTTAAAGCATTTTTTAGCATGTTGTTGTTGTTGTTAGGTGCCATCAAGTTGAATGTGACCCATACCAGCCCAATGAACAACAGATCTGAACCCTGTTCTATCCTGCATCATCCTCACATTTCCTGACACCTAGAGACCATTGTGATGGTCACTGTGTCAAACCACCTTTTTGAGGGTCTTATCCTTTACTGATCCTCTGCCTTTCCAAACATCATGCCCCTCTCCAAGGAATGGTCCTTCCTAACAACATGGACAAACTATGTGAGGTGAAGTTTTATCATCTTTGTCTCTAAGGAACACTGCGGCTTCATTTTCTCCAAGATATATTTGTTTGTTCTTTTGGCAATCCATAGGATATTCAGTACTCTTCTCCAACACCACAGCCCAAAGACATCCATTCTTCTGTAATTCTTGTGCAACTCTCAGATGTATAGCAAATGATCAGAAAGACCATGGCCTGAATCAGACATATATCATTACTCCTCAACAATCTGGAAAGGTCCGTGACTGCAGAATTTCTCAGTGCAATATGTCTCCTGATTTCCTGACTGCTGGTACCAAAGGTGTTGATTGTGGATCCAAGTAAGATGAAGTTGTTGACAGTTCAAATCTTTTCTTCATCTATCATGTCAGGTCAGTGGTAAGAATATTTGTTTTCTTGACTTTGACAGGCAATCCATGTTGAAGGCTGTATTCTTTGATCTTCTGCAACAAGTGCTTCAATTCCTCCTCACTTTCAGCAAGCAAGGTTGTGTTATCTGCATAATGCAGGTTATTGATGAGTCTTTCTCCAATCTTGATCCCACACTCCTCTTCGTAAACCCGTTTTTTCAAATAATGGTCTCAGTATTCAGATTGAGTATATATGGAGAGAGAATACAGCCCTGATGTACTCCTTTCCTATGTAGTGTTCCTCAGCTGTGTTCACACACCAGTTTCTTGGTCTGTTTTGCCTGAGCACAATTAAGTGCTCTGCGATTCCAATTCTTCTCAATATTAACTATAACTTGTCGTGATCCACACAGTCTTTGCACAATCAAGCATAAATAGACATTCTTCTGGTATTCTTTACTTTCAGCTAAGAGCATGTTGTTGTTGTTCTATGTCGCCAGTGACTTATAATGACCCATGTACAACAGCCCTAAACCCTGCTCTATTCTGTGTCAATCTTATTGTCTCTGACATACCTGCCCCCATATCCCCAGTCACTGAATCGATCCACCTCATCAAGGATTTTCCTCTCTTGTACCGTCCCTCCACCTTCCAAAGCACGATGTTCCTCTCCAAGGACCAATCCTGCCTTACCACATGTCCAAAGTGTGTCAGACAAAGCTTCAGAATCCTTGTCTCCAAGGAGCAGCCTGATCGCACCCTCTCTAGTATGAACCTGTTTGTTCACCTAGCAGGCCATGGTATATTCAATACTCCAGCACCACAGCTCAAAGGCATCAATTCTCCTTCTATCTTCCCTAGTCATTGTGCAGCTTTCTGATGCATAGCAAGTAACTGCAAAGACCACAACCCGACTGGAGTAGATATATATTTGTTCCTATTTCAAAGAAAGGTGACCCAACAGAGTGTGGAAATTATCAAACAATATCATTAATATTACATGCAAGGAAGGTTCTGCTGAAAATAATCCAAAAACAACCGGGACAGCACATCAACAAAGAAATGCCAAAAGTGCAGGATGGGTTTAGAGGATGCCATGGCACTAGGAATATTAGAGCTAATGTTAGATGGATCTTGCCTGAAAGCAGAGAGTCTATGCA
Organism: Elephantulus edwardii; assembly: GCF_000299155.1. Taxonomy (NCBI): domain Eukaryota; kingdom Metazoa; phylum Chordata; class Mammalia; order Macroscelidea; family Macroscelididae; genus Elephantulus; species Elephantulus edwardii. The sequence goes on from NW_006399959.1 coordinate 4,576,536, forward strand.
ATAGCATTTGACTGTGTGTATAACAACAAATTGTGGCTAACTCTGAGAAGAATGGGAATACCAGACACTTGCTTATGCTTATGTGAAACCTAAACTTGGATCAGGAGGCAGTTATTAGAACAGAGCAAGGAAACACCGGGTTCAAAATAGGAAAGAGTGTACACCAGGGATGTGTCCTATCACCATACCTTTTCAATCTATATGCAGAATAGATTATTTGGGAAGCTGGGTTCTATTAGGAAAAACGTGACATCAGGATTGGAGGAAGACTCATCAACAATTTGCATTATGCAGATGACACAACCCTGCTTGCTGAAACTGAGGAGGACCTGAAGTATTTGCTGTAGAAGGTCAAGGACTGCAGCCTTCAATATGGATTGAAGCTCAACATCAAGAAAACAAAGATTCGCATCACTTGAGCCGATTAGCAGCATCATGATAGATGGTGAAGAGATTGAGATTGTTGACAGCTTCAGTTTGCCTGGCTCCATAATCAACACTCTTGGTATCAGTAGCCAGGAAATTAAAAAATGAATTGCATTCAGAAAGTCTGCTGTTAGAAACGTCTCCAAAGTACTAAAGAGCAACAATGTCAGTCTGGGGAGCATGTTGTCAGGAGAGGCTATTCCTTAGGAAAGGACATCATGCTTAGAAAGGTGGAGGGTCAGTGAAAGAAAGGAAGACCCTCAAGGAGATGGGTTAACACAGTGATTGCAGCAATGGGATCAAGTGTATCAGAGATGATGAAAGCAGCACATGATAGGACAGAGCTCGGAACTGTTGTTCACAGGATTGCTATGAATCAAACTCCTCTTGATGGCCCTTAGCAACCGCAACAGAACAAACTTTTCCCTGGATTTCTTTTCCTTCCAGTTGATCAGTTACGCATATTATAATACATACAATGTCTGATCCTTGGAGGAATGCTTTGTTATACTTACCTTAATTGCTGTTGTGGCTTTTGCTTAAAATGCTTTACAAAACTAAAATATAAAGTGTTAGTGACGTTATCTCCACCATAACAAGATCAGAGAAAATCACAGAAAAGGAAGGCATCTGAGACTGTTAGATCTGAAGAGGAAGAGGTTTATTTTGTGGGTTATGAACAATACAATTTGGGCCCTGCCCACAAAGGGTTTTGGGAGAGAGCCAGAGCACCTGACAGAATGGTGATGTGGGCCAGGGAAACATACCCAGACACCTGACTCCAGGGTAGCATCAAAAGACATCATTAACTAGTACAAAAACAGTCTCATTCATCTTGGGTTAGAAGTGTTTTTTCCTGTGTCCTCTGTACAGATTCTTGTAGGTATACACTAGATAGACAAATAGCCATTCATCCTCATTTCACACAGATCCCTACCCCTATGATTTCTGTCCATCAAGAAAGTCTGGTCATCAACCACTGTAAATCCCTTATCAAGCTAGATCAATCTGACTTCTTCTGCCTTTTGAAAATATGCAAACCAATAATATCACCCTGATTCAACCTCCCCCTTTTTTATATCTTTTTTACTTATATTATTGGTTTGCATATAACCCTTTATGTACATTATGTTTCCTTCATGTACATTGTGTTTTATATAATCATCAACATACAATGCATTTTCTATAATTAATTTCTATTAATTTATGGCCATTATCACCCCATCTTTCCAAGTCTTCATTGAATCTTTGCCATTCTTTCACACACACCTCCATCTACATCCAGCAATAAGGAACAATGGTTTCATAAAATACTACAGAGCATAGGAGAGTCTAGGGAGCATTATGGTGAAGGAAATAACTCCATTGTATAAGGACAAACACTGCGTAAGACCATTATTGTGAAAATAGAAGGATAACCAAGTAAGATGTGTATAAATGTTCAACAGGGGGAAGAGAAATGGAGAAGGGAACAGGAAAAGATAAAGAGAGGAAACTGCAAGGGTAATTCCTCCCTTTTTTAGTGGTAGTGTTGCTGTTATGTATCATCAAGTTCCAGCAAGCTTTCCAAGACAGTAAATTGCACGGGAGGAGAGTGTTCATCTTTCTCCTCAGAGCAGCTGATAGATCCAAATCATGTACCTTTGGTTGGCTGCACTGCTCCTTACCACTAAGCCACCAGAACTTCACACGGGGAGGTCTGATGCCTAGTCTGTAGAGATTTGTGCTGCTAACCAAAGGCCAAGGCCCTCTGGTGGTTTGAATGTACCAGAGGTTCTGCAGGGCACATATGGACAATCTCCTCCTGTATGATATACAGCCTTGAAAAATCCACCATACTATTAACTGTAAGTCAGTTCTGACTTGATAGCAATGAGAGTTAATCACATTTTATCAAGATATCTCAAGGTATTCATATCCTTAAGAAATAAGTCCATTTTTCAAAAAAAGAAGAAAGACAATGCACTGAAAATTGAATAGGTGTCATTTGCAACTGCAGTTGTTACTATCAGATGCTGTGGAGTTCTTCAACTCATAGAAATCCCATGTACAATGGAATGAGACACTACCTGGTCCCCTGCCAAACTAAAAATATTTATTCTTTGTTGCACCCACTGTGTTATTCCATCTCATTGAGGGTCATCCTCTCTTCTGCCAACCCTCTTCTTTTTCCAACATGATGTCCTTTTCCAGGGACTGGCCCCTCCTGACATGCACAACGTATGTGAGATGAAGCTTCTTCATCTTTACGTCGTCAGAGCACTCTTGGGTCACTTCTTTCAAGACAAGTTTGTTCTCTTTGAAGACCAGCACACATTTCCAATTCAGATAGAATTCTTATAGAATTGAAAGGCATCCTCTCCAGGGAATGCCAGACCTACAGAAATGAGGACCTTCCTCCAGAACTGATAGAGAGACCTTATAGCCTGAACTTGAATATCTAACCTCCTTAAGTGTGAGACTAAATGTCTTCTGTTAAAGTCATCCACTTACGTTATCTCTGTTACATGGCACCAGAGAACTGAGGCATCAGGCTTTTGTACACACATAGGTGAAGTCTGATTCTTTTCTTCTCTGAGCATGCGAGGTTCAAACTTGGGTCTAGTCTGCTAAGCAGCAAAGATGAAAAGGAAATAACATCTAACAGGTTAGGTTTACCATCTACCTACTTACGTGCTGTTTCAAGTAAAATAAAATATCACTCAAAGGTGTAAAAAAAGTTGCATACTGGGAAGTTGTATTTTCAAGAGCCCTGTTTTATTATTGTTATTTGTTTTTATTGTGACTTGCATCAAAGTTTACAAATCAAATGAGCTTTCCATTTCACCACTCATCCTCATTATATTTCAGCACATTGAGTGCAGTCCCTATGATGTAGCAGCACCATTTCCCCTCCATTCCTGTATTTCCCATTTCCATTCCTCCTGCCTCCTTATCTTGTCTACCTCCTGAGCCTTTCTCCCAGCCAAGTGTTACCCTTTTGATCTCCCATGGTTAATTGTTCTTATTATTTACTGGGATGGGCTCAGTTCCATGCCTGAAGGCTGACTAAAGGTCGTAGACTTGGCAGCTCCATCAGCCTCTATCAAACCTGCAAGTCTGATCTTTTTAAATATTTTTATTCTGTTTAACAATTCTCTTCCAGTCTATGCAGGAACTTCTACTGTTATCCCTTCCAGGACGGTCAGAGGTGCAAGGCTTTAATCTTCACAGCAACAGACTGCTGCATTTTCTGGTGTGGAGTGGCTGGTGAATTCCAGCTACACACCCTTCAGTTAATATCTCAGCATTTTAACCACTTCACTACAAGGCTCCTTCACAGTGTTATTCCACCAAACCAAAGCCCTTTGCCACTGAGTTGCTGCCAATTGCTTACAACCCAGGAAAATGTAACAGAACTGCCCCACGGGGTTTCTGAGGTTGTAATCTTTGCAGAAGCCAATTACCTTGTCTTTCACCCACAAAGTGACTGATTAATTCAACCCACAGACCTTCCAAATTTCTTAGCTTAGACTAGTGAGCACACCCAAGGCTGCATCTAACTGTTGACACATTAATTCAAGTCCTAGAGTCTTATTTTTAGCCACTATCTATAGTGCAGCTTGAACTTCTTCCTTCATTACTAACCAGATTTTGAGCATCTGCTATTTCCTGAAATGGTTCAGTGTGAACAACTCTTTTTGGAAAAGTAACATTGTGTATTCCCTTCATCTTTTGATGTTTTCTGCCTCATTCAAGATTTTGCCCATAGAATCCTTCAGTATTGCACCTTGAGGCTTGAATTTGTTCTTCAGTTCTTTCCGTTTGAGGAATGCTGAGGATGTTCTTCCCTTTGGTTTTCTAACTTCCACTGTTGCACATTTCGTTATACTTGACCTTGTCTTCTCGAGCTGCCTTTTGAATTATTCTGTTCATCTCTCTTACATCATCATTTCTTCCCTTTACTTTGGTCTTTCTTTTCTTTTGGTCATGTTCTAGTACAAGTTTCATATCTGGTGGCATAGTGGCTAAGGAGTTGCACTGCCAACCCTATGTGTGGCAAGCAATTCAAATTCACCAGATGATCCATGGGAGAAAGAGAGACAATCATCTGCCAACTGATTTTCAGCGTCTAGAGGGTCAGGTATTAGTCAGTTTGAACACAAAAGTCATGAGATTTTTAGTGCTATACATATATAAGACATACTGTAGAGTCAGAGGTGACCCATAGGTGGGTTTTCAGAGGCAGTTAATCACACTGGAGGAGATTGCCCATCCTTCTCCCATGGAGCAGCTGGTGGCCTCAACCATGTGTTGTGTGTGTGTGAGTGTGTGTATGTTGTTGTTGTTGCTGCTGTTGCTAGGTGCCATCGAGTCAAGTACAACTCATAGCAACCCTATAAACAAAAGATCTGAACCTAGTCCTGTCCTGCACCATCCACACACTTCCCGACACACAAGAGCCCATTGCAGCAGTCACCTTGTCAATCTACCTGGTTGAAGGTCTTCCTTTTCTTCACCAATCCTTCACCCTTCCCGACATCATGTCCCTCTCCAAGGAATAGCACCCCCTAGCAATATATCCAAAGTATGTAAGGTGAAGCCTCATCATTCTTGCCTCCAAAGAACTCTCTGGGCCTGTTATTGATCATGTTTAGAAAGAACATTGTTCTAAGTGGTGCAGCACTTGTCTGTCAGTTTACTGTACTGAGATCACTTGGGGTTGCTGTAATACTGAAATCTTTGCCACTGCTGTGTCAAATTCCAAAAGAGTTTCTCATTGTGGATAGATTTTGGTGGAGCTCCCTGATTAAGACAGACTAGGAAGCAGGATGGTCCATCTACTTCGTAAATAAAAATTTTTTAAAAACCCTATGAATACTAAACAAAGAGGATAGTTATAGTAGCATAGTGGTAGAGCCCAGATTGAAAGTTAGTAGAAATGAGGAAAATCAGTAATAAACATTGTTTAACAATTGATACATGGAATGTTTGTAGCTTGAATGTTGGAAAACTGGATATTGTTAAAAATTAAATGGAACACATGAATATCGACATACTAGGCATTAGTGAGATGCAACAGACCAGCTATGGCCACTTTGAATCAGATAATCCTATGATAAACTATGCAGGGAATAAAAAACAGAAGTAGAATGGTGTTGCATTCATAGTTAGAAAAATTTCAACTTCTATCCTGAAATACAATGTGGTGAGTGATAGGATAATATCCATATACATACAAGGAAGACCCATTAATATGACTTATTCAAGTATATGCTTCAAGTACATCCAGTGCCAAAGAGGAATCTGAAATTGACTGAACCTGCAATCAGGATGTTGGTTTTGTTTTTGTGGGTTTTTTAAAAAAATTATTTATTTATTTATTTATTTTTATGTGTGTACCGTCAAATTAGATCTGACTGGTACAGGAGGCAACTGTTCCTCCTTCTTCAGCAGAGCATCTGGTGGATTTGAACCGTGCACCTCTGGGATTGCAGTGCAGTTTCCTGCCACTAGGCCACCAGAGCTCGCCTGTTTTTTTTGGTTTTTTTTTCACAAACATTTGTTATTTTATTACCAATAGTGCTACAATGAACAATGAAAATTTTGTGGTCTAATTTTACTGAGTCTTTTGTGGGTTTTCTTTTTTACATTTTAGAAACTCTAACTGGTAAACTTCTTTCAGTGTACTTGCGTGTCTTTACAGACCAAGTCTGTCTGCATAGAGTCGTGTCGTTTCCTCATAGTATGCATGAATTTTCTTGTCCCACGGATCCAAGATGGCGACGTATCCCAATCAGGATGTTGTAATGCTAATTGGTGACTGGAATGCAAAAGTAAGAATGAAAAAGGCACAGTAGTTGGAAAATATGGGCTTGGTAATAGAAATGAGCCTGGAAATAGAATGACTGGATATTGTATTTACAATGATTGAAGCTCAACGTCAAGAAAACAGAGATTCTCACCACTGGGCCAATTGACAGCATCCATATGGATGGTGAAGAGATTGAGATAGTTAACAGTTTTAGTTTGCTTGGCTCCATGGTTAACACTCTTGGTAAAAGTAGCCAGGAAACAAGAGATGAATTGCATTGGGATAGTAAGCTGTGAGGGACCTCTCAAGAGTACTGAAGTGCAACGACATCAGGCTGGGGACTAAGGTGTGCCTAATCCAGGCTATAGTCTCGCAATTATGTGCTATGGGTCAGAGAGTTGGATAATAACTAGGGAATAATAGAAGGAGAATTGATGCCTTTGAGCTGTGGTACTGGAGAAGAGTGTTGAATATACCAAGGACTGCTAGGAGAACAAACAGGCTTGTCCTGAAGAGAGTGAAGCTGGACTGCTCCTTGGAGGCAAGGATTCTGAATCTTTATCTGACATAATTTAGGCATGTTGCAAGGAAGGACTGGTCCCTGGAGAGGGACATCATGTTTGGGAAAGTGGAAGAATGGCACAGGAGGGCAAGACCCTCGATGAGATGGATCGATTCTGTGATTGGGGTGGTGGGAGTGAGTGTGTCGGAGAAGGCGAGGTTGGCACAGGATAGCGCAGGGTTTAAGGCTCGCTATGAGTCTCAAGCGACTCGACGGCACATAACAACAATGACAACAACGATTTACTCATTGTAAATACTCTTTCTAAAAGACACAAAAGATGACTTTACACATGGATTTCACCAGATAGGCTGCATAGGAATCAATTGATATTTGTGGAAGAAATCATTGGAGAAGCTCAATATCAGCAATCAAAACTAGGCTAGGGCAGACTGTGGGTCAGATCACCAATTACTCGTATGCAAGTTTAAATTGAGGCCAAAGGAAATGAAAATAAATCCAAAGGAACCAAGACATGATCTTGATTCAATTCCAAAGGAATTTCCTGATCATCTTAAGTATAGGTTTAAAGCATTAGAAACCAATGATAGACCACCAGAAGAGTTGTGAGATGATATCAAGGATATCATCCATGAAGAAAGCAAAAGTTCATTACAAAAACAGATGGGGATGTGTGTAAGTGTGTGTGTGTGTGTGTGTGTGTGTGTGTGTGTGTGCGCGCGCGTGTGTGTGTGGTGTTGCTGGTGTTGTTGTTGTTGTTAAGTGCTGTTGAGTCACAGGCTACTCATAGCAACCCTCTGAATGAAAGTTCTCAACACTTGCGTGTGTGACTTTCATCCTTTCTCCAGGTTCCTAGGGTACCCAGACGCAAGCTATTCGTGGACGTGGATGCCACTCCTGCTTCCAAGCTTGTTTCAACCAGGAAGCGCCACCAAACACTGTCCACCATGGGTAACCGTTATCGCATTTGACACATCAGTGTCACAGTGTTCAGCTTCACAGAGACCACAAGTTATCTTTGTACAACAAGTAGACACACCAGGGCTATACAACCTACAAGACTGAACAAAAACAATGACAAACAGGCCTTAGGGCTGTGAATTAGATTCACCCACCTTTGGCTTGGTAGCATCCCTTTTGGTCCACTAGGCCAACTGGTCTCTCTCTGTGTTAAGTGCCGTTGAGTTGTAGGCGACTTATAGTGACCCTGTCAAAGAAAGTCCTTGACACTTGCGTGCATGACTTTCATCCTTTCTCCAGGTTCATAGGGTTTCCAGGGGCAAGCTATTTACGGAAGTGAATGCCACTCCTGCTTCCAACAATTCTGATTAGCTACTTGTATTCGACTTGATGAGCTTAATTCCATTCCTTCAACTAACAAGAACAGGGACCCAAAATAAAAGGTGATTTACTTCTGAGAAAATATTAGTCAGCATAGGGTTTATAACCATCCACAACTGTCTGCTTACCACTAGGCTTCCCGGCCTCATAGCTACCTGGATGGGCACAAGCCAGGCCCAGGCCCACGAAGTACCCTTACAATGTGCACCACTGATCCAACAGGCTTTCCTTAAGACCTATGTTTTGGGATAGCTGGGCTTGACAACTTAGATTTTTGGAAAACGCAAACCTTTCCCCTCCACACATGCTCCCAAGCCTGCCTCACACACACACACACACACACACACACACACACACACACACACACACACATGCCACGCGAATCCAGGGAGAGTCTGAGATGCTCTTGTGGTAGAGATGGGTGTGCTATCGAATCAGAACCAAAGCGTATAATCTTCAGCTGGTCATTTTGAATCATGTGCTTTTGGAATTGCAATGCAACTTTTTCAAAATTAATTAATTTTAATGAAAGTTTATAAAGGCTTAGTTTCTCTATAACCTCGCCAGCATTTGATGTTTGCTGTTCTATTAAATTTTGCTATTCTTACTGGGGTGAGATGATATCTCATAGTTGTTTGATTTTCATCTCTCTTAGAGCTAGGGATTTTGAACATTTCTTCATGTGTTTGTTTGGCATCTGAATGTCTTCTTTGGTGAAGTGTCTGTTCATATCCTGTGCCCATTTTTCAATTGGGTTATTTACCTTTATCTTGTTGTGGTGTTCAAGCATTTTATAAATTCTAGATACAAGTCCCTTGTCTGACGTGTCATTCATTATCAAATATTTTTTTCCAATCCGTGGCTTCCTTTTTCACCCTGTTGGAGAAGTTTTTGGATGTGCGTAATGCAACTTCTTACCACTAGGTCACCAGACAGATAGATAAATATTTTGTTATTGTTGTCGAGTCTGAATATATGCACAATTGTGTGGTGTACTATATGATCTCTCTCTCTCTCTCTCTCTCTCTCTCTCTCTCTCTCTCTCTCCCTCTA
>NW_006399959.1:4591713-4592979 GCF_000299155.1 Elephantulus edwardii
ACTGTTGTAAAACAGGACTGACCTTGGGGTTGAGGAGAGACTGAGAAAGATGGGTTCAATTAATGTATACTGCACTGAAACAGATGAGAGAGAAAACTGTTTAAAAGGGATATGTGATTAGGTATTTTTGTCATGACAGGAGTCTAGAGCAAAGGTTACATGGTGGAGTGGACCTGGGGAGCATTTGTAAAACAATGAAAGAATTTTTCTTTTACTTTTCCAAGAGGGTAGTGTTCTGGAGGGGAGGGCTGGGAGGGGAGAAATGTGCAACAATGAATGAATGGAAATCCAAAGTCTCTGTAAATTTTTACTGAAATTAATAATAAGTTTAAGTTAAAAAAATTTAAGTTAGAGTAAGGAAGGCAATGAATTTATAACTGCTCATGCTAATAACACTATATCATGGCATGGAGGAGGAAGAGAGGAACTGTATCCACATTTACAATATTCTTTTTACCAAAACCATTTATGGAAAATAGGAACTGCACTGGAACATGTATCTCTGGATTGGAAATGATCATATTGTTAATATTTCTAGCCTTAAACTGAAAAGATTATATTGTTCAAAATTATTTGTTATATATCTGTTTAATTTTTCCCCTCTTTTAAAAACTGGGATCTAGAGGGAAGTGAAAAGACCAGAGAATGGTCAAAATTATTGGGGCAGCTATTGCTGCCAGTTTAGGGCCTGGGTCAGGAAAAGGAAGTCTTACTCATAAACAATGCCACCCACAGGTAATAAAGGAGGTCAGAATTGTTTCCACTGTGGAAAGCTAGGCACATCAGGTCCTCGTGGCTGACAAGACTGACAGGCCCCAGCTCCCAGCTGAAAGCAAAGGAGGATGCTTCAACGATTCAGGTCCTCCCAGAAAAGCCATGCATGAGCATTAACATTACTTGTAAGTATATTCATTTTCTCCTGGACACAAGAGCCTATTATTTGGTCCTAAAAGCCTTCTGAGGTCTTAACTCTTCTCACTATTTCTTAGTTTTTGGAACTGACGGAAAATCTCATAAGCAGTTTCTTATTTCACCTCTGCCTTGCATGCTGACTTCAGAGCTGTAAAACAACTGTAGATCGAATTTGGTCCAGGACTTAAGAACAATAAATGACATAGTTGAGCCTCTACATCTTGTGGTTCCTAACCTTTATACTATAATAGACAAAGTGCTAGTCAATAAGCCTTTTATTTTAAGAACTACCTTCCCTCTATAACTTGATTTGTGCCACTGTTAGAACCTCCACTGGGAATATTATTGCTTTTA
>NW_006399959.1:4593079-4607255 GCF_000299155.1 Elephantulus edwardii
ATATATAATGTATGTATAGTTTCTGTTGTTGTTACATGCCATCTGATTGCCTGTGATTCATAGTGACCCTATGTACAACAGCTCTGAACCTTACCCTACGCTACCCTGAGCCAATCTCACTGTCTCCAACACACCTAACCTTATTACTTCAGTCACTGTATCAATCCATCTCATGCAGAGGCTTCCACTCCTGTGCTGTCCCTCTACACTTGTAAGCTGGCAACATGCCTAAAGTATGTGAGATGGAGCTTCACAATCCTTGCCTCCAAGGAGAAAATTGATTCTACTCTCTCAAGGACAAAACTATTTGTTCCCTTGGTAGCCCACTGTATGTTCAATATACTTTTCCAGCATCATAACTCAAAGGCGTTGATTCTACTTCTACCATCCTTAGTCATTGTCCAGCTGTCTGATGCATATAGCAAGTAATAGTGAAGACCAGAGCCTGGATCAGACACACCTTAATCCCCAGACTGACATTGTTGCTCTTCAGCACTCTCGAGAGGTCTGTGACAGCAGATTTTTCCCAATGCAATTCATCTTTGAATCTCCTGACTGCTGGTGCCAAGTGGGGGAGGAAGAGAGAGAGAGAGAGAGAATGTGTGTAGTTGTGTACTGTTGAGTCAGAACCAACACATAGCAGGTTTTCAGAGGCAATTAATCACAAGAGAAGAGTTTGCCCACCCTTCTCCCACAGAGCAGCTAGTGGCCTCGAACTGTGTTCCTTCAGGATTGCAACGCAACTAGGTCATCAGAGCCCACAGACCACCAGAGCTCTGTGTGTGTGTGTGTGTGGGTGTGTGTGTTTAGGCTTTTGTCTATTTTTTTAAATTAATTTTTCTGGTGGTTTCTGAAAATTGAGACACCCACCTAGGTGTACTTCTATTGAGTTGATTCCGATTCACAGTGGCCCATAGTGCAGAGTGTAACTGTCCTATGTAGTTTCCAATGAATCTTTATGGAAACAGGGTGCCTCATCTTCCTGATAGGTTAGTACTACTGCCTTTCCTTAGCAGCTGCACGCTTTAAACATAGTCCTACCAAATCCAGAGTTGCCAAGTCAGTTCTAGTGCCCCTCCATCAAAGTGTCTTTGTTGTTTCTGTGGGGATTGCCAGCTTAATGACCTGGAGAAAGCAGCACAGAGTAACCAAGAAAGATGGCTAAGGGTCTGTTCTGCCTGATTCTCTTGTGCACACCGTTCTCAACCCTGTGTCTGCCTCATAACTGGTGCCCATGAGGTGAGTCGAAGCTAGTCTTGCAGGCGGGACATGCTGCATTTCTTTTTGTTGATGTTGTTGTGTGCCATTGGAATTGGCCACCTCATAGCTGACCCTCCAGTGGGTTTCCAGAGGCACTTAATCACATGGGGGGAGATTGCCCATTCTTCTCCTACAAAATCGCTGGTGGATTCAAACCAAGTGCCTTTGGGATTGGGAAATTCTCCCCTACACCACACCTTTATGCTCCTGGGAAAGTTTCTCTCTACAGGATCATAAACAGGGCTCTTGGCTGTAAAATGGGTCACAGTGGAAGGTCCTGCATAGAAACTAAAAATTCATTGCTGTTGAGTTGGAACTGACTCATAGCTGACACTACACTGACTTTCCAAAGTGTATATCACAAGGGAGGAGACTGCCCATCTTTCTCCAGAGAAGCTGCTGGTGTATTTGAAACATGAGAAGCATGGCCTTTGAGTTAGTATTGCAGTTTCCAAAAGACTGCACAAAATGTAGAACAGAAGTATAAAAACACTTTTAAAATACTATATTTACAGTATAAAAGACTGATGGGATCCCAGAGACTATGACCATTAGTTACCCTTCAAAACTAAAGGGGAAACTGACTGCTGTAGCACAACTTTGAGTCAAGCCAACAGCCAGGCCTGTAAGGTCAACAATAACATCAGGGAGGCACTCACTCCTTAGAATAAACAAGCACTTAAGGGCAAATGAGCAAGGTTTTCCCAAAGATAAAACCCAGAAGGCAGGAAGGGATATAGGAGGACGAAGGGAAATAAGAGTTACAAGGATGTTGTTGTTATTGTTGTTAGTGCCATCCAGTCACAGGTGACTCACAGTGACCCTACGAAGAAGAATCCTCAACACTTGTGTGTCTCTCATCCTCTCTCCAGGTTCATAGGGTTTCTGGAGGCAAGCTAGTATGGAAGTGGATGCTGCTCCTGCTTCCAGGCTTGTTCTAATCGGGGAGTTTCACCCAACACTGTCCACCATGGGTAACCAACCACTAACACATTTGACACATCAGTATCACAGTGTTCAGCCTCACAGCAACCACAAGTTACCGCTGTACAGCAAGTGGACACAGCAGGGCTATACGACCTAGAGGAATGTTTGAGCAAAAACAATGAAAGACAAGGATAGACCAACAGAAGTCTTTGACTTGGGCCCCAGAGGCCCCGTTTGGGAAAGAAAGTTGAGCTGAAGCGGCTCATCCAGTGCCCCAGTCTTCCTCACCAGGGTCCATGTTCCCAGAGGAGAGGAAGGGAGAGAAGAGACCTCTCTGCCTGCTGCCTCATTCTCCAAACCAAGAGTCTGGCTTCACACAGAGCAAATCACAGCTGAGCTCAGGCTGCATGATTTTAGCCAGATAAGAAGCAAACCCAGCACCCAACCCCAAGTGGGACGAGGCACCTTGATCCCAAGCCGCTTCTTCTGAGAAGAGAACCAGGGGATGTAAGTTGAGGAGTGGTGAAGAAGTGGGTCTACAGAGATGGAAAACATTGAGTCAACTCGTCTCTCCTGGTAATCCATCCCTCGGTGTCCAAGAATCCTCAATCCCTCTCTCCTTTCTGGCATCAAAGAACCCCAGTTCTTTTGGGTCCACAGTGGGGCGCTCCAGATGTTCTTGGTCAATGTCTGTACTGACCAGTTTGCACTGTTCCTGCTAGATCCATCTCCAGACCTGGAGGCAAATGGGGACCTGCCTTTATCTCCGACCTCACATTAACCTGGAACCTCTCCAGGGGCGGGATGGCAAGTCTAATTCTCCTTAGAAACTGTGGTTGGTGGAATTTGAGATGAAAATGCATGATTCTGAGGGATGTGGATAGAGTCAGAGGATGAGATGTGTCCTGGTGATCTGACATTCTCCCTAAATCCCTGTCTCTTTGAGGCACCAGGTGTTAATGAGAATCATCCTTCATCTGAAGGCCAAAAACAGTCTGATCCCATAGTGAACTGGCTCCCCCTCCCATCTTCATGTCCTCGTGATCAAAAGACCCACAAGGGTCCATCTGCAATGTGACCTCAAGGTCTCCCATCTCTCCTTCTTAGAGCAAGGAGGCCACAAAGAGTTCCAAATGTAAAGTGTGCTGATTCTAGACCCCAGAGGACAGGATGAAGGATACAGAGAAGAACAGAGCATGGGACTGATTTCCCAACCCTTCCCAACCCAGCCCTGCTTCACACAGTCCATAACATGTTCTCCGAGAAGGGACCTGCCTCTCCTGAGGAGAAGATGGGAGCTGGGTCAAGAGTAAAGGTTTGTCTATGAATTCTGGGGAAAGGCCCATCCTGAAGGTCCGGGTCCTCTTCATCCCCAAAGGTGGATTGTGTCAGCTTCTAGGATATGGTGCTTCTTGAATCCACCTAGCAGGGTTTGCCAAATCCAGGGGTTCTGATTCCCCAGGCACAGGACCATGTGCCCCCAGAGAAGAGATTTCAAGCTGACTTTTCACTCCTAGAGCCTTACAAACTGCATATGAGTGGCAAGAGGGGGCAACTATAGGACTGGGAACTGGAAACTTCCAGAACCACGGACAGCCCATCTCACATCCCAAGGAGCAGGTGAGCTGCTTCAGAGGATGAAGAGACCCTGAGGGAGGAGATACAGTAGGTCCTTCACCAGCAGAGGGCACCAACACCAGAAAGAGATGCCACTTTCAGAAAGGGCTTCTACCTCCACATGTCTCATCTCTGGCTGCCTAGAGTCAATGAGGCACCAGGAGAATGTTCGAGGCTGTGGGAATTGAAGAAGGGGGAATAGGCTTGCCCACAGCCCCCTGCAGGTTCTAGCAAGGTCCGGAGAAGTGAGATGACAAATACCACTCCCTGCTTCCTGGAAGCAGACTATCTGCATGATCTGGTCATTAGAAGCATCACTTAAACACTCTTTGCAAGTATTGACTCAAATTTCTATCTCCCAAACATACAGCAAAGGTCATGAGAGGAAAGACTGAGCATGTTCCAGATGTGAAAAGGGGAAGAGGTAGGCAGGAAGTGCTAGGACTGACTGAACAGGCATCTCGGGTTCCAGGGTCTGATCAGGAAACTCCTCCCCCCCCCACCCCCTTCCCTCTGCCATAGAGGCAGTCATAGATATCTAATCAATCTCCTTTCCCCATTTTCCATCACTTGAGCCTTCATCACGAAGGTCCCACCCTCTAATTCCCTTAGACACTCCCACATGTAAGGACACTCAGCACAGACCTTGAACTTCATATACTTTATTGAGATACAAAATGTAGGGGGAGACTGTGCCCCAGGGATGTTTTCTCACCCCTGCCCCAACTCTGGGAAGTCATCAGAATGTGTTGGGCATGGTCATCATCCCTGCTCAATCCCTTTCAGCTGTCAAGGAAGTGACAAGAGTCTGAGGACGTGGCAGGGGTGGGAGGGTCTTAAAGCAGGGGATAGAGGAGGACATGGGTTCTTCAAAGGTCTAGGAGTGTCTTCTTGTGTCAAGAGCATCCTTGGTCCTTCCTACCTGGAACTCAAGGCAATGAAGGGACGTAATCACGGATCCATTTGTAATAGTATGTCACACTGGTATAGACTACCGAAAGTTCAGGTTTAATACAGCCTTCACCCCAACTCACCACCCCTATCTGCAGCCAGGTGCCCTTCCAATGACAAACCAGGGGTCCTCCAGAGTCTCCCTGTTTAGGGAAAGAATGGGTGGTGAGTCTCAGGGTCCCTGAGAGTCTGGAGGGGACGGAGAAGTCAGCAAGCATGGAACGACACCAAAATGTGATAGTCTCACCTTGCAGGAGTCGTGGCCTGGACTCCCAGCACACAGCATGTCCTCCTTGACCTTATTGCCATATTGTTTCCTGCAGACCTCATCACTCACAATGGGGATCTCCACCTCCTGCAGGTGGTAGGGTGGAGGCAGTTTTTCTGTGGAGGAAAGCTGAGTGAATCTGACAGGAAAAGGGGCATCAAGGAGGGGTCCCTCCCTTTCCCATCACCTTGCTTCATAAGTGACCACTTACATCCAAGCACAGAGGCTGATCTTGCAACAGGCTGCCCCAGGTGTGGCATTATAGAACCACACGAAGCCTTCATTTCCCTGAATGCTGAAGTTACACATGACCCGCTGCACACGCTCTCCTAACAGAGGGATGCTGACGTCACAGCTCAGGAGAGACTTCCAGGTGGAGCTTTCTTAACACACATAGAATTAGTACTGGGGGAAAATCAGAACTTTGCAGAGACCAGCCCTGAAGGCAGAGTGGACTTGGACTATTAAGCAACAGTGAGGAAGTCCATCTCTTGGTCATTTCCCTAAGTTCCCCTCCTCACTCTCAAGATAAAGAACAGGGGACCCAGAAGGGCAGTGCAGGGCCTGGTGGAAAATAAACGTAGAGGGCCTTTCCCACCACACCTGGGCTTTGTGCCATTTTGAACCACCTGATTCCCAATCCCTATTCACCCCACCCTCTCAGGCTTCAGGAGGATCTGGGCTGAGACCTTGTTGATAACATTGCACCAGATACCTATTGCAACCGCCCCAGAGTCCTCCTCATCCCACCTGATTCCATCATCCTACTACTTACCATTGGTGTTAATGTTACCCCAGCCATTCACCCAGCTACTAGTGCCTGCTGGGATCTTAAGGTCTGGTGGAGAGAGGGTGACCAGGCTGACATGACCAGACAGCGTCACTTGGTGTTTCAGTTTGAGAAGGCTCACATCTCCTCCAATTTTAGCATCTGGTTTTGGGTAGTCCTTGATCTCAGCCACATCATAAAAAGTTTTATCACCATAAAGTTTCACTTGCCCAACTAAAACTTTCAAATGTTGAGCCTTTACATTGTCTCTGAGAAAGAGAAGACCAGAAGCTTTTCAGAGACTGGTACCAAAGTCTGCTCAGCAGCAGGAGGTGGTTCAGGAGTTGGAATCCTCCTGTGACCCAGGACAGTAGCCACCCACCTGGGAAGCCCTGTGTCTCTCATCATAGTACCCCCAAGGTTGTCAGCAAGCCAGGTGCAGTTGGGTAGTGACTTACTCTTTAATGCAGTGGGCAGCAGTTAGCACCCACTCACGGTGAATGAGGGAACCTCCACATTTGTGCCCCCACTTGAGATCTGATGTATTGTATGTCCACAAGCTGACTTGCCATGGCCACTTCCCAGGCGTGGCATCATGTCTTCCCATGATGAACATAAGGTTGCCCTTCATGGTGGGATCTGGAAAGGTAAAGTAAGATGTCATCAGAGACCCAGCTGTCCCTGCCCAGAGCTCAGCTCATCCATTCTTGCTCAGACTCTCCTCAAAGTGTGAGTCAGGCTGTCCTCTTAAGAAGTGCCCATCCCACACCACCCCAGGGCTACTCCCTGGAGACCAGGGACAGGGACTCAGAGATAAGGTGGTCATTGGAAGGAATCAGGACTCACCTACGTTAATGGACATAGAGCATCGCCCCAGGCAGAGGAGGGTCATTGACAGCAGCCACAACATCTCCAGGGTGAGAGAACAGCCTGACTGAGGAGACAAGGCCTGATACCTGGTGTGGAGTGGAAAGTGGAGGGACAGCTCCACAGGGCTCTGCACTTTTCTGTTGTAGACCTCTCTCTCTCTCTGAGTCCCTGAAGGATTGAGAGGGTCAATTCTTTGATTAACTAGAATTCTTTCATCATTTTTATACAAAGTTATCAGGAAAAAGAAAACACGGCTCCTGATTGGTTGGCATTGATGTGATAAAATAGTAGGTGTGATATACAATATTACTTAAGTGCAAATACCATCTAAAACTTTGCTAAACATTTACCAGAAATAATATGCTCATCATTCTTGCAAAGAGGATATGTTCATCCCTCTTGATTGTTTTCAGAAAGAATAATTTTCAAGTGAAAGTTAATGAGTAAGAAGACACTAGGCACCTCAAGTGTCTGTGGATCACAGGGAACCCATAATGTAGGAGAAAATCAATGACTTAAGGTTAAAAGTCATAACGTAGCTAACAGATTATGTATTTATTACAGTTCATAGATGTGTGTGTGTGTGTGTGTGTGTGTGTGTGTGTGTGTGTGTGTGTAGGTAAGAGAATTTCTATTTTCACAATGCAAAAGTTGCAATTATTTTTAAAGAAAATTTTTATTTCATACTGGATTACTTACAAAGTTCATGTACATTGTTTCCCACACCAGAACTTTCCCATTTCCTTTACCTACCCCTCCCTCTACCCATCAAACTATGCAATGCTATTATTATACCCTCCCCCACCCATCCTCACCCCTCTGCTCCCCTTCTTCCCCCTAGGATCCTCATATACATTTTTCTAGTTATCTTTCTATTTTTCAATAATGGTCTAATGCAGTATTTGTCCTTACGGAACTGAGTTAGTTCACTTGGCATAATGCCAAATCATTGCTCCTGCATGCTGCATAGTATTCTATCATGTGAATGTACCATAATTTCTCAATCCATTCAATTGTGGTTGGACATTTGGGCTGTTTCCATGTTCTTGAGATGGTAAATAACACTGCTATGAACACTGGTGTACAACTCTTCGTTTGTGCCTCAGTTCTAATTTTCTCGGGGTATATTCCAAGCAGTGGAATAGTTGGGTAATAGAGACTTTCTATGTTCAGCTTTCTGAGGAAATGCCAAACTGCCTTCCAGAGTGGTTGTACCATTTTACAATCCCGTCAACAATGTATAAGCATTCCTATTTCTCTACATCTTCTCCGATATTTATTACATGCTGTCCTGTTAAGCTTTGCCACTGCTACTGGGGTAAGATGCTATCTCATTGTGGTTTTTATTTGTGTCTCTCTTATTGCCAGTGCATTTCTTCATGTGTCTCTCTTGGCCATCCGAATATGTTCCTCTATGAAAAGTCTTTCCATGTCTTTTGGGGTTTTTGTTGTGGTGGTTTTTTGTTTTTGTTTTTTGTTTTTGTTTTTGTTTTGTGGAGGCCCAGTAGGTTCCTGTAAACTTTTGATATGAGACCCTTGTCTGACATGGTATTGCCAAATGTTTTTCCCCAGTTAGTAGGTTTTCTTTTCATTCTGTTGAAAAATTATTTGACTCTATGTGGGAATTTAATCTTTTCAAGATCCGATTCATCGATTTTATCCTCTCCAGATTGTGCATTTCTGCCTCTATTTGGCTGTCTCTTCATACCATATATGAGGCCATCTGAGCTTGATCCCAGTTTGTCTCTTATGAACTATTTTGGCGTTACTCCCAGGATTCTGATCCACCTTGAATTGATTTTTGTGTATGGTGTGAGATATAGATCCTGTTATAGCTTTCTGCAGGATCCAGCTTTCTGCAGGTAGCAGTCCAATTTTGCCAGCACCATTTGTTGAAGTGATTGTCATTTCCCCATTTGATTGGTTTTATTTACTTGTCAAACATCAGTTGACCATAGATAGCTGGATCCATTTCTGGGTTCTCAGTTCTGTTCTATTGGTCCATGTGCCTGTCATTGTACCAGTACTCCATGCCAGTATTCTTGTTGAGGTTTTGGCTGTAACTTGGCAAGATGCTCCTCTTGAGGGAACTACAGGACAAAGTGAAGATATGACAGGTATCATTTTTGTCTTGTAGATCTACCATGATCTCAAAATACAAAGTTTCATGATTTTTTATAAATGATACATTGGAAGTCATGAAATGGATTGGCACAATAGTTTCACAATGAGTTCAAGCATATCAAAGATCATGGCAATGCTAACCATTCGTTCTGGTATACATGAGGTCACGCTGAACCAGAGCTGCAGTCAATGAAAACTAACAGTAACAACTACAAGAAGGAAAGGAAGAAGAGGAGGAGGAAGGGAAAGAAGAAAAATTAAAAGGAGCATCAACCAAAAGTGTTCCTTGACATATATCAGCTTTGTTTAGACAGTAGGTCCCGTTGTCTCTGGCTGGGTCTCCAGCAAGGGCCTTGGATATCCGGACACAGCCAAAGCCAAGCAGCAACAGCAAGGAGCTCATCTGTGGTATGAAAAAGCTGTAGTGTCTTGACCATTTATAACTGAAGTTGTTAATCTTTATCAGGGAGCTCTGGTGGCCTAGTGGCAAGAAGCTGCTTTTCAATCCCAAAGACACATGGTTTGAATCCATCAGCTGCTCCACAAGAGAAATATGGACAATCTCCTCCCATGTGATTAACTGCCTCTTAAAACCTGCCACAGGGTCAGCTACGGGTCGATTTCAACTCCAAGGTACACAACAACAACAATTTTAATCTGTGCTAGATCTCTTAACTTCTGCTGAAATACCTCTAGACCAAGTAGCTCACAAAAGACTCCTTCCACCACCATCGTAGCTATCAAATAGGCTTAGACAGAAATACCACACTGTGAGACTTTAACAAACAGAAATTCATTCTCTTACCATTTAGGAGGTTAGTAGTTCAAATCCAGGGTGCCGGTTCTAGGGGAAAGGTTTCCATCTGTGTGTGTGTTCTGATGGAAAGTCCTTGTCTCTTTGTAGCGTCTTTGAGCCTGGGGTTCCTTGGTGATCCTCCTGTGTCTTTAAGAAAATCTTCTCCTGAGTGTGGCAGGTTCTCAGCAAGGAGACTCTGTGTCCAAAAGATAAGCTCTTCTTTATTAGTGGCAAAAGGCCCTCTCAACTCTTTTGCTAGTTTAATCTCTTTTCTATGAAATTGATTAAAATTACAACCTAATCCTATAGATTGAAATCCCGACTCATTTCTATAATTGCTACTCTTTCTACCTCATTAATAGAACATGCCACCTGGAACAGAGTTGATTTTGACTCATAGGGATCCTGTAACAGTCCCATAGAGTTCCAAGGCTCTAAACCTTTACAGAGCCCTGATGGCTTTTAGAGTTGCATGTTGGTCTGCCAACTTAAAATTTGGTGGTTCAAATCCATCAGCTTCTTTGCAAGAGAAAAATAGGCAGTCTGCTTCCATTAAGATTGATATCCTTGGATACCTGATAAAGGATCTCTAGGAACTGGAACAGTTTCAACAGCAGTGGGTTTGGGTTAAATCTTCATGCAAGTAGACTGCCTCAGCCTTTATCCATGAAGTGACTAGTGGGTTCAAATGTGTTACCAGGGTAAATCTTAACAGGAAGAGACTTCCCATCTCTCTCTCAAGGAACAGCTAGTGGATTTGAACTACCGACCTTTTTCTTAACAGTGGAACAAGCTACACACTACACCATGAGAGCCCCTAAGTCATTGAAAAGCCTGTGAAAAAGAGGAAGACACTGAACATGATCAATTGATAGTGATCATGTTCTAGAGGAAAGGCTCAAGCAACGGGCTCAATCACAACTGATTGTGAGGACGGTGCAGGACTAGGCAGGGGGCTTTGTCCTGTTTTATGGGGGTCAGTATGAGTGGGAACTGACTTAACAGTCAGTTCTAACAACAACATCAATGACTAAAGATGATAGAAGACGTATCAATGTCTTTGAGTAGTGGTGCTGGAGAAGAGCATTGAAGATAGTGTGAACTGCCAAGAATACAAACAAATCTGTCTCCAGGAGGTGAAACCAAACTGCCCTTTGGAGGCAAGGGTTTTAAAGCTCCGTCTGACATACTTTGGGCATGTTGCTAAGAGGAATCAATCCTTGGACAAGGACATCATGCTTGGAAGGGTGGAGACACAGTATAGGAAGGGAAGACCCTAAATGAGATGGATTGACTCAATAACTGGGGTAATAGAGAGAAGTGTATCACAGACACAATGACTCAGAATAGGGCAGAGCTCAGAGCTATTGTACATATGGTCACTATGAGTCACAGGTGACTCAATGGCACAAAACAGCAACATACCTTCAGTCTAATACATATTGTCAACAAAAAAGTATTTTTTTTTACCTTTTCTGACTTCTACAAACAACATCAATGGAAACAGCAATCAGGATATCAAATTTGTTTTGGGCAAATTTGCTTCCAAGGATCTCTTTAAAGTGCTAAAGGATGTCACTCTGAGAACTAAGTGGGGGGGGGTGCTGTTATAATGAACTTTTTGTACAAAATTACTTTCTCAGGTCATTATCTAACTTTCTACACATGGCTGGGCAGGAACATGCAAATAGTGTCTATAGTCTGTCCATGAGGAGATTGGCTAGTTTTGTCATTCCATCAGGTTTAAATTGAGCAGGTTCAGTGGCAGAAATGGGAAATCTCACTCAGCAAAGAAGAAGCAGAGAATGCATCGCTCTACCTTCATACCCAGAGATTCTTGGCCTGTGAGACTACGACCTACGCAAGGGCAGCAGCTGCTGCAGCAGAGAAGCAAAGACCTACGCGAGACAGAGCTGACCTGGTACCACGGAGCCAGAACCATGGGCCTTCACCCAAGTTTCCTGAAGCGCCTTAGGGGAGACATCATCATTGGCAGGTCTAAGAGAGCTTTGTAACACTGACCTAAACCTTAAAGTTGAAGTTTAAAGGGCTGTGAGCACGCTTGAGAAGCTGTGCTGACTGAGGAATTGTAAACTGTTGTCAACCTGAGTTGTAATGTGTTAACTTCTCCAATAAACGCTATGAACCTAAGTATGGTTCTATGAGGCCTGTGTAGATATTTCAAAAAAATTCTAACCCAGTAGTAGAGCGATGAGAGATTTCAGTTGATGTTAAGATTGGTAGAAGTAAGCATGGGAGCACAGGGGCCATGCCCAGTCTTATGAGAATTAGTTTCGGACTGTGGATGTGGTTTGTGGAAAAGTTCCACCTTGTGGAGTTACTAGAGTTCAGTCACAGCTGTCCTCACACCTTTCTGACCATTTTCACAGCGTGCCTGGCTCAAGCCAGGATATTTGCAGTTGCCTCTTATGCATATAAAAGTTGGACAATGAGTAAGGAAGATCTAAGAAGAACTGATGTTTTTGAATTATGGTGTTGGTGAAGAATATTGACTATTTCATGGACAGCCAGAAGAACAAACAAATTTGTCTTGAAAGAAGTACAGGCAGAGTGCTCTGTAGGAGTGAGGGTGTTAGACTTCACATACTTTGTGTATATTGTCAGGAAGATCAGTCCCCAAAGTAGGAATGCATGATTAGTAATGTAGAGAATCAACATAAGATTCTCAAAGAGATGGACACAGTGGCTGCAGTAGCTGCCTTGAGTACAGCAGAGACTGTGGGGACAGTGCAGGACTGGGTTAGGGCTAAGGTTATGGCTTAGGTTTGGGTTAGGGCTAGAGCTGAGATAGGGTTAAGCTTATGGGTAGAGCTAGGGGTAGGTTTAAGGTTAGGGTTAGGGCTAGAGCTAGAACTAGGGTTAGGGCTAGGGCTTGGTTTAGGGTTGGCGTTG
Source organism: Elephantulus edwardii (assembly GCF_000299155.1). Taxonomy (NCBI): domain Eukaryota; kingdom Metazoa; phylum Chordata; class Mammalia; order Macroscelidea; family Macroscelididae; genus Elephantulus; species Elephantulus edwardii. The sequence goes on from NW_006399959.1 coordinate 4,605,575, forward strand.
GGGTTAGGGTTAGGGCTGGAGCTAGTGTTAGGGTTATAGTTTAGATTTTGGTTAGGGTTTATGTTAGGATTAGGAGTAGTTTGTTTAAGGGCTTGGGTTAGGGCTAGAGCCAGGGTAGGGTTAGAACTAGGGCTAGAGCTAGGATTCAGTCTAGGTTTAGGGTTAGGGTTACAGTTAACTTCAGGATTAGGATTAGTGCTAGGCTAGGTCTATGTTTAGGGCTATGGCGAGGGCTGGGTTAGGTTTAGGGTTAGTTTTAGGGCTAGAGTTTGTGTTGCAGTTATTGTTAAGGCTAAGGCTAGAGTTAAGGTTAGGAGTAGTTTTAGGGTTCAGCCTTTGGTTAGATTTAGGTTTAGGCTTAGTGCTAGGAATAGAGCTAGGGTTAGGGTTAGTTATTGCCAGGGCTACCATTAACATTAGTGTTGGGCTTATGTTTAGGGCTAGAGCTATTTTTATGGTTAGATTATGGCTATGGCTGGAGTTAGCGTTAGGATTTGGGTTAAGATAAATGTTATGGTTAGGGCTAGATCTAGGGTTAGAGTTGTGTTTCCCAATTTAGGGTTTTGGCTTGTGTTGGAGTTAGGGTTTGGTTGTGGTTTAAGTCTAGAACTAGAGTATTGGTAATGGTCACAGAGTGGGTCAAGGTCATTGTTAGTGTTAAGGGAATGGTTCAGTTTTGTGTTACTGGTATGGTTAGGGTTCAGGTTAGATTTAGGGCTTTCTGTTTTGGTGCACTTAGTTGGAGCTGACCATATGGCCACTAACAACAATTCCTAATATGTATTTTAACAAGTCTTTTTTTTTTTAAACTGAGATATTATTGTAAACTTACAAAGAATTTGGATTTCCATTTATTCCTTGTTACACACTTTCCTCCCTGCCCCCCCCCCAGTTTGCTTTTTCTTTGGAAAGGAGTGCTTTCATTGTTATAAAGCACCCCCACCCCAGACCATTTTACTATGCAGTTCTTATTCTGGACTCTTGTCATACCAATAATACTTAATCATATATTCCTTTTATACAGTTCTCTCCCTCATCTGTTTCAGTGCCATGCACATAATTTATCCCCTCTTTTCTTCATTTCCCTCAACCCCAATGTCAGTCCTGTTTTATAACAGTGGCATTATACAGAATTTGTCTTTTTGTGACTGATACAGTTCACTCAACAAAATGTCCTCCGTGGTCACCCATTTTGTAATATTTCATGAGTTCTTTGTTTTTCAGTGCTGGATACTATTCTATTGTGTCACTATACCACAGCTTCTCTATCCATTCATTTGTTGATGGGCACTTGGATTGTTTCCAACTATTGTGAACAAAGTAGCAATAAACATGGGTGTGCATATATCTGCTTGGGTGGCAGTTATGGTTTCATTAGGTAAAAATTCCCAGTAGTGAAATTGCTGGGTCAAATGGTATTTCTATTTCCAACTTTTTGAGAAAGCACCATACAGCCTTCCATAGTGGTTGCACCATTTTACACTCCCACCAAGAGTGAATAAGGGTTCTAGTTTCTCCACGACCTCGCCAGAATTTGTTGTTTGCTTAACAATTCTTAAGAGTGTAGGTTTTATGCACACCCATGTTTACTGCAGCTTTGTTCACAATAGCAAGGAGTTGGAAACAACCTAAATGCCCATCAACAAACGAATGGATAGAGAAGCTGTGGTATATTCACACA
>NW_006399959.1:4608880-4649723 GCF_000299155.1 Elephantulus edwardii
TTTCCTTATGAATCAGGGTGAAGTCTCTCTCAGGAAGGAGTGATAGGGAATGGCAAAGAACACACTGACCAAGGAGATTAATCAGAACTGACTTCGACAAGCACTGTGGCAATGGGACAATTAAAACAGACTTTCAAGGGGGGAAAAAAGGAGAGGAATGAACTGGGGTAGAGAAAATAGTGGAACAATGAATGAATGGAAATCCAAAATCTCTGTAAATGTTCATTAAAATTAATAAAATAAAATTTTTTAAAAGTGTAGGTTTTAAGAGTAATATTATTAAACAACAGCTTAATTACAGTATAAATAACTTTTTATTAATCCAAATGGGATGAAGGGGGGTGCTTATGTGTATATTTATCATTTGCTTTCTTCCTTCATTCCTCTCTCCATTCCTCCCGATATATGTGAGTAGAATCTTATTTTCACAAGAAAATCTAAACATTTCACCAGTCTTCACCTCAAAACAAATTCACTTCTGTGGACCAAATTTGGCCTTAGTCCCCACCCTTTGTCTCTTGGGACTGAAAATCAAATCCACAGCCCTTGAATGGATTCCAGCTTATCACAACCCTGTTGGACAGAACAGAACTGCCCAAGAGCATTTTCAAGTGTGTAAATATGGGAGCTGACTGCCTCATCTTCCTCCCACGGAGTGACTCGTGGGCTTTTGGGTAGCAGCCAAATGCCTTAACCACAGTGCCACCAAGGTTCCTTCTCCAACACAAACCACTCCAATAAGCCCAAATTAAACTTTTTAAAAAGATAGAAAAGAAAATCTGGTGAAACCCGTTCTTCTCTGACAGACATGAGTCTCTGTGAACTGTGATCAACACCACAGCAATTAAGACTAATACTGGGACCACACGACAGGGGAAACACAGACCTATCACCCCATGAGCCTCAAATTTGCCTTGTAAAGCCACACCCCCTTCTCCCTTCTTTCACCCTGGCCTTACATGTTCATATCTTTGAAGATGCTCCAGTTTCTGCACCCTACTTCTGTCATTTTGCCATTTTAAGAATGTGGGATCAATGGTCCCACACACTACGTGACCTTTCAGAGTTGGCTTCTCTCCCTGTGGCTAATCCCCTGGACAGTCATCCAGGTCTTATGGCACAAACCCAGCTCCACTTCCCTCTGGTCAGTTCTGACTCATGCCATCACTATGGGACCAAGGGGAACTGCACCACAGGGTGTCAAGGCTGTGAGTCTTTGTGGCTCCAGACTGCCTCTTCTTTCTTCCTTGTAGCAAGTGGTGTTTTCAAACTACCAACCTTCAGGTGAATAGTTAATTGCTTTGAATCCTGTGCAACCAGGGCTTGTGCTTGTGATGCCTCCCCACTGCCACACATTGATTTAATGACCCTGAAGGTCAGACAACTGCCGCCGGGTTTCTGAGTGCCTCATCATTCTTGCAAGGGTCAGCTTGTCGATTCAAACCACTGACCATTAAGTTAGAAGCACAGTGCTTAATCTATAGTGCCACCAGGTCACTTCAGTGTCAACCTTCCCTCCTTTTTCTCTGATGTGTAGCCCATCCCCAGGGGAGCCCAAGATGGCTCAGAGAGGTAGCATGCTTGGCTGCTAATAGAAAGATTTCAGGTTTGAGTCCACCAGAGGGCCTGTGGGAGAGTGTACTGGCAATCTGCTTCTGAACAACTAGGGCTTAGAAACCGTGAGGGGCATAGTTCTGCTCTGACACACACAGGGTTGCTAAAAATCAGAGGTGGTACGATGGCTGTTGGTTTGCTATTCCTGGAGGGAGTCATTGGTTATGCCTTCCAGGGTAACCCAAAGGTTGAAAGTTCAAGTCTGGAGTGATCCTCCTAAAACACCAGCTGTCAGAAACCCCATGGAGCACAGGTCTCCTGGGGGATGTTGTGCATCAGGGTGGATCCCACTCAAGGTGGGTGTTTCAAGGCGAGTGGTTCAAGGCCATTGTTGAAAGGATGTGAGCCTGTTTCTGTTCTTTGATTGTTAGAAACAAAGCTGTTGGGGGGTGAGGGAGCATGTGCATCAGTGACTGCGTAAATGCCAGTCCCCGCTTCTTCTCAGTCACGTCACTTAATCCCATTTTTCAGATGAGGACACTGGGCTCCCGTGGTGTCTATAATTCCCTAAAGGTTGGTGCTTGATTGAGTGGGAGCTCTGGGGGGGTCAGGCCAGGAGACCCCAGTGCCACCCTTCACCCACAGTCCTCATCTCCCTGTCTTAGGGTGTACATGATCACCCTGGCAGAGCAGGGAGGGCAGGACCTCCAGTGGATGATGCCTCACTTGCCTTTTAAGACCAAGCCAGAGTCAACAAGAGGCCAATGGGGCCTTAAACTCCGTCCTCCTTCCTCCTTCGAACCTCTCAGGCACCCCGCCAGCAATTCACCAGCCAGACAGCTGGCTGGGATGCTGGCTTATGGTCCAGTTCAGAGCCTGCTGGTTTATGCAACACCCTGAAAGCCAGCAGAACAGACTGCCCCTGAAAGGCCAGGAAACCTTTACGGGGGAGGCCAGGGTTGGGGTTCCAGGGACTCAAGATACAGATGGAAAAAAGGGAAGGCCCAGGTCTGGAGGGGAGTATACTTGGACCCAGGCAAGCGCCCCTCCTTGCCTGGAGTGGCCCAGGCCTGGAACACACTGAGCGTGGGGTGGAGAGAAGGGAGGGCCAGGCCCAGAGCCAGGGCAGGACCAGTGCCCAGCTGCCAGGGAGGAGGCTGACCTTTCCCATCTTCAGGGGGTGGGGGCAGAGCAGTGAGGAGGGGTCAGTGTCAGCCCATCAGAAACCCCCAAGAAGCAATTCAGAGGCTGTCTTGAGACAGATGACACAGCTTCCCTGAGCTCCCAAAACCAACTGTCTGCTTGACTCCCATCTTTAGCCCCTCCAAGGCATCTGTCCCACCTCAGAAATCCCCCTTTTTTCTGGCTCCTCACTTCCAGGGCCTAGGGGGCAGGGAGGGGGTGGAGGGGAAGAGCCACTGTGACTGTGGGCCTGCAGGGACAACTGTCAGGACAGTCAGACCAGAACCAGCTGTCAGTATTGGCGCAGGAAGAACCCAAGTCCCCCATGTTCAATCCCTGCTCCTTCCCCTGCCACCTCAGGTATCTCCCCAGTACAGAGTGGGGCTGGAGGGGAAGCCTGCACCCATGTGCTTGGGGGCCCTGTGTGCCTGGGATTGGGGGGATCTTCTATGGTGAAGGAGACAGCGTTGACTCCCCTCAACTCTGAGCTGCTATGTGGGGTCACCACCAAGCTGCTGCCTCCTCTATCAACCGGGTACTGCAGCCAGAAGCCTTGGGAAACAGCTCCAGGGGCAACGGGTGACCGAGGCTCCAGGAAGCCACCATCCTGCTGCCCAACCCACGCCTCCTCTCGTGCAGCTGTGTCCCCCAGATGTGGCTCCTGCTGGCACTCCTGGTACTTCCTTTTCTGGGAGAAAAAGGTAAGTCTGACCAAGATGTCTAGCTGGACACCATGCACGACACCAGGAAGACACCACATCCACCCTGGAGGTAGCCATAGGGTTGCAGGAGTCACCACATCCCTTTCAATTCCAGATGCCCACCCGCCCCCAGCCCTGGTGGCTCACCAGCTGCTCTGTGACCAAAGGATGAGGCAGTCTGCTTCTGTAAAGATCATAGGCTTAGAAACCTTTAGAGCTGCTCTTCTCTGTCCTACGTGGCCACTATGAGTTGGAACGGACTCTTGGCAGTGGGTTTGGGGCTTATGACACTGTGAGAAGGGGCAATGGTCTTCACTTTGTCCTTCAAGCTGGGGCCGCATGTGTGGTGGGCTTTTGTGTGAGTCTGCCACACCTGTATGTCTTTCTGTGACTTTCAAAGCCCTTTCCCTGGAAGACTCTGACTCTGGGTGCCCATCACAAGGGCATCATGACCAAACCCCAAAACTGAGATTCCCGACACCCTCTCTATGCCAGGCTCTATGGGTGTGTCATCCACCTGCCTAGACCCGGAAGTACCGAGGTCACCTCAACCTTAAAGTGACCGGAACACTGAAATGATTTAAAGACAGAAATGCCCCTCACAGGCCAACTAGCCACTTGCAAACCCTCAGGCACCACCTGTAACCAGTGGCTACCACATTGAGAATGCAGTGACCCCACATCTATCTTGCTGAAAGCCCTTCAGGCAGCATTCAGATGTTGACCCCTGGTTACAGGGCTCAGAGAGGCTTGGGAGTGGAGCCCTTCACCCGGTGGTCCTGGTTTTCAAAGATAAGGGACTTAATGGGTAGTGTTGCTGAGCTGGCCTGTCAGCCCCCCGAGTTGTTCCACCTCTCCCCACAGTGACCAGCGTTGTTCCTGAGGCTCGCATTGTTGGGGGGACAGCAGCCTCACCTCTGCAATGGCCCTGGCAGGTCAGCCTCCGAGAAAATGGCCAGCATATCTGTGGCGGCAGCCTCATCAGCTCCCAGTGGGTACTGACTGCTGCCCACTGTGTAACTAGGTAAGCATGTCCCCACAGTCAGCTTCAGCATGTCAGCAACCTCAGCATTGCCTGCCTGTCCTGCCCCGTCTCCACTCTGCCCTGCCAGTACTGTTCCTTCTTGGAGAGACACCCCTCCTGCCCAGAACTGGGGTTACACTTGGCACTGAACCAGCAGGTCCTTCTATCCTCAGGCCCTCACCCCTGCTTCCTCCTCAGCTCGGGGAGACCTCAGAACCTGAAGGTACAGCTGGGAGAGACTGTGCTGTATGCTCATGCCCCAGGCTCCATCCTGGTGCCCATCACACAAGTGGTCAGGCACCCCTCCTACAGTGGGGACGCGCTCGAGGGCAAGGACATCGCCCTGCTGAAGATGGCCCACCGTGTGTCGTTCTCCTCCTCCATCCAGCCTGTGCCTCTGGCCTTGCCTGGAGCCTACATCCCTGCGGGCACCCTCTGTTGGGTGGCCGGCTGGGGGGATGTGAGGGAGAATGGTAAGGAGTGAGTGGCTGAGGCTGGGCGGATGGACCGGGCTGGACGGGGGCTGATGCTGGACAGGAGTTGGTTGACTCTATTTTTCCCCTCTCCTCCTACCTTTAACCTAAGACTCCTGGGGAGGCCCCATGGGTGGGAATGTACTGCCCCTATTGTCTCCTAGGACACTGGCTCAGTGTGTACCCCTTACCCAGTTTCCCTGACCTCTCCTCCGCAGTGGCCCTACCCAAACCACACAGGCTGCAGGAGGTGGATGTGCATGTCATTGACACCCAGAGCTGCCAGCAACTCTATGAGCCAGAGCCCATCACCTCTGAGATGCTGTGTGCTGGCTACTTCCAGGACAGGAAGGGCTTCTGTGAGGTCAGTGCGTGTCCAAGGCACCAACAGCTGCTCAGTGCTCCAGCCTCAGTTTCCCTCTAGTTGCAGTGTGGGTGTTGAAGGTCCCGGTGCCATGATTGGCCTGGGGTGACCAAAAGAGAAAACCATAAAGGGGGGGGGTATAGCGTTGAGTTGGAACTGACCCATAGCTGTTCCTCTAGTAGGTTTTCAGAAACAGTTAATCTCACAAAAGACTGACCATCTTTCTCCCATGGAGCAGCTGATGGATTCGAACTGCATCCCTTTGGGTTGGCAGCACTACCCCTTACCACTTTTTTTGTTCTTTTGTTTGTAATGTGCCCCCTAGTCACTTGCGACTCAGAGCGACGCTATGTACAATAGCCCTGAAAGCTGCTCCATCCTGTGCCAACTTTACTGTCTCTGACACACCTACCCTCATTATCCCAGTCACTGAATCAATCCATCTCATCAATGGTCTTCCTCTCTTTCTCTATTTCTCCACTCATCCAAGCATAATGTCCCTCTCCAAGCACTGGTCCTTCTTTGTAATATGTCCAAAGTATATCAGATGAAGCTTCAGAATCCTTACCTCCAAGGAGCAGCCTAGTTTTACCTTCTCTAGGACAAACTGTTAATTCTCCTGGTTGTTGTTATTGAATGCCTTTGAGTTGAGTATGACTCATAGAGACCCTATGAACAAAAGGCCTGCAGGCTCTCTGAAGCAGGAGTGGCATTCACTAGATAGAAAGAGAATTGATGCCTTTGAGCTGTGGTGCTGGAGAAAAGTGTTGAATATACCATGGACGACCAGAAAAAAGTCCATAGAGTTTCCGGAAGTAGGTGCCTTTGGGATTGATTGCAATGCAGCTTCTTGCCATGAGGCCACCAGAGCTTTCAAGTCACCCCTATTGTGTGACTTTCAGATAGTTACCTGACTTCTCTGAGCCTCAGAATCTTCAACTGTTGAAAGCAGAAATGAGGCAAATGAACCTGCTGGGAGGGAGGGAGCAAGGGAGAGAGGGAGGGAGCAAGGGAGAGAGGGAGGGCATAGCCTACAGCCCGGATCTGGGGCATAGCTCAGAGGGCATGAAACCTGCGAGTCCACAGACTCCGCTGCCTGCCTGACCCCCACCTCAACCTCCACTCGGGTTCCTGCATCTCAGAGCTGACCAGCTCTTTCTGATGCTTGTGTCCTGTAGGGTGACTCTGGAGGCCCCCTGGTCTGTCAGTTCAGGCAGGGCAGGTGGATGCAGGTAGCCGTGGTGAGCTTCAGCCGGGGCTGTGCGGAGCCCAATCTTCCAGGAGTCTACGCACGGGTGCCCGCCTACCAGCCCTGGATCCAACGCCAAGTGTCCAGGCCCAAGTACCGCAGGCCTGTGTATCCTCGCCGGCGCCGCAGGCGGGGCTGATTTTCCCTGGCTGCTGCTCAGCGTTGCCCCCTGGTGGTCAGTGTGTGTTCTTCTCTGTTCCTTCTGTAGCTATTAGACCTTGTCTTGTCTGCCCAGCAGCCCCACTACCCCTCGACCCCTGTTACAGCCCTAAAGTGCTCCAGATCGCCAGCAGATAACAAGAAAGGGGTCTTTTATTATCTTAAAAATAGAAGAGTAACTGGTAAAACGTGTATACGGGGACCCAAAGGGGGAAAGGTTGGGTGCAGAGGGGTGAGGATGGATGGGAGTGAAATCACAGGGTTGCACAATTTGGTGGGTAGAGGCAGGAGGTAAAGGAAATGGGAAAGATCTGGTGGGGACCTGAAAAGACAGGGTAATGGTGGGCATAGTCCAATGGTGATTAATTTTATAAAACACAATGTATGGGAATGATTGTCTGAAACAATTTCAATGAAGGAAAGTGGGGGGGGAGAGAAATCTGCATAATAAAGTTGTCAATGATTTAAAAAAAATAAAAGAGGTATTTTTATTTTTTTCCTTGTTAAGGAAAGTGGATGTTTGTTAAGTAGCCACTCCAGATAAAGAGTTGGGGGTGACAGGACACAGTGGTGGGATCCCTGGGGACTGCTGGATGGGAAGATGTCACAATCACCTGCAAACAATAAACCATCTGCTCCTTCAGTCTGTCTGCTCCTTCAGTCCAGGGACGCTACGGGACGATCTTGTCTGTGTGCACTAGGGATGCTCCCATGCGTGGACGGGCCTGGTTGGCGCAGGGGTGAGAAGACCAGAGTTGACAGGGGTCAGATCTTAAAAGGGGGCCTGAAGCTTGTCCCTGGAGAGACCAGAGACACAAATTGGGCATTTAAGACAAATGAAGTAGGAGACAGCAGCCTCCTTTGTTTGGGGTCCCTCTCTCCTCACGCTTTTTATTTTGCTATTTAGTATCTCATTCCCTCGAGCAGGGGTGTGGAGGTTCGGAAGGGTGAGAAGTGCACCCTGTCCTGGGCCCAGGCCCTGTCTAGGTGAGCGAAGCTTCTGGGCCGAGCGCAGGAGCCGAGTCAGAAACGCAGAACGGGCATCAGAAAAGCACAAGGTGGACGGTTACCAAGGGTGAGGCTCTGACCCCGCCTCGTTGTCCCATGAGGCAGCACCGGAAAAAGTCATAATTCAACGGGAAAAGAATTAAGACTTTGGGACAAAAACCTTCACTGAGGGGACCAGCTGAGCCGCCCAGTTCGCATCCCCAGAAGCGAGGGATCATGTACTGTCCACACCTTACTCCCTCCAGGGGCTCAAAAGGGTCGCCTCTGAGTCATCCCCGCGCCCCTACAGTGTGCAGCCACCTACACTGTACCCGCCAGATAGGAAGCCTAGTCTGAGACCCCAGCCTTCGGGCTGCTTGGGACACCCAAGCTCTGGGAACACCTCCAGCGCGACTCCAAGCGCAAGTGCACCGAGATGCTCCGGATTGGTTGATGGGCCACTGCGCTCCCTGGTTGGCTGCGGATTCGTATGTCACGGGGCGGGGCCCTTGGCTTCACTCGAAGCCCTCTCCGGTGGAGCTCGTAGGTGTTAGTTGGGTTCGGGGTGGAGGGGTGACTTGGGATCCAACTTGCATCCCCCCAGCTCTGTGCTCTGCGTCCTAGAAGCAGCCGGAGAGTGCATGTTCTCCACGCCTCGGGGAGCCTGGGGATCTGGGAAGCCAGGTGTCTCTGCGCCGCGTGTCTCGAGGTTCCAAGAGTCCAGCCCAAAGTCTCTGGAACCCGGAAGTTCTGTTTGCTACAAGCGTCCTGAGCCCCAGGGTTGTGTCCACGCACTGCACGTCCCTGGATTCGGCTCTGCTCATACCCTTTCTTTCCCATTTTTCCTTCCAGACATGATGTGGGGGCACAAGGACTTTCCCAATCCTGGATGGGGGACATACCCTCAGCTCTTGGATCCATCCAGACAAGGCTAGAAAGGGAACGAGGTCAGAGGTTTCCTCCTATCGCACCCCCAGCCTGTTCCAGGGCAAAACCCTTCTCCCACCCCTCAGAGAATCCTTGGTCTTGCTGGAGCTCAGAGGCAGGTGTCGGAGTACTCAGTATAACAGGTAAAACAAGGACTTACTTGTGCTCGCTTATCACTCTGTTGTTGTTGTTGCTGTTGTTGTTATGTGCCTTCGAGTCACCCGTGACTCATAGTGCTATGTACAACAGCCCTGCTTTATCCTGTGCCAATCTTACTGTTTCTGACACGCTTACTCCTATTACCCCAGTCAGTCACGGAACCAACCCATCTCATCGAGGGTCTTCCTCTCTTGCCCCTTGTTCCTTCACACTCCCCAGCATGAGGTCCCTCTCCAAGGATTAGTCCCTCCTTGCAACATGTCCAAATTACTTCCTACGAAGCTTCAGAATCCTTGCCTCCGAGGAGTAGCCTGGTTTCATCCTCTCCAGGACGAACTTGCTCATTCTCTTAGCAGTCCATGGTATATTCAACACTCTTCTCCAACACCACAGCTCAAAGGCAACAATTTTTTTATCATCCCCAGTCATTGTCTAGCTCTCTGATGCATAGCAAGTGATTACAAAGATCATGGCCTAATTTGGCACTCCTTAGTCTCCAGGCTGACATCATTGCTCTTTAGTACTTTGGCAAGGTCTCTGTCAGCAGACTTTCCCAACACAATACATCCTTTAATCTTCTGGCTGCTGGTGCCAAGAGTGTTGATTGTGGAGCCAAGCAAACTAAAGCTGTTTACAATCTCAATCTCTTCACCATCCATCACATGCTGCCAATTGGCCCAGTAGTGAGAATCTTTGTTTACTTTGATACTGAGCTTCAATCCATATTGAAGGCTGCAGTCCTTGACCTTCTGCAGCAAGCGCTTCAGGTCCTCCTCAGTTTCAGCAAGCTGGGTTGTGTCATCTGCATAAGCGAATACTAATAATTTTTCTAGTTCTAGTTGGCCTGTCTCTCTCCTGACCCCACCGACCTCTGCTAGAAAATCAAAGCCACTTTTCAAACTGACAGTCCCTCATTGGGAGGGAACAAAGTCCTGTCAGTAATGCAAGCACATGCTTACCTGGGTTGCTCATCTGTGTCTGAGTTTATTTACCCACCTGTGGTGAACACTGTCATGGCTTCCACCGCATCTTTGGTTGTTGTTCAAGGTGAAATCTGACTTGTCCACTTGGGGACAAGTTCTCTGTGGATGAGTGAATTGTTGTTTGCTGTGTGGAGTCAGAACCTGAATTGTTGTTGTGTGCTGTGTGGAGTCAGAACCAACTCATAACTGAACCTCCAGTGGTTCTACAGAGGCTTTAAATCATGCGGGAAGAGATTGCCCATCTTTCTCCCATAGAGCAATTGGTAAATTCATGAAGAAGCACAAGGAAGTCATTGATGGTCTTGATTATTGGGGAATGACTCTCCTGCTTGGGTTAGGAGTGACACTGGAGGTCCCCACTTCCATCCCTAATAGTCCAAACAGAATTTTGTTAAGATGCCAGAAGGACATATCTGAAATGCTTCCTGATCTTGGTGACCTCTGGAGAAGGGCTCTGTGCACAGGCTTGCTGATTGGATATGAAGATGAGACTGCCAGCATGTATCAAGTAGCATGTGGTAGCACATAGCCTATAGTGTTATGACATGGGTTGTGTCAAACATTGCTTCACAGCATGCAGCATGTGTCATGTAGCATGTGATATGTAACATGTTTCATGCAATGTGCTATAAATTGTCATGCAGAATGTTGTGATATAATGTATTGTGTGTATTGTGAAGCATGTTGTAGCACGTGACACACAGAAAGTTGTAGCGTGTTCCATGTTGTGGCGTGTGCCACATTGTAATGCATGCCACATAATCTTGTTGCAACATGTGTCCTCTTTTTACATGTTTCATGCCATGTGTTATCAGAATGTTGATATGCCAAATGCTGTGTTACAGCACTTAACAACATAGAGAGAGACCTGTTGGACTGAAAGCGATGCTACCAAGCCACAGGTGGGTGACTCTAATCCATGGCCCTATGGTCTGTCTTTGTTTTTGGTGACACATTCTTCTAGGTCGTATAGCCATGGTGTGTCCACTTGCTGTACAGAGACAACTCGTGGTTGCTGTGAAGCTGAACACTGTGACACTGATGTGTCAAATGCGATAATGATTACCCGTGGTGGACAGTGTTTGGTGGCGCTCCTCGGCTAAAACAAGCATGGAAGGAGGAGTGGCATCCACTTCCCTAAATAGCTTGCCTGGGGAAACCCTACGAACATGGAGAAAGGATGAAAGACACACAACTATCGAGGACTTTCGTTCAGAGGATCGCTATGAGTCGCCTACGACTCGATGGCACTTATCAACAACAACAATAGCATGAAGCTGTGCTGTACAGCACACTGCAGCACATTTCATGTAATGTTTTGTGGCATGTGCCATGTAAATATTGCCATATATCATGTCATAGCATGAAGCATGTTCATTACTATCAGTAGTACTTCCCTATTGCTGACTGAATGCTTTTTCATTAAATGAACTGAATACAGTTCCTAATTCTCTGTGGGGTGTGTTTGAGGGATTTGTGGATTGTGACCAGTGTGTGGCAGTAGCTCTCCATGTGCTTTGGGAGGCGCATGTGGCAGGTTCTGCATATGAGCAGTCAGTTCCTCATAGCGTGAAGACAAGCGGCTAGGCGGGGGCTACCCAGAATGGGGAGTGGGGGAAGACAAGGACTCACACACAGAGGAGGGAGCCAGAGAGGGGGTGTGTATGTGTGGGTGCTGTCACTTAGCAGCACAGTGTATGAGAGAACTCTAGAAGGCACAGCGCTCTGGGGTCTCATAACCTGCCCTGCTGACCCCGTGAGTAGACCCACACTCCGCAGAGGTTTCAATGGTGATTTTTCTGAAGTGAATCACCAGGCCTTTCTTCCAAGGTACCTCTGGGTCACCTCCACCTCTTTGGTTTGCAGTCAAACTCTGAACTCTTTGCAAAACTGAGCAAATGTTTTAATGCATCATGTTAATTCATTCGTTACAGCACATGGACAGTCTCAATGTAGGGTGCTGATGCAGGGGAAGCTGGTATAGGGTGTATGAGCTTTCTATTCTAGATCTGAGGGAGCACTGGTCCATGGGGAATTGGTTTGCTAACCCATAGGCAGTTCAAATCCACTTGAGGCGCCTTGGGAGAAAGATGAACAATCTCCTCCCATGCAATTTACAGACTTGGATACCCAACAGAGCATTAGCTGTGAGTCATTTTGACTTGATAGCACTGAAATGATGATGAGATACTATCTTTGCAGTTTATCTTGCACATAAGATTGTTCTACACTACAAATATGGCCAACAAAGAACACAGTTACAAACACACATGCAACACTAAAATAAACACATATATGTATAATAAGATGCATGCACATTTTACATATTGTTCGTATAAAATAAAGATGACAGAACTTTGATGCCTTTGAACTGTGGTGCTAGAGAAGAGTACTGATGATCACATGGGCTGCCAAAAGACAAAGAGATGTGTCTTGCAAAAATGCAGCCAGAATGCTCCTTGGAGACAAAGATGGTGACGCTTGCCTATCATCCTTCAGACATGTAGCTAGGTGAGGCTATTCCTTGGAAAGGAAGATCATGTTTGAAAAGATGGAGGATCAGTGAAGAAGAGGAAGACCCCAATGAGATGAATTGACAGGTGACTTCAGCAATTGACTCTAAGTGTCTCAGAGGTGATGAGGATGGCACAGGATAGGGCAGGGTTCAGGTTGGCTGTTCATAGGGTCTCCATGAATCGTGTTAAACTCAACGACACCTAACACCACCACCTGTAAAATAAATATACATATGTGTGTGGATTCACTCATATATGTATAGTCAGGAGATCACAGGAGACATAGTGCACAGGGAAAGTGAAGTCAGGGACCTCTCCAAATTATTGGGGGCAGCAGCTACGCAACCAGGTTTGTGAGACTATAGCTTAAATAAAAGGGGTTGGATTTTCAAGATAACATGATCTTGGAAAAGCTGCGAATGAAGTTCCTGCAACTTTTGGTGGCGATCAGGGTTATCAAGACTTCTCAGCGAGTCACTGTTTCCCAGCCGGCTGGGTTGTACAGTCTCCAGCCAGGGCTCTCCGTCTCTATGATCATGTAAACATAGAGCGGCTCCTCCGGCCCAGGTGCGAGGGCTGCGCATGAGCAGTAGCTGCAGCAGCGGAAAGATGGCGGAGGAAGAGCAAAGGAAAACAATCCCATTGGTTCCAGAAAATCTCCTGAAAAAGAGGAAGGCATATCAGGCTCTTAAAGCAACACAGGCCAAGCAAGCACTTTTGGAAAAGGAGAAGCAGAGAACAGGGAAAGGGCTCCGGGTCAAGCAACTGGAATCATTCGTGATTGATTCCCAACAACAGCAACGTGACAAAGTAGACGTCAGACGACTAGAAGTGAAACCGCGTGCTTGGATGTGCCAGATGAACATTCCTTGGCCTTTGCGATGCACATTTGGGATTAATGGCGTGAGTCACCTAGTGCAGAGGACCATTGCAAGACTCCGCCTAGGATTTTCAGTGGTGTCTTTGTCAAAGTGACCCCTATAACTCTAAAAATGCTGCGTACAGTGGAACCTTATGTAACTTGGGGGTTTCAGAATCTAAAGTCTGTCCGGGAACTCATCCTGAAACGTGGACAAATTATTGAGGAACAATGTTATCGGTTTGAGGACTAAAGTGTGCTTGATTCAGACTTTTCCGTCACTTGGTAAGCATCTTAGAGCTTAACAATGAATAATGATAGAAGAATTGATGGCTTTGAACTGTGGTGTTAAGAGTGATGAAGGTCCCATGGACTGCTAAAAGAACAAACAGATATGTCTTGGAGAGTGCTCCTTGGAGACAAGGATGTCAAAGCTTCATCTCACACATACTTTGGGCATGTTGCTAGGAGAAGTTATTCCCTGGATAAGGACATCATGCTTGGAAAGATGGAGGAGTGGCAAAGGAGCAGCAGAGCCTCAACCAGGTGGATTGATACAGTGACCGTTGCAGTGGGCTGTAGTGTGTCAGCGATGAGGTGGATGGCCAGGATAGGACAGGGTCCAAATCTGTTATTCACAGGGTCGTTATGAGTCATACTCAACTAGAAGACACCTAACAACAGCAACGAGAAGATGTGTATACGTCCACCACTGCTGTTGAGTCACTTTTTATCAGATGTCTGAGATTGTACATCTTTATGGGAGGAGACTTCTCAGAGCAATCTTCTTTTCATGGAGTGGCTAGTGGATTTGAACTGCCAGTTTTTCCATGAGCAGCACACTCACCACCAATATTTTATGAAATATATGCCTATATATTTTTTTTGTCCTGTTGTTGTTGTCGTTACTATGTACAACAAGTCAGAACCAACTCATAGCTGACCCTCCCAAAGGTTTCCAGAGGCAGTAAATTGCATAAGAGGAGATTGCCCATCTTGCTCTTATGGATTTGAACCACATGCCTTTGAGATGACAGCACAGGTCCTTACCACTAGGCCACTAGAATTCCCTTTTTTGGTCCTAGATATTTGATTTATTCTGTAGCATTCCTTATGTTTATTTTATTTCTTGTATTTATTATTTACCTTATCTGTTATCTATTATCTTTATTGTTATATATTGTTATATTATTATATGTGTTATATATCTATGCTTATTATATGTTGTTCCTAGGAAAACAAACAGATTTGTCCTGGAAAGGGTTAAACCGGGTAGCTCCTTGGAGGCAAGGATTCTGAGGCTCCGTCTAACATACTTTGGACATGTTGTGAGGAGAGACCGGTCCTTAGAGAGGGACAGCGCAGGAGAGGAAGGCCTTCTATGAGGTGGATTGATTCGGTGACTGGGATAATTGGGATGGGAGTGTCAGAGACAGTACGATTGGCACAGGACAGAGCGGAGTTTAGGGCTGTTGTACATAGGGTCGCTATGAGTCGCCTGCGACTCATAGCGACCCTATGAAGGAGAGTCCTTGATGTTTGGGTGCCTTTCATCCTCTCTCCAAGTTCATAGGGTTTCCGGAGGCAAGCTATTATGGAAGTGGACTCCACTCCTCCTTCCACGCATACTTATTATATATGTATTGTTTTTTAAAAAATACAGTCCAAGGTGCAGACTGCCCCTGTCCCTATAGCTGGAGTCCCCTGTCCCTATAGCTGGTGTCCCCTGTCCCTATAGCTAGTGTCTCAAGGCCTCTACTCCTACCATATCTCTGTCCTACATCCGCCCCTGGTCCCATGACCTCACACCAGAGCAGATGGGCACAGTCATACAGCTTTGTGGCCTGGTGCCCTCTGTCTGCCCAAAGCGGTGTCCAGCCCATTGCTCTCTCATCCACGTCTCACAATATCTGCTGTGCTTGAATCCATTGTTGCAGGTGGTGACCATCTCATTGAGGGCCTTTCTCTCAGGGAGAAACTGAGTCACAAGGAGGAGCACCTGATAATTCTCCATGATGTGGCTGCACAGCTCGGCCCTGGGCTCCTGGCCAGCAACTGCAATCAGAGCATATTGATCCTCTAGTCTGATGAGAGGTCATGGACACCCCATCCATGCACAAGTGTGGGGCCAACAGTGAACGCCAATGGCTGGTCCTCCCATGACAGCTACATCCTTGGAGCTCATGCCTAGAAGGTGGGAGCAGTGTGAACCTGGATAGAGGCCCATATCCCAGGCCTTTCCCTAGGCTGGAATCCTCATGCTGCCTATGGAGAGAAGGGATGCATCCCAGACTTCCTACCTCTTTCAGCTCCATTTTCCTTTAGTCTTGGGAGTCCTTCTCCCACATGTGCCCCACTCCACAGCTTCCTCCAAACCTGGAGTGGGGATCTGGGTCTGTCTGCAGGGACCTGACCACCTGAACTCCCTCCCACTCTGGAAGACCCCATGTCTAACTCAGCCTGACGCTGTGGACACATGGCCTTGCTTCCCTGATTAGAGATGATACTCCTTATCTATCAACTGTCACAGCCTGAGTGGACGTTGTTTATCAGGGATCTGGGTCAGATAAGGGGTAAACCTTGACTGTTGGCCCCAGGACTGCTCTGCTGCCTGGCAACACACACACATACGTGTGTACACACACACACATGAAAAGCCCTGTGACACCTTCTTGTAAAAAATGGATTCTTTGGGATTAAAAAACCTTGGAAGACTTCAAGGTTAAAACATGCATAAAAAGGAAAAAAATTATAGAAAAAGGGAACAATGAAGGATGACAGTACTCAGGGTGAAGGGAACTATGAACTGGAATGCCCAAGACAGTTTAGGGTAATGAGATTATTCTACCTGATACCTAGGACACATGACTACAAATTTGTCAAACCTACAGGACTATAATGCACAGTGAAGCCTGCTTTAAGTGCAGTTCTCCGGGGAGTTACAATGTATCTGTGTACATTCCTCAGTTGTAACAAAATGTCCTGTTACTGTCCTTGTTATGTAACTGTAGAGTCAGAACTGACCCATAGCTGACCCTTCAGTGGGTTTCCAGAGGCAGATAATTGCGACTGGAAAAGATTGCACATCCTTCTCCTGCAGAGCCGCTGGTGTCCTTGAACTACGTGCCTTCAGAATTGCAGCACAGCGTCTTGCCACAAAGCCACCAGAACTCCCTAACAAATGTCCTATGAGATACAAAGCGTAAATAACAGATGTGAGAGGGCACTCTGGTGGCTTAATGGCAAAGAATTGTACTTCCAAGCCAAAGGCACACAGTTCGAATCTACAAACGACTCTAGGGAGAAAGATGAACGCTTTTCTATCACACAATTTACTGACTGAAAATACTTAAGGGTCAACTAGAATTTGCTTCCAACTGGAAACCAATGACAATACAACAATGTAAAAACTATGATGTATCCCTTAAAAAAATAGCAGATGTGAAAATGGAGAGGAGGAAGTTGAGATAGCTCTGGATTTTTGGCTCTCTTTTATTTTTCTATAAACTTAAAACTGCTCTAAAAATGCAGCTGCAAGGCACATCAAGTTGATTTTCAATTTATAGCAACCCCGTGGGACAGGGTAGAGCCACTCCATAGGATGTGACAGCCTGTGTGTGTGTTGAGCGAGAGTTTACAAAGTAAACTGGCTTTCCACTCAACCATTCATACATATTATGGTTTTATAACGTTCACTACCATCCCCACGCTGTAACTTTCTGCTTCCTGGACTGATGCTTGATTCCATTTATCCTTCTGTCCTACTACACTCCCTACCTCCTGAGCCAGTGCTCCCCTTTTGCTCTTCTGTGACTGACTGTTCCACCGAGGGAGTGCCTCCTGTCTTTTGTCTGAAAGCTGAGCCACAGGAGTGAGTTTTGTTCCAGGTTCAGAGTGACTAGGAGCCTATAATGTCTAAATGGCGTGGTTGCTTCAGTTGTTATGTGCTGTTGAGTCAAAACTGACTCACAGTTGACCCTCCAGTGGGTTTTCGGTGGCTGTGTGGGAGGAGATGGCCCGGGTTTCTCTCTTGAAGGGGCTAGTGGATTTGAACCACCTGCTTTTGGGCTGGCAGCAGCACTCTTTACCATTAAGCTCCCAGAGTTCCCCGTCAGGCCAGTGAGGCTGGCCATTGTTATGTTTTTGAGCTTTGTTCTGCATTTTTCAGCCACTCTGTCCAGGACTTTCATCTATGATCCCTTTATAGTGGCGACAGTGAGACAGCCTGTGATCTGTACGGGAGCAGATGGCCTGGTCTTTCTCCCAAAGAGCTGCTGGATGGGTTTGAACCACCAATCTTTGGGTTAGCCGCTGAATATACGATTGTACCATCAGGCTCCTTGCTTTAGAACTGAAATCTATTAAAAACATAAAACAAAACAACTTCCTGAGGTGTCATCTCCCGGGTGCCAAGATGGAGAAGTGAGCGCAGAGACTGGCAGCCACCATCCCGTGTGCTTGGAGTGGCATTTTCTAGAATGACCGTGGAATCCAGCAGACCCCCACCCTGGCACACCCACAGACAGGGGCAGAGGAGCCACACAAGAGCGCCAGGGGCAGCCCTTCCTAAAAACCCAGACTTTTTAAAAAAACAACACAAATGTCTGCTGGAAAACTGAATATAGTTACAAAACTGAACATCTGTTCCTGGATGAAATGCAGTCAGTGCACTCGTCAGAGGCCAGGTAGAGACTTTGTGCCTGTTGTCGGGGCTGCTGATCCCTGATGCTAAGGTAAGAGGGTCAGTGAAAGAGAAGAAGGCCTGCAATGAAATGAATCAGGCCCAGCACTGGACAGGAGTTCATTCTATTGTACACCGGGTCACTATGAGTCAGAGTTCACTGGACAGTCCCTAACAGTGACAGTGACATGCTATGACAGGCTGTCCTGTGCCCTCTGGAGGGTTGGGAGGTGATGCTGTGGTCAGCTGTGAGGAGAACGCTATGAGGGGGAACCTCATGTGCAAAGACAATCAGCTCCTTGCAAACCCCACTGCCATGCTGAACATTACATCCTGGATACAGGGTTCCACCTCCATTAGAAATAGTAACCATTGGGGGTGGGAGGGGGTTGCGGGAGCAGGGGATTGTATACCAACAAAGAAGTTTATCTTTTGCTTTTCAAAGAGAGGAACAAACTGGGGTGGGGGGCAGGGGATAGAGAAAATAATGCAATAATGAATGAATGGAAATCCAAAATCTCTGTAAATGTTCATTAAAATAAAATACTTAAACAATTAATAAAATAAAATTTAAAAAATAGTAACCGTTGTATAGTGGAGTATACTGGGGTGGGGGGGATTGTATAACAATGAAACAATTTTTCTTCTACTTTTCAAAGAGTGAATTTTCTTCTTCTTTTTAAAGAGAAGAGTGAACTGGGGGGAAGGGTGGGTAGGGAGAAAAGTGCAACAATGAATGAATGGAAATCCAAAGCCTCTGTAAACGTTCATTAAAATGAAGAATAATAGAAATAGTAACCATGGCCACGCCTGCTTTCCATGAACTTTAATGAGATACAGCACTGCGGAGGGGTGAGCAGGCCTCCTTCGCAGCTACCTGGGCAAAGGCCTGGGGCAGAGGTGGGGTCAGGGAGGAGAGGGGACCTCAGCAGCAGATGATGACTCAAAGTAGGAAGGAGGCCCTGGGGAGGAAACATGGTGGGATGGGGTGGCCCTCTGGGCAAGAAGCTGCAATATGGGTCAAAGGGGCAAGGGATCAAGGGGCCTGGAAGCTCCATTCCTCAGCTCAGAACTCCTTGGGGACATAGAGGTAGATCCAGTCCAAGTAGGAGGTGACACGGGTGTAGATGCCGGGTCGGTTGGGCTGGGCACAACCATCACCCCAGCTGACCACACCTGCCTGCATCCAGGTCCCGTTCACCCTGCACACCAGCGGCCCTCCAGAGTCTCCCTGGGGGTGGGGCGGGGAAGGTCAGTGCTGGCTGAGAGGCTGAGGGGCAGGCAGGGCTGTGGGGGAGGACACAGGGGGCCCCCACCTGGCAGGAGTCCTTGTGAGTGTTTCCAGCACACATCATGTCATCGTGGATGATGTGGACGTTATCTCCTGTCTGGAGGCCGGTGTGGTAGTTGTTGTCACAAAGACTGTTCTCCACGATGGGGACCTTCACCTGCTTCAGGGGGAATGGTGGTGGCAGGGATTCTGGAGAACGAGAGCAGAAGACGAGGGAGGGGGTGGAAGCGTAGGGTCCCCCATAGGGACCACCCTTTCCCACAACTCTCCACTGTCCTTGACACTCACCCCCATTGTTCACGTCCCCCCAACCGGTCACCCAGCACGACATCCCTGGAGAGAAGGTCTGAGAGGCAGGAGGCAGGGAGATGAGCTGCACGTGGCTGGAGGTGTTCACTGGCTCCTGGAGCTCCAGCAGGGCGATGTCAGCTCCGCTTTCTGCAGCATAGAAGTTGGGGTGCACGATGATCCTGCTGATGGGCAGCAGCTGGTCATGGTAGTACAAGTGCTGTTCACGGAGCTGCACCCTGAGAACTGAGGGGTTCACAATGTTCCTGGGGAGAGGAGAGAGGCCAGCTTGGGGGTCCAGCCACTATGGACACAGCCTTTCCCAGTTGCCCCCACCAACCATGCACCTGGTACTCACGGTCCGACGCAGTGGCCTGCAGTCAGCACCCATTGGGGGTGCACAAGGGAGCCCCCACAGAAGTGCATCCAGAATTCCCTGTGCACCCGCAGGCTCACCTGCCAGGGCCACTTGTTCGCAGGGGCCTCTTTCCCCCCAACAATGACTGCTCGCTCCAGGACTGGGGCTGGGGGTAAGAGAGAGGGTGACATCAGGGATTAGGAGCAACTTCAGCCTTGGTGCAGCCCTCCCATGCAAGACAGTCCAGGGTGTCTCTGACACTCATGCCCAAGGGCCAAGACTCACCAGGGGCCCCATGGGTCAGGCCTGCCAGGAAAGACAGCACCAGCACCAGAAGGGTCAGCATCTGGAGGAGTGAAGAGGGATGAGTGAGTCTTGCTGGGGTCTGCAGAGGGCAGGTTCAGGGGAGTCAGGGGTAAGTCCACCCTCAGACGTCTAGGGTCTCAACACTGCACAGTGACACTCAGAGAGTTGGGTCTTTGAGAGAGAGAGGATCTACCCTGGCCAGTCTCTGCCACTCTCTGATGAGCCAATTTCCCTTCTCCATTTATCTCTCCAGAGGAGAAGGGAGTGGGAGGGGCATACCCTCTCCAATCCAGAGGGAGGATGACTCAAGACACAAGACCCATGTGACAAGGGTTCCTACCACCCAGGCACTCATCTTGGTACCCTTAGGGGATTGACCCCTCGGGGGGGGGGGGGGGCACATCCCAGCTTCTCAGGTCAGGGCCATGCAAGGTCCTCAGTCCATTCCAGATGGTGTGGGGAGTTCAAGTCACCACTCAGCACTGTCCAGACCTCCATCTATATAATAAGCATGGAGGTAAGTAGCACTGGTTTCCTCAGCTGAAGGTTCCTGAGGACTGGGTGGCTGCTGGACAGGATGCAGCTGCATCTGGAACTTGCCATGTAAATCAATGTCCACAGCTGCTATTCCATCTCAGGAGTCTCACAGGAAGCCCATGGCCACGGCTCTCAGCAGAGAGGGAACCACTGGGAGGGTTACCTTCACTGGACACCCATCCCTTACAGTGCCCTCAAACTTGGAGTGGGGTGCTCCAAGAAGCCTTGCTGGGCATAGGAAGAAACAGCACAGGAAGGAAATGGATTAGTATCCTTTACCAGGAGGGGGCATCACTGTCTCTGGCAGGATGTGGACCCAGGTCCCTGTGAGCTCTTTGTCTAGGACTATCTGTGTGCCCATTGCAGGGCTGTTATCTGAAATCAGAGGCCCCTTCAGCAGAGGCAGTGAGAGCAGAAGAGGCCAGTACCCTACAAGGATCCCGTCTCTTGTCCTCCCCTCCTGGGACTGACCACTGTCTGTGTCCATCCCATCCTCTGTCTCCCTCATGGGCCTCCAACCTCCTCCCCATTTTGCCCCTGCCCTGCTGTCTCCCTGACTGCCTCCTCCCCACCCCACCCCACCTATACTCTACTCCTGACTGCCTGCCCCTTCTCCACCTCAGCCACCCATACCCTTCTCCTGCCTGCCTGCCCTCATCCCAGCCCACCCTGCTCTGCTCTCTGCCTGCCCCCTTGGAGCCCTGAATCTTGAATGCACTGGGCAGCTTCCCTCAGGAGTTTGCAGGGATCCTGCTGTTTGGTGGACCCCGTATGCAGCGGAATTCTGGATGGGGTCTTGAGATAGCAAACCCTTTGCCATCAAGTTCACTTCAACTCACAGCAACCCTCCATTAGGTTTCAGAGGTTGTGTTTATGGAGGAAGAATGTTTTCTTTTTCTCCCTCAAAGCAGCTGGTGGATCTGAACCACTGATGTGTCAGTTACAGTCTGACAAGTTACATACATACCACACTATTAAGGGTCCCCAAGACAGAGAAAAGACATGGTAAAATGTACAACAATCTAAAAAAAAAAAAAGCTTGTGTTTTAATTTAGTGACACAGTGCCCTACGTGCAGGCCAGTGACTGAATTCTGGTGGCCTAGTGGTAAGAAGCTGCGCTGCAATCCCGAAGCCATGCAGTTCAAATCCATCAGCTGCCTCACGAGAGAAGGATGGCCAATCTCCTCCCGTGCAATTAACTGCCTCTGAAAACCTACTGGAGGGTCACCTGTAGGTTGGTCCCCACTCAACAGTACACAACAACAACTGAAGGAGAAAGATGGACAATCTCTTCCCATAAAGATTTGCAGCTTTGGAAAGTTTCCATGAGTTAATGTTTGACTCAATGGGAGTGGATCTTGGTTTAGTTTCTACAGTGTATCACATTGGTCATATAAAATGTTACTCCAATAGTAAAATATTCCTAGCAGGGAAAGCTGGATACTTAGTACATGGGTACATTTAAGGAATGCTGATAGAACAATGGTTAGCTCTGGGCTGCTAACTAAGAGGTCACTGGATCGAGCCCATCAGTAACTCCACAAGAGGAAGAAGAGGAGGTGGTTGGCTTCTGTAAATGTTGTAGTTGTTGTTGTTGTTGTTGTAATGTACCATCAAATCACACATGATTCATAATCGTCCTATGCACACTAACTTGGAACCTTGCCCTATCCTGAGCCAATGAGTCTCTGACACAGCTACCCTTATTACTCTGGTTATTGTGTCAATCCCTCCCATTTGGGGTCTTCTTCATCTGCAGTGACCCTCCACCCTTCCAAGCATGAAGTCCTTTTCCAAGGACTGGTCCCTCCTGGCCACATGCCCAAAGTATGTGAGACAGAGCTTCAAAATCCTTGCCTCCAAGAGGAAATTTTGTTTCACCCTCTACAAGAAAGACTTTTTTTGTTCTCCTGGTGGTCCATGGTATGTTCAACACTCTCCTCCAGCACCACAATTTTTCAACTCAAGCCTCAATTCTTCTGTCATTCTTAGTCATCGCCCAGCTCTCTGATGCATTGCAAGTCATTGCAAAGACAATGGGCTGGACCAGATGCACCTTAGTCTCATTGCTCTCCAGTACTTTGGAGAGATCCCTGACAGCAGTTCTATGCTATTCCACAGATCAGTGGGAACTGACTCAGGGGCAATGGACAGAGGTTGGATTGAAGGAGTTTTGGTGTCCCAGTAGTTAAGCTTGGCTGATAACCAGATGGAGCCTCTAACTCACCAGCAGATCCATGAGAGAAAGACGTGGTGATCAACTTCTACAAAGATTTGTTGTTATGGGCCGTCGAGGTGACTACGGACAACAGAGCAGATTCTTGCCCACTCCTGTGCCATCTGCATGAACTTCAACATTGAATCCATTAGTAGAGCCACATCGTCTAACTGCAGGGAATCAAAACCACATGGAAATAATTAGTTCATGCCACTGTTGTTTTTTAGTACTGTTGGTTAGAATGAACTCACAGCTGACCCTCCAGTGTGTTTTCAAAGGCAGTAAATCGCACAAGAGAAGACTGGCCATCTATCTCCTGTGAGCATCTGATGGATTTGAACTTTTGGATTTGCAGCACATTTTCTTACCACTAAGCCATCGATGTCACTAATAGAGAACCCCTCAACTTTTATGACCCTGAGACCAGAAAAACTAGGTGTCCAGCTACCATCACTGACCAATACAAAAGGGTTCACAATAGAAAGTCCTGGGAAGAGTGGGAGATGACCACAGAGCAAAGCTCAAGCCACAGTAACGACCGGGCTTACCTGCTGCAGAGGTCGGTGGGGCATCTGAGGCCATGCTCCTTAGCTGCCCTTCGTCAAGAACTGACTTCAACCTCTGTCTCAACTTCAAGCCAGACTCTTACAACTTAATGACACGAGATCACAAAGGCAGTACTTACTCAGGGATAAAGCTCAGATGGTAGAAATACAGGAGATTGCTGCTGCTGTTGTTATGTGCATTGCATCAACTACAGCTCATAGCAACCCTACAATCAACAGCTTGGAAACTTGCCCTGTCCTGTGCCAACCTCAACAATCTTTGATACGCGCGAGTCCATGTTACAGCCACTATGTCAACCCAACTTGTTGACAGTCTTCCTCTCCTTGACTTTCCACATTTCCTAGTGTGATCTCTTTTCCCAAAGACTGACCCCTGTGGACAATGTGCCCAAAGTATGCGAGACAACGTTTCACCGTCCTTGTCTCTAAGATCAGAGGCTGACAGTGGAGTTGATCATCAATTACTCATGTGAAAGTTCAAATCAAAGCTGAAGAAAGTGGAAACAAGCCCACAAGAACCAAAATAAGACATTTAGTCTATCCCAGCTGAATTTTAAAAACCATCTCAAGAATAGATTTAATGCGTTGAACACTAATGGGCAAAGGCCAGAGGAGTTATGGGATGATATCAAGGATATTATCCAGGAAGAAAGAAAAAGTTTATTACATAGAAGAGAACTAAACAATCAAAGTGGATGTAAGGAGGGACTAAAACTTACACTGGAACATAAAGAAGCCACAACAAAGGTAAGAAATATGGAAGTGAGAGAGATGAATAGAATATTTCAAAGGACAGTTCAAGAATACAAAACAAGATATTATAAAGAAATATGCAAAGAGTTGGAGGTAGAAAACAAAAAGAGAAGAGCACTCTCAGAATTTCTCAAGTTGAAAGAATGGAAGAACAAATTCAAGCCTTGAGTTGTGATACTGAGGGTTTCTATGAGTAAAAGATTGAATGATGCAGGAAGCATCAAAAGGAGGTGGAAGGACTATAGAATTGCTGTGCCAAAAAGAGTTAGTCAGCACCAAATCATTCCAGGAAGAACTAAGGTCAAGAACCAAGAGTCATGAAGGAAGAAGTCCAAACTGCACTGAAGACATTGGCAAAACAAAACAAAAAACCCAAAGAAACCACAAAGCCCCAGTAATTGAGATGATTCAACAAACAAACGCAACCCTGAACATGCTCACTAGTCTATGCCAAGAAATTTAGAAGACAGCTACTTGGCCAACTAAATGACTGAAAGAAGATGGGAGTTACTGAATAATATCACTAACATCATGTTGTTGTTGCTGTTGTTATGTGCCATCAAGTTGCTTGCGACTCATAGTAACCCTATGTACAACAACCCTAAAACCTGCTCTATCCTGTGCCAATCTTTTTGTCTCTGACACACCTACTCCCATTACCCCAAGTCACTTAGTCAATTCA
Source organism: Elephantulus edwardii (assembly GCF_000299155.1). Classification (NCBI taxonomy): domain Eukaryota; kingdom Metazoa; phylum Chordata; class Mammalia; order Macroscelidea; family Macroscelididae; genus Elephantulus; species Elephantulus edwardii. The sequence goes on from NW_006399959.1 coordinate 4,633,699, forward strand.
TCTCATCAAAGGTCTTCCTCTCTTGCTCTGTCCCTCCACCCTCCCAAGCATGACGTCTCCTCCTTGCAACATGTCCAGATTATATCAGATGGAGCTTCAGAATCATTGCCTCCAAGGAGCAGCCTGGTCTCACCCTCTCTAGGATGAACCTGTTTATTCTCCTAGCAGTCCATGGTATATTCTATACTCTTCTCCAGCACCACAGCTCAAAGTCATCGATTCTCTGTCTATCATCCCTAGTCATTGTGCAGCTTTCTGATGCATAGCAAGTAATTGCAAAGGCCATGGCCTGGATCAGGCACACCTTAGTCTCCAGACTGACATCATTGCTCTTCAGTACTTTGGAGAGGTCTCTGACAGCAGACTTTCCCAGTGTAATTCATCTTTTCATTTCCAGGCTTCTGGTACCAAGTGTGTTGATTAACATCATATGCAAGTAAAATCTTGCTGAAGATAATTTCAAAATGGCCAGAAGAATCCATAAGGAACTGCTCAAAATTTGAGCTGGAATGAGAGATATCATTGCTGATGCCAGGTGGATCTTTACCGAAAGCAAAAATTACCAAAAAGTTATGTACTTCAGTTTTATTGACTATGCAAAGTTATTTGACTGTATAACTCACAACAAACTATGGATAACACTGAGAAACATGGGAATCCCAGACATTTAATTGTGCTCATGCAATACCCACGCATGGGCCAAGAAACAATTGTCCAAATAAAGCAAGGGAGGAGAAGGGGTGCAGAAATGCAAGTAGCCAAGCCACAGACCTGGATGGAGCGAGTTCTTTTCTAGCACATGGTGTTATCAGGAGTCAAAACTCATCTCAGCGCACCTCACAACCATATAAGGGTGCCGAGTGGCACAGTGGTTAAGTGAGAAATTGTTAACCAAAAGGCCAGTGATTCAAATCTCCCAACCACTTGGAGGGTCGGGGAAAGGAGAGGCGGTTTGCTTTCATAAACCCTCAGAAACCCTGTGAGTTGACTTGACACCTTTCTTTCTTTTCCTTCCTTCCTTCCTTCCTTCCTTTCTCCCGCTCTCTTTCTGTCCTTTCTTTTCTCCTTTCTTTTTCTTTTTTATGACAATAGACATCTATGCAATTTGTCTGTACAAACAAAACTGTTCTAAAATAAAAGTGCATGTCTATCTGATGCAGAAATGTACAGTTGCAGGTACAAACTGAGCCTGCATGAGACAGCTCAGGATCTTGTGACTAGCATCTCAGAGCGCCCCCTCAACCCCACCAGTCCCTGCTTCAGTCCCACATCCGTCCTCAGGTCCTGTGACCCCACCACAGAGCAGATGGGCACAGTCACTCAACCGTTCAGCCCTTCCACCACTCACCCATTCATCTTTCTGATGCCCTCTGAGTGCCCAGTGTGATGTTCTAGCTGACAGAGGGCCCTGCCCCTGCCCACCCCCAGCTCCTGCTCCAGTTCCAAGCCACAAGTAAGCTCATCCCTCTTATTCTCTCCTGTTCAGTGATCCCCCTGTGGTTGTTGTTAGGTGCCATCGAGTCAGCTCTAACTCACAGCAACTCCACGTACAACAGAATGAAACCCTATGTGGGCCAGCGCCATCTTCACATCCTCTGTGCTTCTTGCATCCTTTATTGCAGCCACTATGTCAACCCTGATTGACTCAGTGACTCGGGTAAGGGGGTAGGTGTGTCAGAGACAATAAGATTGGCACAGGATAGAGCAGGGTTTAGGGCTGTTGTGCATAGGGTCGCTATGAGTCTCAGGCAATTCCACAGCACATAACAACAACATGTCAACCCATCTCGTTGATGGTCTTCCTCTTTTATGCTGACTCTCTCTGGTTTAGAAAGAATCTTGTCTTCCCCAGGGACTGGCCTATGCATGTGAGGCAAAGGTCTCACCACCCTCACTTCTGAGGAGCATGTTGGCTGCACTTCTTTCAAAACAAATGTGTTCATCCTTTTGGAAGTCCATCAGGCATTCATTATTCTTTGCCAGGACCACAATTAAAGGAAGACATGAGGAGGACCTAAAATGCTTGCTGCAGAGGGTCAAGGACTGGAGCTTTCAGTATGGATTGACGCTCAATGCCAAGAAGACAAAGATTCTCACCACTGGACCAACTGGCAGCATCAGGATGGATGGTGAAGAGATTGAGATTGTTCACAGCTTTAGTTTGCTCGGCTCCACAGTCAACACTCTTGGCACCAGTAGCCAGGAAATAAAAAAAATGTACTGCAATGGGAAAGTCTGCTGTTAGGAACCTCTCCAGGGTACTGAAGAGCAATGGTGTCACTCTGGAGAATAAGTGCATCTGATATAGGCTATGGTCTTTGCTATCCCTTATTATGCATCAGAGAATTGGACAATGACTAGGGAGGATAGAAGGAGAATTTACGCCTTGAGCTATGGTGCTGGAGAAGAGTATTGAATGTGCCATGGACTGCCAAGAAAACAAACCGATTCATCCTGAAGAGGGTTAATCCAGGCTGCTCCTTGGAGGCAAGGATTCTGGGGCTTTGTCTGACATACTTTGGACATGTTGTAAGGAGGGACAGGTCCTTGGAGAGGGACATCACGCTTGGGAGGGCGGAGGGACGGCGCAGGAGGGGAAGACCCTCTATGAGGTGGATTGATTCGATTGACTGGGGTAATCGGGATGGGTGTGTCAGAGGCAGTGCGACTGGTACAGGATAGAGCAGGTTTTAGGGCTGTTGTACATAGGGTCGCTGTGGGTTGCAAGCGACTCGATGGCACATAACAACAACAACAAATTCATTTTTGTATCTTCCTATTCATTGTCCAACTTTCGTATGCATACTAGTCCCTTTGTCCTCAGAGTGACATTTTTCCTTTGAAGCATAACCCCTTTAGATGAAGGGAAATCAAGTCACTGAAGAATGCGTTATAGTGTACCAGGATGAGGCTTCCTGAGCTGGACCGGGCTTCTTTAACCCCAGTGTGTGGTGTGAGTGCAACTCAGGAGCATGCTGACCATCTGGTCATGGCCTCTTTACCTCCATCTTCTGTGTGTGCAGCTGCCCTCCCAACTGTAACCCTTGGTGGTGAATCCAAGAGGCACTTCATCCAGGCCACCTTCACTGAATGTTCCCTGAGCTTTTTTTTTCCTTTTTAAATGAAAAACATTTCCCCCCACACACTTTCTTTCATTGACATTATGTTTTATACAATCATTCTCATATATTGTATTTTATAAAATTAATCCCCATTGGACTATCCCCATCATTACCAACGGTCTTTTCAGACCCCTGCTGGATCTTTCCCATTTCCTTTACCCCCCTCATTCCACCCATAAAATTGTGCAACACTGTGATTTTGCCCTTACCCATTCTCATCCCTCTGCTCCCCACTGCTTTACCCCTTCAATCTCCATACACATTTTACTAGTTATCCTTCTATTTTTACAATAATGGTCTTATGCAGTATTTGTCCTCATGAGACTGAGTTAGTTCACTCAGCATAATGCTCTCCAATCTTTCCCAAGTTATGTAGTATTTTTAAAAATCAGGGTCTGAACTCAGTCAGGGGTTTCAGTACTCCATGTGTCACAGTTAGATTCACCTCTGCACTAGGGTCACTACCCCTCACACCTAGAATATGTGATGCTGGAGAAGAGTCTTGAGGGTACCATGGACTGCTAGGAAAACAAACAGATTCATCCTGGAAAGGGTCAAACCAGGGTGCTCCTTGGAGGCAAGGATTCTGGGGCTTCGTCTAACATACTTTGGACATGTTACCAGGAGGGACAGGTCCTTGGAGAGGGATATCATGCTTGGTAGGGTGGAGGGACAGCACAGAAGGGGAAGGCCCCCTATGTGGTGGATTGATTCAGTGACTGGGGTAATCAGAATGGGTGTATCGGAGATGGTGCGACTGGCACAGAACAGAGCAGAGTTTAGGGCTGTTGTACATAAGGTCGCTATGAGTCTCAAGCAACTCGATGGCACATAACAACAACAACAATATAGAACCATGTCCTAATTATCAGAATCTGTGAATATATGCATTTAGCCACAAAGGGAATGACAATTTGGTTTGAGATGTAGTTGTGGAAGAGGGAACTCTACTGGATTATCCAGACGAGGTTTATATAATCACAAAACCAAAAACCAAACCCACTGCCATTGGGAAAAATTTACTGTCAGGGATCTCATCAAAGTCTTGAGGAGCAATGATGTCATTTGAAAGACTGAGGTGCACCTGATTCAAGGTGGATTGATACAGTATGACAATGGACTCAAACATGTCAAGGATGGTAAGGATGGCCCAGGATAAGACTGAGTTCAGATCTATTGCTCATAGGGCTGCTATGAGTTGTACTCAACATGATAGCACTTAGCAACAACAGTGATAACATCTGCCGTCAAGTCAATTTCAACTCACAGCTGCCCTCCATCAAGTGTCTGAGGCTATACATTTTTACAGGAGCAGACTGCCCATCTTTCTACCTTGGATCAGCAGTTGGATTTGAACCCCTAACTGGTTACTAGCATGATACATAATGCACTACACCACCAGATGTATCTCTATAGTTAGCTATCTATCATCTATCTATCTATCTATCTATCTATCTATCTATCTATCTATCTATCGATCATCTATCTATCTAATGCATAGGATATATAACTACTGCTATTGAACCTATTCCAACCCACAGTAAGCCTGTATGACAGAATACAACCACCCCATAGAGTTCCCAAGGCTGCAAATCTTTACAGAAGCTGGCTGCCTCATCTGTCTCCTGAAACATGCCTGGAGGATTCAAGCTGCTGGCCTTTCAGTTAACAGCACAATGTTCAACCCACTGTGCCCCAAGGCTCCCAGATGGCCCCAAGCATCTGGAAAAGGCCCCAGAGCAGATTCTTGCTGCAGGATAACCTAGCCTTCCAATACCTTTGTGTGGCCCCAAGAGTTCAGATTTGGGTTTCTGACCTGGTGCACATTCAGACCATGAATCTGTTTAAACCACAAAGTGAACTAATTTCTTACAGCTGCCACAGCCGAGACTGGTGAAATGTGGTTCCCATGCTGCTCTCAGCATCTCCCAGACTCCAGGATGCTGGAAAGATGCTCCAAACCAACCAGAGCACCCCACAGCACTGGCTGCACTCCAGTGTGTTGTGCTGCTAGATCAAAGGTGGATAGTATGAACCCACCAGCTGCCCTGTGAGAGGACAAGAAGCCTGTCTGTTCCTGTAAAGACTTGCAGTCTACGAAACCCTGTGGGACAATTCTACTCTGTCCTCCAGGGTCCACGTGATAGGAATTGACTCAGAGACAATGGGATTGATTTTCTGATGTAAAGAAATGAGAGGTATTTGTTAAACATCTCAAAGTGCTGATCACAAAGCATTAACCTGCTCCTTGTGAGCATGGTGCCCTGGGGAGCCCACAGGTGACATGCCCCTGTGCACCTTGACACAGGCACTGTCTGTCCACATGGGATAGAAGGCACACTGGGAAGGCCACAGGGGCTTCATGTCTGGACACAGCACCTCCCCTGGCTCTGTAGTGCCCTCCCACCCAAGTGAGGTGGGCTCAAGTCCCGAGAAGTGGCCTTGGGGCTGCTTCTGCATGCAGTAGCCCTATAACCTGGAACCCTTCCTCTTGGGAGGACCCTGGGCAGGTGTACCCACAAGCTGGGAGCATAGGGAGGAATTGGACCCCCACTTTGTCTAGCCCATCCGCCTTGGCTTTGCCCCCACTCCGGATGAGGGCCACCACTGTGTTGTAATCTGTCAACGGTCGCTGCCTGAGCGAACACTATCAGACATCTGGGACAGATAAGGGGGAAGCCCGAGTGCCAGACCCCACCCTACCCTACACTCCAAAGCTAGTGGAGTCTCATGAAGGAACATCCCCAAAGAGAGTCTAATCTTGCAATCAGGGAGTGGTTTCTTCACTGCAGATACCCACCTTCCCTCCATGCACCCACATACATCTGCCCAGCCTGGGAGGAGAGATCTGGGGAGACTGTGTACCCCACCGCTGCCCACACTGCTCCCAGTGTCTGGAGCACTTGCATTCCTTTTTGCCTACTATTGGAGGGACAGTATGGGGATCCCTTGTATCTCCCTCTATCCACCCTGAGAGGTTCAGGAAGAGGGAGCCTACTGCTTCTTTTAGGTATCTTTCCCTCCTCTTCGGCAACAGCTAAGTCACACAGCCTGCCTCGCATCCCCAGAGCAAACACCACAAACCTCCTTCCAAGGGAGGGTCCAGTCAGGCTTCAAGCCCCTGAAAAGATCATTGCCAACCACTCTGCCCTTGGACCCTGCCCCTTATCACAAACGGGCTGACATGGTTCTTTACCTCCAACTCTCACAGAGGGCACTACAATGACCACAATGGGGGGAGTGGGCTCATTCCCAGGACCCCTGAGACTTTTTTCTTCCTATCTGCCTGGGCTGTGCTCTTCTCTCTGTCCACCTGGAGCTGGAGTCCACATGGTCAGGACTGTCAATGATACAGAGAGGACTCCTGATACAGTGACTCTGTGGCTGGAGAGGGATGAGGAGAGGAAAATGTCTGTGATGCCCAGGACTAAGCAGATACTAGGTGGAAGAGGAACAAGGAGTAGGGTGCTGGGCTCCCTAGACTAGACATCCCCATCCCTTGATCATCATCCCACTGCAGGCTTTCCAAGTGGGGCTCAGCCCTGTGCCCTGAACCATCCTCAGACGCTGGTCAAGTTTTTGTCTTCCTCTACCTCCCCACCAAAGTCCCTAGGGACAAGTCTCAGACCCCAAGAAGCTGTCCCTGTAAATAGACATAGTCCTGGATACCTACATCATCGATGAGAGGGCCTGAAAGAGGGCAGCTAATGTGAAAGGTTCAGGGGAGATTCGGGCTTAGAAATTGAGATATTTAGACGCACCTTTCAGGTGCTAGTGCTTGTGCAGAGAATGAACTTATGGCTCACTGCTGCTGAGGGGAAAAGAGACCTGCAAAGAGTCTTTCTTATTATACCATTGCATGCCATCTCACACACACACACACACACACACACACACACACACGCTGCTGACTCATGATTTCTCCAATGCAGTTGTTGTTGTTATGCACCATTGAGTCACCCGCGACTCATAGAGATCCTCTGTACTCTGAACTTCGCTCTGTCCTGAGCCAGTCTCACTGTCTCCGACACACTTACCCCCCATTACTGCAGTTACTGTGTCAATCTCTCTCTTCCAGAATCTTCCTCTACTGTACTGTCCCTCCACCTTCCCAAGCATGAAATCTTTCTCCAAGGACTGGTCCCTTCTGGCAATATGTCCAAATTATGTGAGACAGAATTTCCTTACCTCCAAGGAGCATCTTGGTTTCACTCTCTCCAAGACAGACCTGTTTGTTCTGTTGGAAGTCCATGAAATTTTCAATACTCTTTTCCAGCACCACGACTCAAAGGCATCAATTCTTCTGTCATCTCTTGTTATCTCCAGTCATGGTCCAGCTCTCTGATGCATAGCAAATAATTGCAAAGACCACGGCCTAGATCAGGCACACTTTAGTCTGTAGACTGACACTATTGCTCTTTAGCACTTTGGAGAGGTCCCTGATGTAGATTTCCCTAATGTAATTAATCTTTTGATTTCCTGACTGTTGGTGCCAAGAGTATTGATTGTGGATCTGAGGAAGCTGAAATTGTTAAACAACCTCAATCACATCTCCATCTATGTAATGCAATTTTTTATAAAACTTTTTCTTGTGATTTGAGTGAAAATCTACAATGCAGGTTGGTATTCCGTTCAACTATTCATATGTATTTCTTTTATAAGATCAATTACAATCCCTACTTTGTATCAGCATTCTCCCCACCTCCTTGTGTTTTCTGTTTCTGTTCATCCTTCCAGCCTCTCCTTTCTTCCCTTCTGAATTTTATTCCTAGACAAATGCAGCCCTTGTGGACTGGTATGACGGATTGTTCTAAAGATTACAATGTCCCTGGTTCACAGTGTAGATCTGTCTATTGTTCGGCTGAAAGTCATGCCACAGGGACAAAATCCATTTCAAGCTTAAAAGCTCAGTTATCAGAATCAGTCCCTATCAAGCCAATATACCTGGCCATTTTTGTTGTTATTTTTAATTTATTTTAATGAAAATTTACAGAGACTTAGGGTTTCTATTCATTCATTGTTGCATTTTTCTCTCTGCCCACCCCTCTCCACCTCCCAGTTTGCTCTTCTCTTTGAAAAGTAAAAGAAAATTTCCTTCATTGGTATACAATCCACCCACCCCGAGTACACTGCACTATGCAATCTTCATTCTGGACTCAAACCCGGCCATTTTTACTCTTTTGAGTTTTGTTCTACATGGATCTCTATCCCCCTGTTGTGACCCTTTTCAGAGGGGTCAGCAGGGATAAATGGGCACTATCTAGTTCTTCCAGCCTCAGAACTATAGATGTTTATGACGTCCTGGGCTCTTAGACCAATGAGGTCACAAACAAGCCCATGTCCCGAAATTGAAGGAGACCAGAGGCCAACAAGGAGAGACGGAATGCAAGCAATTGATTGTGTCAAGAAACAAGGAAAAGGAGAGTGATCTGGATGTGAAGCAAACAAAAGGGGGAAGGGAATGTAGATTAGAGTAGAAATCCATGGCACTGACCACAGAAAAACAACAGTGGAAACATCAAGGTCACTAAGAGCTAATTCTTCAAAAAGATCAACAGGATCGATAAGTATGGAGAAAACAGAGAAATAATACAAATCACCAATACTAAAGATGAAAGAAGAGACATCAGACAACCCCCAAGAAGATAATAAGAGAACATTATGAACAATCTCATAACGATAAATCCAACTGCTTAGGTGAACTGGACTTCTCCCTTGAAAAACACAAGCTACATGAAAATATTCAAGAACAAATAGAGCAACTGAGAAGTCCTTTATCTATTCTTAAAATTAAACATGTTGTCAAAAACTATGTGGATTAGCGGCAAGAAGCTGTGCTGCAATCCCAAAGGCATACGGTTCAAGTCCATCAGCTGCTCTTTGGGAGAAGGATGGCCAATCGCCTCCCATGTGATCAACTGCCTCTGAAAACCCACCAGAGGGTCAGTATGGATAAGTTCTGACTTAATGGTACACAAAACCAACAACAATCAAAAACCTTGAAGAAAATAAATAAATTTAAAAAAAAAACCCTGAACAAAGAAACCTCAAGACCTAAACGGCTTTGTAGGGTGAGGCCCTCCGGTTGTTGGACATCCCCTGCTCACTGAGTAATTGCCTGCTACCAAAAGCCGTGCTCAGAGAGAACAAGAGGTTTACAAGACACCAGTAGACAGAGACAGGGAGTATGGGCTTCCCAAATCTGTCTGCTCATCTCAGAGAATGTAGGGAGCTTATATAGGGGAGGAACATGGAGACCATAATGTGAGCGCTTTCACAGTAGCTCTGCCTGCTTGGAGTGGCCTAGTCAGCAGTCATGTCACAGACATAGTCACCTGTTCTTATCACTTGTCATGGGAAACTTAACATTATGAGTTGGGCAAACATACCACGATTAGCATTATTGCTATTCTTCAAAACTCAGAAGGGATGTTAGCCTTAGTTTTAAATTGCTGAAGCAAATAGGAAAATGAAACAAAAGGAGTTCAAAAAGAAACCTAAAAGACTTTGAGTTTGATGAGAAAGCTAACATCATCTCAAAGTTAAGAGGACACTCTTTAGCTTGAGACATCAGGAAACGTTCGTGTCACGGCATTATTTTTCTGTTAGGAGTTATCAAGTAGAGTCTGGTTAATAGTTACCCATGGACAGCAGATCGAACCCTTGCCCAGTTCTGAGCCACTTCACAATTGCTGGCCCTTTGCTGTAGTCACTGTGTCAATATATCTCATTGATGGGCACTTGGGCAACGTCCACCTCTTTTCTGTTGTGAATAATGCTGCGATAAACATGGATGTATGCATCTGTTTATGTCACAGATCTGATTTCTTTGGGGTATATTCTCAGTGGTTGAATAACTGGGTCAAATGGAGGTTCTATTTTCAACTTTTTGAGGGGAGCGCCTGACCACCTTCCACAGTGGTTGTACCATTTTACATCCCCAACAGCAGAGTAGGAGAGTGCCAATCTTTCCAAATCCCCACCAGCTTTTGTGGTTTGCTGTCCTGTTAAGTTTTGTGTACTATGGTTGCTGGTCTGCTTACAACTGTTCCTCTACCTTTGTCTTTCCATACTTGAAAGCTCAACCTCAGTTGTCCTTTCTGTTATTCTACATGTGTTCTGTTGTACATAGGGTTTTCAGAGGCCTGCTATTTCAGAAGTGGATGGCCAATCCTTCTTCCTAGTCTATCTTAATCTGAATGTTCAGATTTAGAGAAGTATCAGACAGACCAGCATTTTACAGAAATGGAGTTAACCATTAGTATCAGTGTTGTCCCTGCAGTCAACACTCTTGGCACCAGTAGCCAGGAAATTAAAAGAGTATTGCCATGGGAAAGTCTGCTGTTAGGGACCTCTCCAAAGTACTGAAGAGCACCGGTGTTTCTCTGGAGACTAAGATGCGTCTGATACAGGCCATGGTCTTTGCTATCACTTGTTATGCATCAGAGAGTTGGACAATGACTAGGGAGGATAGAAGGAGAATTGATGCCTTTGAGCTGTGGTGCTGGAGAAGAGTATTGAGGGTACCAGGGACTGCTAGGAAAACAAACAAATTTGTCCTGGAAAGGGTTAAACCGGGTGGCTCCTTGGAGGCAAGAGTTCTGAGGCTCTGTCTAACATACTTTGGACATGTTGTAAGGAGGGACCAGTCCTTGGAGAGGGACATCATGCTTGGGAGGGTGGAGGGACAGCACAGGAGGGGAAGGCCCTCTACGAGGTGGATTGATTCAGTGACTGTGGTAATCAGGATGGGTGTATTGGAGACAGTGTGATTTGCACAGGACAGAGCAGAGTTTAGGGCTAGGGCTGTTGTACATAGGGTCGCTATGAGTCTCAAGCGACTCAGAACACAACAACAACATGGTTGCTGGAGTGAGATTGTATCTCACTGTTATTTTGATTTGCATATCTCTAATAGCTAGTGACTTTCCTCCCATGCGTTTCTCAGCTATCTATCTCAGTCACAAAAGGACAAATATAGGGAGCTCTGGTGGCCTAGTGGTAAGACGCTGCACAGCAATCGCAGAGGTATGCGGTTCAAATCCACCAGATGCTCTGCTGGAGAAGGAGGGGGCAACCTCCTCTTGTTCCAGTCAGATCTGATTTGACGGTACACATAAAAATAATACAATAAATAAAAAGAAAATTTAAAAAAACAAAAGGACAAATATCTGCATATGACGAGTCCCTGTTCTCTTCTTCCACTTGCCTGTATACCTCCTATTGTTATTGTTATTGTTATTGTTATTGTTGGAAGCAGGAATGGCATCCACTTCCTAAATAACATGCCTCCAGAAACTCTATGAACTTTGATAAATGATAGTTGTAAAGGGGCTTCAAGCCTTTTGTTCATAGGTTCACTGAGTCAACTTGAAGGCAATCAACAACAACATATAGGTTGAGTGGCAGAGAACAGGGAAAAATGGATAAAAAACAAAACAAAACCCTCTGCACTGAAAAAGGTGAAGGGACTGACAATCTGAAAGGAATGGACAATTAAAACGATTAACAATCCGGAACAGAACAACCATTACAAAGCCTATATAAAGAGAACATTTTGCATTTGGGGAGCCTGACCCTTGAGAGGCTGTGGACTCTGTCAGCTTTCCCCACGGAAAAAAAGTTTTCCTTGCTTCAACAAAAGAGCTTGTAGCACTGTTCCTTTGCCTGGAGTCGCTGGACAGGAAGTAGAATTCCTGCAACAATTTAGTAGTTTTTGCAATGCATGGAAAGAAGCCTTCCCTGAACACTGATATGACCATTTTATACTGAGCTTGGAACAACCTTTAGACTTGAACAGAAATTGCTCTGATCTCAAGTTTCCCTTTCCCACCCCACCCCCTTTACTTGATATGGCAAATAAGAATACTTTTTTAAACTACTATGATTATTGCTGTACTTTTTCTCCCCTGAGATATTATGGTTTGTTTTTGCGGGGTTTTCTTAAATTTTATTTTATTATTTGTTTGTGTGTAAGGTCAAATCAGATCTGACTGGTACAAGAGGAAATTGTTCCTCTTTCTCCAGCAGAGCATCTGGTGGATTTGAACCATGCACCTCTGGGATTGCAGTGCAGTTTCTTGCCACTAGGCCAGCAGAGCTCGCTGAAAGATTATGTTTTACAAATCAACATGAAATAACTTTTTAAAGAAAAGATGTTATGTTTTGATTTTTTAAAATGGCTACCTCATTTATTTTGCATCTTCCTTGTTAACTAGGTTGAATCTTTCACATTATGACTACTACTAATCCTCCAATGGATTTTTTGCTTTTCTGTTGTTATTCTGATAGGAAGGGAGTTTGCTGCAGACTTTTCACTACTGAATTCCAAGAATTAAGAGTATACTAGGGGAGCTCTGGTGGCCAGTGGCAAGAAGCTGCACTGCAATCCCAGAACCGCATGGTTCAAATCCACTAGATGCTCTCCCGGGAAAGGAGGGACAATCTCCTGTACCAGTCAGATCCGATTTGATGGTACAGACACACACACACACACACACACACACACACACACAGAGTAATAAAATAATAATAATTTTTTTTAAAAAAAGAGTATCCTTAGAAAGGGTTATCCTGGCAGCACCCCTATACCAGATGTATAATGAGTCCTTCCTGTCCTCAGATCAGATGCTAACTGAAAAATTGAAAAATTGGGGGGTTCAAATTCACGAGCTACTCCAAGGGAGAAATATGGGTAGTTTCCTTCTAGAAAGACTTACCACCTTAGAGACCCAGTGGCGGGGCTGCTTTGGGTAGGAATCTTCTCATAGAAGGGTTTTTGTTTGGAGAGGAGGTTCCTTGAAAGAAGAAGATCCTTAATGAAATGGACTGATGCATGGCTCCAACAATGGAGTCAAACATAGCAAGGCTCCTGAGGATGGCTCAGCGCAGGATGGTATCTCGTTCTGTTGTGCATGAGGTCACCATAAGTTGGAACTGACTAGATGACACCTAACAACAACAAGGCAGGTCTCAGGAACCTTGGTGGCACAGTGGTAAGCTGATTAACTATTCTGCTTTGTTCTATAAGAGTCCCTGTGAGTCTGAAATGTCTCAGGATATCTAGCAACAACTCAAGATTCCTCCCTGCTCTACCATTGCCTCCAGGCCCTTTACAGCCGCTCCAGATACAGGAAGACCCTTTCCCCCACTTCTGGTGAGGCCCAGGTTGTTGAGTCAGGCCACCTTCAGGACTGGGTCCTGATTGGTCCAGTATGAACCAATCCTAATCACTGCCTCTCAGGCCTCAGCCAATCAGAGTATTCCTTAGAGAATCTAAGGGTCCAGGAAACCTCCTGATTCCACCACAATTTGCCTGTGAGTGGTATGCCCTTGTGGGCCTGAGTGCTGGGATTGTAACTGGCCTGATCATCTCCCGACCATCTAGGAGACTGGGGCTCACATCCATCCACCTTGGAAGGATTGGGCAGCTGGGAGAGTTTGCTGCGTGAATGCATGAGAGGCACCTGCCCTGGGAAACTTCCCCTTGAATCCCAGCAGATGTGCCAGCCAGGAAGGCGTGAATGGGGCAAGGAGTGGGGCGGAGGTCCCGGTGACCAGCGGGTCCAAGAATAGAACAAGATCGAGTGAATGGACAAGAAGGGAAATGGCCTTTTGACAACAGGGAGAAAAGAAACGAGGACACTGTAGACTTGAAAAAGGGTAGGTTCCTGGGAATGGGGCTGGCTCCCTCCCCTCGTTTCCCCTGCTGAAGGAAAGGCCTCTGATCCCAGATAATGGGCCTCATCTTGCAGGCCCATAGGTAACCCAGACGTTGCAGCTGCCTGGAGAATCACTTCCTGGCCCAGTGGATTAACCCTTGGTCTGACTCGTCTCGCTTGCCTCTCCTGCCTTCATGACTTATGGAGGGATAAATGGGGAACGGAAAGTGGCTGGCAAAGGTAGGTCCCCTTCCTCACATTTCCTGACATGCGGATGTCACAGTGCAGTGCTGAGACCTCAGACACCTGAGGTCGGACTTCCCACTGGTCCTCTTGTACCTGCCCTGTGCAGACCCCCAGCCGGCTTCGCCCACCCAGCCTCAATCCTCCAGATGCTGGCCCTGCATGTGCTGGTACTGACCCTCCTGGTGGGCCTGACCCCTGGGGCTCCTGGTGAGTTTTGACCCTGATTCTCCTTTTCCCTCACCCTCACACCTCGCCTCCATACGCACTACTGTGATTAGCTGAATTATCAAGGTCCCCAACTTCTAGTCCAGATAAGGAATACCCCGCAAGGGCTTGACGTTTGAGATGCCCAGGACTGCCCTGTGGTGAAGGGCTGCATCAGGTCGAGAGCTGGTCCTGAAAACTGGTACTGCCCTCTCCCCCCACCTCCAGCCCCAGTCCTGGAGCGAGTGGGCATTGTTGGGGAAGAGGAAGCCCCTGGGAGCAAGTGGCCATGGCAAGTGAGCGGGTGGGTCAACACAGAATTCTGGATACACTTCTGTGGGGGCTCCCTTGTGTATCCCCAATGGGTGTTGACTGCGGGCCATTGTGTTGGACCGTGAGTAGCAGGGGGTTGGGTGGTGAAGTCCCAGAAGATACTGTGTCCACAGTGTCTGAACCCCCAAGTTGGCCATTCTCCTCTCCCCAGGAAAGTCATGAACCCCTCAGTCTTCAGGGTGTAGCTCCGCGAACAGCTTCTCTACTACCATGACCAACTGCTGCCCCTCAGCAGGATCTTCATGCACCCAAACTTCTACTTCGAGCAGGGAGGTGCTGACATCGCCCTGCTGGAGCTCCAGGAACCTGTAAATACCTCCAACTACGTGCAGCTGATCTCCCTGCCTTCCACCTCCCAGAGCTTCCCTCCAGGAACCCCCCGTGCTGGGTGACTGGCTGGGGAGACATAGACAGTGAGAGTGTCAAGGACTGTGGAGGTCTTGAACCTGATTCCATCTTTGTTCCTGGTCTCTGGGTTCCTTTTTGGGGTGGGCCAACTCAGGAGGTGGGAGATCCTGGTAAGGGAGGAGTATAGAGACCTTCATGTGCGGGGAGCAGGAGCTCAGGTTCATGGACTCCACTATGTGTGGTAAGTCTCAGTTCCCCTGTGCGTAAAATTGGTATGAGAAGAGCGAGTCAAGACCTCTTGGCAGCAACTGAGAACGTGAGACTGGTGCCCCCGGTGGACATCTGCGGTACTGCATCCAGTCCCAGAGATGCCGGCATGGGGTTGGAGCCCCTGCCTCCCAGAACCTCATCTTGAGAAACGTCCTATTTCTTCTACAAGGAGAAAAGCATGGAGGATACTCTTCGTGGGTCCTGGAGCATGGACTCTGAGCATGTCATCATTGAAATAGCCATTGTGGAAGAAATGGGCACAGGACTCATCCTTTAAAAACCCGTGCACACCCTTTCCCCTGGCTAGCAGCGCGGAGGCCGCACGATGCCTGGAGTTACTGTAAAAGACATGAACCAGCAGGAGTTCGTTAGAGCTCTGGCAGCCTTCCTCAAAAAGTCCGGGAGGCTGAAAGTCCCCGAATGGGTGGACATTGTCAAGCTGGCCAAGCATAAAGAGCTTGCTCCCTACGATGAGAACTGGTTCTACATGCGAGCTGCTTCCACAGCGTGGCACCTGTACCTCCGGGGTGGTGCTGGGGTTGGCTCTATGACCAAGATCTACGGGGGCGGTAGAGAAACGGTGTAATGTCCAGCCACTTCAGCCGAGGCTCCAAAAGCGTGGCCCACCGTGTCCTCCAAGACCTGGAAGGGCTCAAAATTGTGGAAAGAGACCAAGATGGGGGCCACAAACTGACACCTCAGGGACAAAGAGATCTGGACAGAATCGCCGGACAGGTGGCAGCTGCCAGAATATCCCTTGCTCATGGATAGGAAGACTCAATGTTGTGAAAATGGCAATACTACCAAAAGCAATTTACACATTTAATGCAATCCCAATACA
>NW_006399959.1:4651699-4678987 GCF_000299155.1 Elephantulus edwardii
AAATTAATAAAATATAATTATAGGAAAAAAAAGAAACATTAGAACAAATGATGCTGGGTTAATAAATTGCCTCATTCGTAGCCTTAAACAAACAAACAAACAAACCCCAAAATCCGTGCACAGGGAAAATGGGAGAATGCTGTCCTCGGCAGGGACTGTCCCGGGATGGAATAGAATCCAGAGTCAGCCGGGCTGCAGCAGGAAAACCTCAGCTCTGCCCTTCACCATTCGGGGACCTTCCAAGACCCCAGGTTTCTGCCCCGCCAGAGTCCCTAGAGGGAGTAGTCATCTCTGGCTCTCCAGGGCATGCAAGGGGACACAGGTTGGATGCTCAGGGGACACCTGTACTGTGACCTCTCTTTAGCCTCTTCCAGCCCTCTCTCTCTTGCACCAGATGGCAGGATGACTAGTGCATCCTGGTGCCCTGGGACCCCAACCTGGCTTCTCCCCTGAAGACCATCTGCCACCACCAAACCCTCTGAAGGAAGTGGAGGTCCCCATCGTGGAAAACAGCCTTTGTGACACCATCTGCCACAATGGTCTCCACACGGCGGACAACATCCACATCATCCGAGATGATATGATATGTGCAGGAAATGAAGGGCATGGCTTCTGTCAGGTGAGACCCCTGTGTCAACCTCCCCGCCAGCCCTGCCTGCCCCTCGGCCTCTCCCAGCACTGACTCTTCACCAGGGTGACCTCGGAGGGCCCCCGGTGTACAAGGTGAATGGCACCTGGATGCAGGCAGGCGTGGTCAGCTGGGATGATGGCTGTGGCCATCCCAACAGACCCGGCATTTATGCCCACATCACCTACTATTTGGACTGGATCTACTGCCAATGTCCCCAAGGAGCTCTGAGCTGGTGACCAGAGCAACCAGCCCCCCTGCCCCACACTACGGCTTTCTGCCCAAAGGCTTTCTCTGTCTCTTATAATTTTTCCTCCTCAATGCTTCTATCCAATCTCAGGTCCCTTCCCACCCTGAGCCCCTTCCCGTTTCTGTGTCACCTCCAATGCTGAGGTGAAACCCTTCCCCATCCCAAGATGTTTCCCACGTTGAGCATCCTCCGCACCACACCCTGGGCCCCCTCCTAATCCTGAGACCCCATCCCCCACTGAAACTTCTCCCCACTCAGAGCTTTCTCCCCATTCTCATCCCTCCTCTGCCCCAGCCCCTCCCACCCTCAACTGCCTAGGTAGCTGGGGTGAAGGGCTGCTCACCCTTCCCGCCTCCAAAGCATTGTCTCATTAAAGTGCAAGTATGGCTTGTCATGGCACTCCGCAGGACAATGGGATCCCCAAGGAGCTGTGTGTTCCTGTGGGTGCCCTCTCCCCACAACTGACCACAGCACCTTCTCCACCCCTAGTCGACACTGCTTCTTCCATGAGTGGTGCCTCACACTCAGGACCAAGTGGCCGCAGTCAGAGAGAGAGGCAGGAGGCTATCTATCTTCCCGGATGGCCCAGGTCCCCATGCATTAACTCTTCCCCTGCACCCACATAGTCACCCCGTTTTCCCACAGGTTTTCACTCTGGTGCAGATACCCATGTGGAGGGTCTCATATGTCCCATCCCGCAGGCTGATCCTCCCTCCAGATTGTCCTCATAGAGCCCCTCACTGTGACCCCCTTTTCCACACACGTGCTTGCAGTCATGTCCATGCACCTCTCACTGCCCTGTACAATCTTAGAGCGAAACTCGGTCGTGCGCCTCCCTCACTGTCTCTCCTGGGCTTAAATTCACTGCTGCAGCCACTGTGAAAAGCCGTCTCACTAAGGGTCTTCCTCTACTTTTCCAGGATGTCCTCCAGGGACAGGTCCCTGCTGGTAACACGCCCACGGTTGGTGAGGCAAAGGGTCCCCATCTTTGCTTCTGAGGAGCGCCCCGGTGCACTTCCTCTGGGACAGTTTGTCTTCTGCTCCGTTTTGTCACTGTCTCCACACTGCTAGTGGACACTTGGGTTGTTTCGGATTCAGGTTCTTAGGGCAGCCTGCCGAGAGAGTTCTCACGTGGCCCCTCTGCTCCTGTCTGTGGGTGTGCCAGAGCGGGGTGCTGCTGGGCTCCAGGATCATTCTAGAAATTGCTAAACTCCTATTCCTACTGATGGGAGAGAATGACTGTCCCACCACCTTCTCATCAACATTTGATAGTTCAGACTTGGGCTGTTTCGTGTGTGTGTGTGTGTACACTCACATGTGTGGAGATTGTTATTGTTCTTAGGTCCACTTTACTGACTAGAAGTAAGAAACTGTTGAACATTTAAGCTGTTCATACAAGTCCTTAATTAAAGAACAAATGATCATGCTACTTTTGCACGGTCAGAGTACCACAGCCATTTAACTGATGTCACTGGGCAGGCAGTGCCTCTAATACTAGTAATGATAGAGGTGATATTTTTGGTAAACAGGCGGGGTTCGTGTTTGCCAAGTTCCTTTTACTTCTGTTGCTGCCAAGTCAGCCTCAACTCACAACAGCTGCCTCCACCCCACAGGGTAGGACTCTTGCTTCATGGGCAAAGCTCGGATCATTGGAAGCAGATTGCAAAAACCTCTGGGTAGATTTTAACCACCAATCTTTCTGCTAGTGGTTTGCACCACCCAAGCACACCCCATGTGTTTGTGTGATCAGTGTGTGTGTGTGTGTCCTGGGGGGTGCTAGTATTGACTTTTAACTGTTGAATGCATTTTTAAAAAAAATTGTAGGAAGCTCTGGTGGCACAGTGGTAAGAAGCTGCTCTGCAATCTTGAAGGTGGGTGGTTCGAATCCACCAGCTGTTCTGCTGGAGAAGGAGGGGCAAACTCCTCTTGTACCAGTTGGATCCAATTTGATGGTACACCAAATTATAAATAAATATTTTTTTAAAAAATTTTTTGTGCACTTACTTGGGGCATATTGCTAGTAGAGGCTATTTCTTGGAGAGTGACATGATGCTTAGAATGGTTGGAGGGTCAAAGAAAGAAAGGAAGACCTTCGACCAGACGGACTGACACAGTGACTGCAGCAATGGGCTCAAGTGTGCTGGGAATGGTGAGGATGGCACAGGATAGGACAGAGTTCATATGATCATTATGAGTCATAGTTCACTCGATAGCACCTAACAACAATAATAAATGTGATTTCAGTGAAAGTTTACAGAACGGGTTCTTCATTTAGCAGTTCATATACTTAAAAAAATACTGTGATTTGAGTGAAAGTTGACAAAACTTATTGGTTTTCAGCCATTCATGCACATTTTGCTACATAAAATTAATTTCAATACCCATTGTGTATGACCATGCAGTCATTCCATATTGTGGATCACTTCACTCACTTTTCTTTTTAATTGCTTTTCATTCAACCATTCATATACATTATGACTTATCACGTCAATCACAACTGTTCAATGCCTTTTATCACAATGTTTCCTCAAATCCTCACTGTGCCTCTCCTATGCTTTCACCCCACTCATCCGTCCACTAGTCTCTGTTGTTGTTAGGTGCCATCGAGTCGAGTACAACTCGGGCTCAGCTACCCTATGAATGAAAAATCTGAACCAAGTCGTGTCCTGCGCCATCCTCACACTTCCTGACACACAAGAGCCCATTGCAGCAGACACCTATCAATGCACCTGGTTGAGGGTCTTCCTCTCCTTTGCCAACCCTCCACCCTTCCCAACATCATGTCCCTCTCCGAGGAATAGCACCTCCTCCTAGCAGTATGTCCAAAGTATATTAGATGAAGCCTCATCATTCTTGCCTCCAAAGAGCACTCTGGTTGCACCCTCTCCAAGACATGTATCTATTCGTTCTCTTGGCCGTCCATGGGGTGTTCAGTGCTCTCCTCCAACAGCACAGCTTTAAGGCATCAATTCCTTTTCTGTCATCCTTACTCATCGTTCAGCTCTCAGATGAATAGCTAGTAATCAGAAAGACCATGGCCTGAATCAGACGCACCTACTCCTCAATAATTCAGAAATGTCCCTAATTGCAGGTTTTCCCACTGCAATGTGTCTCCTTATTTCCTGACTGCTTGCAGGCTCTATGCCCTAGTATCTTCCCCTCCCACACTTCCTGTCTCCCCTTTTTCCTCTCCCTTTGAACAGCTACCCCTGTCCTGTGTGTGTTGGGATGGGTAACTCTCATTGCTTAGTACATTATGTGCTGGAATGCTAATCAAAAGGTCCACATTCTAGCCCACCAGCCACTTCAGGGGAGAAAGATGGGCAGTCAGTCTCCTGTCAACCCAATGGAGAGCCGCCAGGCATTGAAATGATTCCAAGGCCGGGGTGATTGGTGTGTGTGCACCCATGTGTTTATGTGTGTGTGCCTGTGTTTATGTGCGTGTATGTATGTGTGTTTATATGTGTGTATGTGTTTGTGTGTATGCCTTTATGTGTGTGCCTGTGTTTATATGTCTCTGTGTGTTTATATATGTGTGCTTGTGTGTGTATGTGTGTTTATATGTGTGTACCTGTGTGTTTGTGTGTATGTGTGTACGTGTGTGTTCCATGCGACATTCTTTGGACTCCAGTGCTGTGCAGGCGCACCCACTTTTATCACTCTTCCTTTTGTGGTGGCTGCAGATTCTGCATTTCTTACAAATGGGGGTTTGTAGTCAAACAAAGCACTTGGGGCTATTTTTCTAATACTTCGGTCATTCTTGGAATATTTCAAATTCTGTAATGCTATTGTCCACTCAACAGATGGCAGCAGGGTATGCCCATGACTTCAATAAGAACCAGGAAGCCAAACCAAGCTAGTGACACTTCCTTTACTGTGATAGTCGGGACTCGGGCCCACAGTGTTTCAGAGTGTGTCCATACTTAGAGCAGTTACTCGGAGAGCTCTCCGTAGCAATGCTAAGTTTCTAAGAAGGGCTGTCAGCATTTGTCCCCTGACAGTCTCAGAAGGTCCCTCTGTCTGTGCCTGAGGCTTGGAGCTGGGAGAGAGCTGAGAGGCAGGAGTGGCAGCTATCAGCTGAGACATCACTGTGGGCATACAGAAGGCATCAGGATAATGCCAACCCAGACGAGGCAGCTATGTCACTGTGCCTGTCTGCGCTGTGATGGGTCCATGCGATCGAGGACAGGATGTGGGTCAGGGACAGGGTGGGGAATGGAGGGGGCACTGAGATTCTGGTCACAGGGCCATAAACTACGCCATGGGAGAGTCTGGGCCTCAGACATCCTTCCCAGGAACTCCTAGAAACTAGACTTGTGGCAGACAGAAGAGAGGGATTAGTGTGCACGGGGTGACAAGGGAGGGATTCCTGGAGTGGGTGGCATTGACCTCCAAGCCTGGAGAGGAATAGGGAGGAGTCTTGGGCCACTCTGAGGGTGCCTGGACTCTACCCTGCATACTGTGGTCTCAAGGTGTGACTCTGATTTGGTCACTGCTCTCCTAGGCCTGGGCATCCACTTGGGGATAAGCAGTGTGGGAAGGACCTGTCAATGCCAACTTCCCAGAGCTGACCTCACCCTTCCCCTGCCCTACAGCTAGTGGGAGGAGCCCTAACCCTACGAGAGGGTTAGAGCTCAGATGACTCCTCCCCCTCTGCCCATACTTCACCAACACCATGGCCATCGGGCCCGGTGGCCTCCTGCTGTTCCTGACCTTGCACGGTGGGTGATTCAGTCTGGGGTTGGGAGTGTGGGTGGGGTGCAGGTGGGGTGAGTTGAGGGCAGTAGGGCCCCTGAATTGAGTCTAGGGCTGGTTGGGATGTTCCACTGGTCCCCCCTCAGGCTCCTTGAAAGCCAAATCCTTCCCAGGCAGGGAAGAGGACCCAGGCAGTGTGCACTTGGGACACCTGGACACCAGCCATTCCAGGGGAGCTGGGGCTGTGGCAGGATGTGAGGGTCACCAGCCTGAGAGAGAAAAAAATCAGCTCCCCCAGGTCCTCTCATCCCGGGCCTTTGTAAGAGCAGTGGTACAAAGGGGAGACTGAGGCATGGGTGGAACACCTCTGGATGTCTGATGAGCCCCTTCTCTGAACATCAGGGACCTGAGTTACAGGATGGAAGGCGCCTGGCCTGAGCTGTCTGGCACCTCCCGTCTGTCCTGTTTATGACCATCTCCGGTCCCACCCATGACCAGCGCTGGATGGCAGCTGTTGAGTTCTGGCCCCATCCACCAACTCCACCCATTAGCAGGACCCATCCCCAGCTGCTGTGAAGGAAGTGGCTTCCTTGTCCCCCTAGACCTTGCCTGCTCCCTTGGAACTGTAAGAGAGGGTCAAGCAAGTCCTGGTCCCCCTACTCTGAGCCTCTCCCTCTGTCCCTTTCCCTCAGGTGTCTCTGGGGGAGATCTGCCTGCAGGTAGGTGTGTTGAAGGTGCTGGTATCTGCCATAAGAAGATCCTCCTCAGGCCTGTCATCAGGCAGGTGCCCCTGGGTCTCCAACGTGGTCTCTTTGGCACTCACGGAGGTGGTAAACCTCCACTGTGCAGAGGCTCATGAAGCTCTTAGAGACCAAACCCTGGGCTTGGGCTAGTGCACTGCTTCCAGGGAGCTGTGTCTTGACCCATGACGCCCCTGGGTACACCTCTCAGGCAGGGCCAGCAGAGGGACGGGAGAACATGGGGAAGGTCAGGGAGGGCTTCCTGGAGGAATAGGCCTATTGACTCCCTGCCAAGGACATCTGCTGTTTGGTTCAGGGTGCGGCAGACCCCAGGTTTCTGAAGGCGGGAGCCGCATCGTAGGGGGTCATGCAGCTCGGCCTGGGGCGTGGCCATGGCAGACCAGCCTACGCCTGAGGAAGGTGAACGTGTGCGGAGGGACCCTGCTGAGTCCCCAGTGGGTACTGACCGCTGCTCACTGCTTCTCAGGGTGAGTGTATGCAGGTGAGGGGGCAGCCCAGTCGTGGCAGGGCACTGTGGAGCTCTCAGCTGTCTTTAATGTTGTCTTCTGAGGGCATTGTGGTTAAAGTATCCAAAAAGTCAGAGGTTCAAATTCACCAGCCACATCAAGAGAGAAAAATGAAGCAGTCTGCTTCCCTCAAGATTACAGCTTAGCAAGACCTGCAAGGCCCTTCTACTCTGTCCTAAGGAATCACTAGGAGTCGGCATCAACTCGTGAGGTCAGTGAGCTTAACCTGTGATCTCACATTCCTTTTTCAGGTCTCAGTTTCCCCTCCAGCAGAAAAGACGGCATTTCATCATTTGCTTGATTCCCCGGGACTTGGAGGGCCACACTGGCCAATTGTGTGAGAGGTGTCTACTGTGTATCCTTGCATGCCTCTACAAACAGGCAGCTCACTCCCTCTCCACTGCCTGCTCTCCTGAAATTACCCACTTCCTCTGGGCCTTAGGGATGTTCTGACTACAGCACCTCCAGTATCCTCCAGCTTGTGTGGGGAGGGGACAGGACCTCATAGTCTCACAATCCTTGGGCTGTGGAGGGCAGAGCCTCTTCCAGCTCTCAGAGCTCAGCCTTAGTGCCCAGAGCAGCTGAGGAGGGAAAAGTGAGGTACTGGCTATCATTCCTCGGGACCTGCCAGTGCTTGACTCTGATCTCTGGCCAGCTGGCCACTGTCCAGACCACTCAGCCCATCCTCATCCCTTCAGGTCCCTGAACTCATCTGACTACCAGGTGTACCTGGGGGAGCTGAGGATCACTCTGTCCTCCCGATTCTCCACTGTGAAGCAGACTGTCCTCTATTCTGACCACCCGGGGCCACCAGGCACCAGTGGAGATATTGCCCTGGTGCAGCTCAGTACCCCCGTGCATCTCTCCCCCTGGATCCTGCCCATCTGCCTTCCTGAAGCCTCAACAAGTTTCCAGCCTGGGACTCGGTGCTGGGTGACTGGCTGGGGCTACACCCAGGAAGAAGGTGAAGAGACCCCTCGCAGCCTCCAGCCTAAGTCTATGGGGGTAGAGGCAACCAAGCCCTGCCTGGAGAAAGCTAGGAGGAAGAACAAGGGGAGACAGGGGATCCCTAACAACCTAAATAACCTAGCCAAAGCTACTGTCGATCCTTCATTCACACTAATGTGTAATAACTTCCCACCTCCAGCATGTATATGCTATATTGATTCACACTGTGTTAATATGTTCCTCATCAGTGTGTCTTTTATACATTAATTCATACTAAGATGTTATTGTCTATTTAATACCAATGCATCATGCATTAATTCAAACCAAGTGTCAGTGACAATCCAATATGAATAATACATTAATTCACACTAATATTAAGAAGGAGGAGCTCTGGGGGGCTAGGAGTTGCTCTGTGGTTCAAATGCACCAGCTGCACCACAAGAGAAAAGCAGGCCATCTCTCACCCGTCCAATCTACAGCCTCCAAAAATCCACTGGAGGGTCAGCTATGGTTCAGTTCAGCTTCTACAGTACATAATAACAGCATGCCAGTTACTAATCCCGGTTAAGGGGAGCATTAATTAAGTTCAGAGAGACTTTGTTAATTACAGCACACAATACGGTTAAACGAAGCTCCAAGTTTAACTTCATTTACTGGCTCACCTCTCTGCCTCTGTGGTCATGTACCTTAGCTGAGCTGGTTCAAATGTCTGTGTGGGACCATCAAAATTCCAGCCTTAGAATACAATCTCATATCCTGGGCAAATGTTACTGTTTGTAACATGAGGTGAAAGATACCTTTTCCTCCTCAATTTTTCCCCCAAACAAGAAACCCTCTAGCCCCCAGGCAGTTAGATACCTTTCCTGAGTTAGCATTATTTACTGGGAACAGGTTTTCTTAGCCATATGTGAACAGCACCCTAAGTTTGTTTACTGAGAACTGCATGTAAATTGCCACAAATGGAGACGGTGCTGTGATTTTGAACTCAGTTTGATAATAGATTGATTAATAACTGAATGAGGTATACCCTGATCACCTGGAAAATAGACAGTCTTGGAGAGCTATTTGTCTTCCAGATGCACAAATATAGTGTAAGGATAAAGCAATTCCCTACCAGTCATCTATCTGGCCTACAGACTCTAGGAAAAAAGACCATGCTTGTCCAATAACACCATCAGTGTCCCTAATCCATCAATTCACGTTGATTTTTAAAACTCGTGTCTATCCATCACCACTATGTTTAACAAATTTTTAAACAACAACAACAAAAAACCCCAAAACAAAACACAAAACAAGACCACTGCCTTTGGTTCTGACTCACATCAACCCTCTGTCAGGTTTTTGAGGCTCTTTTTGTAGGAAGAGACTGCCCATCTTTCTCCCTTAAGCAGGCCAGACTGTTGACTTGTTGGTCTAGCAGCTGAGTATTTGGGGAACCAGGGCTCCTTCACCTATCAGTTCACACTGAAGTGCCAAATGACTACCCAGTGAGTATCACACACTAATTCTCATCAAGGTGTCAGTTTCTAACTACCACCAATGCCTATTTCACTAATTCACACTAAGGTTTTAATGTCTATCCACCAGTCAGTCAGTGACTTGTGTTACTTGGTGGCAATGTCATACCTATTGAGTGAGTCACCTCTTCTCCTACACTCTCCAGTGCTAGGGCTCATATTCCCTTTCAGTCAGCCCATCTTTCCTCTGCCCAGAGCCTCTGCTACCACCGTACAACCTGCAGGAGGTGGAAGTCTCTATCGTGGACACAGATGCCTGCCGACAGGACTACATCAGTGAGGACGGCTCCATCCTACCAGATATGCTGTGTGCCCAAGGCCCTGGGGATGCCTGTCAGGTGAGTGTGCTGGGTGTGGGGAGGAGGAGTGAGCCTAAAGTGCGTTGAGAGGCACCCCAACACACTGGCCCCCACTGTTGTGCCCCTAGGACGACTCCGGAGGGCCTCTGGTCTGTCAGGTCGATGGCACCTGGCTGCAGGCAGGTGTAGTGAGTTGGGGCGCAGGCTGTGGTCGCCCTAACCGGCCAGGCGTCTACACCTTCATCCCTGCCTACATCAACTGGATCCACCTCTATGTCCCTCCCTCAGCTGCTCAGGGCTCAGAGCTGGTTCCACCGCAGTTCCTGGCCAGCTTCTTCCTCTTAGGACTCTTCCTCCTCGTCATCTCCTGTGTGCTGGTGGCCAAGCGCTCTCTCCACAGACCCCTCTTCCTATCCCCATCTTCTGATCTTTGACTGCTGGTCACAGGACATCCTCCCTGACTCTTTACAAGGACCTGAAAGTGGAGCAGCACTCACTGGGCCTGCATCTCTCCACATCTCCACCAGGTGGCGCACTCCGCAAAGCAAGGGGAAAGGAAGGTGTCTGCTTGCAGAAGGGAAAATTTACAAGCTTCCTCCCCACCCTTACCTCCATTCCCTTACCTGCCTGGAGATTCGGTTCACTGTCCTGATGTAGATCCTCTAAAGGAAAACTGACCCTACTGACCCTGAAAGAGGCCCCCAGGCATGTTGTTGATTACCATGGAGTTGAGCATCACTCATAGCGACCCTATGAACAAAAGGCCTGAAACCTTTCTGTAAGTATCATCATTTATCAAAGTTCATAGTCTCCCCAGAGGTATGTTGGTTAGGAAGTGGATTCCACTCCTACTTCCAAACCTGTCTTAAACTGGGAGCTCCACCAAGCACTGTCCACCATGGGTAACCGTTACAGCATTTGACACCCCAGTGGTACAAGGTTCAGCATCCCAGCAATCCCAGGTTATAACAGAAGAGTGCTGTACCACTTAAAAGAATGTCCCTCCAAAATATAACAACAACAAACTTTTAAATACAAAGGCCCTCCCCCAGGTCTTGTTGACTCTAAACAAGAGGCTTAAATTAAGAAGAAAAAACAAACAAACAAAAAAAAACCCCAAACAACCCAAAATAGGATGTTATGTGCCACTGAGTCACCTGCAACGTATAGCAACCCTATGAACAGCATCTCTCAACCCTTCCCTGTTCTGAGCCAGTCTCACTAATTCTGACACACCAACCTCCCATTGTCCCAGATACTGTATCAATCCATGGCCTCCAGCCATAGAGAATAAGTATCATGGCCTTGTGGTCTTTGGTCATGGTGAATTCAGGATGTTCTGCCTCAAGAAACCACCCACAAGAGGAGGACAGCAACCCACAGACATAGATCATGGCAGCTGCTAGCCGTCTTTGGGGAGAGTGAGGACCGAAGCCAGTGCTGCCCTCAAGGAGGTGGCTGCACCGGGGAATTGCCAGGCAGGACCACAGGCAGCGGCTGGACCACAGGCAGCGGCTGGACACAGCCAGAGTCCAAGCAGCCTGCAGCATGAGCCCCCAGAGTAGTGTATACTGATCCTTGAGCACAGTACTTCAAAGAACAGTAGAGTAACCAGGAGGGGGAAAAAAGAGGGAGGAAGAGCGTACGTAAACAGGACAAAGATACGGCTGGCTGCATCCAA
The DNA here is from genome assembly GCF_000299155.1 of Elephantulus edwardii. Classification (NCBI taxonomy): domain Eukaryota; kingdom Metazoa; phylum Chordata; class Mammalia; order Macroscelidea; family Macroscelididae; genus Elephantulus; species Elephantulus edwardii. The sequence goes on from NW_006399959.1 coordinate 4,662,985, forward strand.
TACAACCCCAAAACCCTCCTACCATGGATTCAACTCCAATTCATGAGGACCCTCCTTTGGGTTTCCAGTGCTGCACATTTTAACCTTTCTCCTGCAGGCTGGTGGATTTGAACCGCCAACATTTTGGTTAAAAGTCCAACACGTAACCCCCTTGGAAATATCACAGGGAAGGCTGTGAGATGAGATGAGATGAGGTGGTGGATTTTGGGGTTTGGATACTCATGGTCAACAGAGGTGTCTTTGGGGTCAACCTGCAGAAGAGGACAGTGTGAAGAGCTGGGCATGCAGCTAAGGGGGTACAGCTTCACCAAAGCACGCTACCTCTCTACAAGGCAACTGGTTACAGGGAGGGCAGATAGAGGGGGACCCTTGCCCCACGCTGGACTGCAGTCAGCACACCACGTTCCTTAAATAAGTTAATGTTTATTCTGCTCCCAAGCCCCTGCCTCCCAAAGCGGAGTGCTTTCTGCATCAGATTATTGCCGCGTGTAACCTGAATTTGAACAGACAGAGGGCATCCTCTGGGACCCCATGGCCCAAACCTGGACGGAGGGAGGACCCCGGAGGCGGTGCCTTATTGCACGAGTCTGCTGCGTCCCAGTGGACAGTTTCGTCCAGACTACCGAAGGCAGAAGGCAAGAGGGGAGGGCATGGAGACGGAGAGGCTGTGTCCAGTGGTGGCGGGTACAGTGAGGACGTGAGGATGGTGGACGAGGAGGTAAGCTGGGCCGAGGCGGCCATGTGGGGCCCGAGTGTGTTCTCTAGAAAAAATATGTGTTCTGTGTGGACAAAGCCCGGGGGGGGGGGGCCCCTGCCTGTCCTATTTGGTCGTTTTGGCTGTTGTCCGACATCTCTCTGGGCTACAGGACAGCTGTCCTCGGAGACTGACGCGCGGCCAGCAAACCCACTCTGTGCCTGGGGTGGGCTGACTCCGGCCCAGAAGCTGCTTCCCGCTTCTCTTCACAGGGAAATGCGCTGTTTCCCACGCTCCTGGGGGACCGATCCTTTCGGCTCCACAACCTGAAGGGGCCAGAGCCGGGGTCCAGCACCCCCAGCCACCCAGTGGCTGATCCCGTGGACGCACCCCAGATCCCAGTACAAAGCCCTTCAAGGCTTGGACCCTTTAACTACACGGGGTCCTCTATGCTCTCATCCAGGGCAGGGGTGGCGGGGGGCGACCTCGGTTTCTTTGGGGGACTCTGAGGAGCCGTGAAGAGTGTCCCCTGCCCCTTCTCTGGAGGATCCCCAGAGGGCACAGGAGGCTCTATGTTATGGGGTTCCGGAGGCAGTGGTAGCATGGCCCCCAATGAGGACACATGAGGTTCTGGGGCCATGTCCTGACTACTATCCAAAAATGGATCCCCACTGGGAGCCCCCACCTCCAGTGGCTCAAAGGCAAAGTTGGGGACAGTCAGGTGATCTGCTCGGGCCACAGCCTGGCTCCTGCGTTCTCCCTTGCCCGAGGGGTCCACCCCAGCCCCTGGACCCTCCGTGGCCTCCAGGGGTTCCCTATGAGGGGCAGCTGGGCCTGGGGAGGGCTCACAGGATGGGGTTCTCCGCCGTAGTGTGGTACTGCCTCCCTCTGGGGCGGGAGGCCGGCCAGCTCCCTCATCCTCCGCCGGAGGTTCGATGGAGATGCACGGGGGACTCATTTTCTTCTTACGGCGCGCACCCAGGGCCGGCTCGGCCTCTGCGGCCTCATCCCGCCCAAGGTCCCCTCCTGACTCGCCCAGCTGCCTCTGACCCTCTCGGGTCAGCCCCGGGCGGCAGCCCCAGCCATCCGCACTGCAGAGCCGACGGAGGGCCCTGTGCGCTGCTGGAGAGGCAGCAGGCGAAGCTGCAGGGCTGTGGGGCTCAGGCGGCCAGGGCCGGGCTGTGCTGGTGATGTGGCGGACCTCCTCATCTGCTGGGTCTGCGGCTTCGTCCGCGCCAGGTGGCCTGCTGGCCATGGAACGCTGTCCGAGTGTGTGCCGGCGAGCACGCATGCTGGCAGGCCTCGGAGAGCGAGGTGGGGTCCTCAGGGGAGCCCCCAGAGTCGATGGCCTGGCTGCAGGCTTCTCCCCAGACTCCCCAGAACCCAAGGCGCTGTCCTGGGAGCTGTCAATCTGTCCTTCCAGAGAGTCTGTGTGGACAGCCTCCTGCAAGGGATGGGGTCTAGTCACTAAATAATCATCTTTCACTCCAAAGAGGGGGCCCCAGCTGGAATAGGGTGGGCAGTGCAGCCCTTCCAATCCCAGAGACCCCAAGAACACTGCCCAGCCACACCAGCACTTTCCACTATCTACAGGGCACTGAGTGGGGCATATGGGAGCCCACCTGGCTGCAGGTTCCAGCTGGGAAGAGAGAAGAGCCCCAGAATGATGCGGCACTGGGCAGGTGCCTCCTTAGCCTGGTGCCTTGAGACTGGGGTTCCCTGCATTACTCTCATCCCCACAGACTACTGAGACATGCCCCTCCAGCCCCACCACTAAGTAGTCATATTTGTCTTCACTCCTGGGATCCTGACCGCATCCCAAACTACAAAGCATAAAAAACTGCAAAAGTCCCTCCTCTGAGCCTCCCTGCAGCTCGCCCCGTAAATGGGGTCAGGGGGTCCTGTAAAGAACATGAGAATCCTATACCTGTCTGCAGAGGAGCCGGTTGAGGCTGGGGGAGTGCGGCGTGGTCCGTGGCGAGGGGGCTCTAAGGGTGTCGTTGGCTCTCCCTGGGGAGAGACCAGCTGGTGTCGGTAGAGACATGGTCTCAGGGGGGACCTCGAGAGCTGCGCAGGGCTCTGTGGAAGGTGTGCTGGTAGAAGGAACAGTGCCTGGGGAAGGAAGGGGTCCTTGTTGTTCAGCCTTCCCACCTACCACTCCCCGGCCACCTCCAGGTCATACCACCCACCCCGACCCTGAAGTCCCAAACCTAGTGCTGCCTCAGGGCTCTGCTCCTAGCCCTGTCCGCAGGCCTTACCCACAGGGCTCCTACCTGAGGCTGCTGCACCTGTGTAAGTCTCCATCTCCACCTCCTGCACTGGCTGAGGGGTCGCAGGGGCCACAGGCCGGAACATGTAGCTGTCATTGGGCAGTGAGAGCATGCGCGACACTGACACCTTGCGCACCACCAGCAAGTTCAGGGCCTCAGGGCCAGTGCCTGGGCTCTCCTAAGGCAGAGGGTTGGCATCACTCCACAGGCCCTTTGTTGGGGGGACCCCATAGCACCATCGCAGCCTGGCTCCTCATGGGAGCCCCGCCCACTATGCCAGCCCCTCCCTTCCGAAATGATCCGGCCTGCCACATCAGTGAGCTACCAATCCAAGGTAAACGCAGCCAAGTCATTGGCCCTTCTGGGGATTCTCCCTCATGCAGTCAAGCCCTTCCTAGGGATCAGTCCACCACGACAGCCCTGCCCCTCCTGGATGAGCACCCCTGTGGGCGAGTGGGTGGTACCGGTGGTGTGGAGACAGCAGGGGCAGTGGCAGTGCCAGCAGTGGGCAGGGAGCGAGCCATCTCCAGCTCCAGTTCAGCGTCCAGTTCAGCATCCTCCCTCGCTTCCTTGTTGCTCTCCTCCAGGTGCTTCATGAGCACGGCTACCACCACATTGACCAGCACGAACTGGGCCACCAGCACGAAGGTGACAAAGTACACAGGCGAGATGACCGGCAGGTAGCTGAGGCAGTGCTTGTCCTCGCGAGCACACTCCCGGAGCGTGTCCTGTGGGCAGCGGAATCTTCGTCTGCTGCGCCATTTCTCTGTAGCCGAGCACAAAGACACCCCACGCCCCCTATCCTCTGAGAGACCACCCGAGTGACCCCTAAAAGCCCCTGTCTGACACTGGGCAGCCCCTCTGTCCTGTAGCTCCTGAGCCACACAATACCTTCATGATTCCATTCCAGTTGTCTCCTGTAGACACGCGAAATAGCGTGAGGAAAGCCATGCCAAAGTTGGTGAAGGTGGCATGTCTGCTCAGGCCCTCACAGGGGTTGTCTTCACTGCAGTCTATGAGGAGACAAGGACCCAACTCATCAGCCCAGGAAAGCTGGCTTGGAACACACAGGAAACCTCATGTAATGTGTTATGGATCCTGTCCCTCTACCCTCCATGTGAGGGAATAGCAGCCTTGCAGATAGGGCCCCAAAGGCCTTATCTCAGTATCCACTTCCTTTCAGAGCCCCCCCCCCCCCGCAAGGGCAGAGCCAGGTTCCATCTGCTGTGCTTCCACTCAGCACCAACCACAGAAAGGAGTGTGGTGGCTGGGTTAAATGGTTTCAGGCCTAGGGCTTCTTGAGTAAACATATCCGGGCTACGATTCATCCTCAACAAACAGCACTCTACTCCCAATGCCCAGACTCTCAGTGTGATGAGGCCAGTCTGGCCTCAGGATTCTGCAGGGATGAGATCTCTTCAAGGTGTGGTCATCACCAAGTTTAGCCAAGCTAGACGTGGCCCAAATAAGCCAAGATGGCTGGAGAGGAAAACTCTAGCCTTCTCAGGAAGGTTGTACAAGTTTTCTCAGCCAGAGCTTACTCATGGAGGCCTCAGTAACAGCTAACCAGACACTCACCAACCATGGTCACCTCCCAAGGCAACCCCTAAGTGGTCCCAGAAACCAGCAAGTGTCAATGACTTGCCCTAGGAAATGCTGTCAGGTACAAAGGACCTAACATAGATTGTACTGCTCCAGAGGGATGGGGACACCAAAGAGGATTCCTCCTCCCTGGCCCCAGAGTGAGTGGAGCTGTAAGCTTGTGGGAAGGGACTGGAAATTCTTGGTGACAGAGAGTAAGGACATGCCAGCGTTTGCTCCTTGGATTGTGGTGGGGCATGCATGTTAGTGTCCGTGTTGGTATGTACATGTTAATACGTCTGTGTTAGCATGTGTGTTTTGGCGTACTCACTGGAGTGTATGCTGGTATGTGAGTGTTAGTGTGTGCACCTTAAAATGTGTGCATATTGGCATGTGTTAGAATGCACTACTGCAATAGGCATGTTAATGTGTGGATGTTTGTGCACTTTTGCACATAAAAATGTACATGTTAAAAACCTCAAACTCAGTACCACTGAGTCAGAGTCAACTCAGAGCTGATCCTCCAGGGAGTTTTAAATTTATAGCAAGCTATAAATTATGTGGAAAGATATTTCTTATCTTTAGCCCTTGGAGCCACTGATGAATTTGAACCACAGGCGAGGTGCCATCTTTGGGCTAGTAGATTATGTCATCAGAGCCCCCTGTTAGCATGTGCATACTGGTTTTGTTATTGCTGTGTACCCTCAAGTCAGAACTAACCCATAGCTGACCCTCCAGCAGGTTTTCAGAGGCAGTTAATCGCATGGGAGGAGATGCCCATCCTTCTCCCGAAGAGCAGCTGGTGGATTTGAACCAAGTGTTTTCAGGATTGCAGTGCAGCTTCTTGCCACCAGGCCACCAGAGCTCCCGTGGTGAAGTGTTGCCTGCCAGCATGTGCATACTATCACGTATGTGTTCATATATGCCTGTTGTCAACTGCATGGGGGGGGGGAGGGTGTTGCCATGTGCACACTCACTCATCCTGTGGGTGGTACAGGCCTGTCTGCATGTCCACAGGTCCATGTCATGGTTTGGGGTCACCTCTCTGTCACATGTGTGTGTGTGTATGCTGGTATTCTGGATCTGTATCTGTGTTGCACCCACTTGTAAGCATTGACAGGTAGGTCTAGGCAATGACACTGGGACAGACACCCCACTGCTCCCTTGCACTGCATACACTGCAACCCCAGGTCCACAATCAGGTCCACTTGAGCTCCAGAGTCTGTACTCACCTAGCCTCCCAAACAGCTCCACTCCCAGGGCAGCATAGATAAAAAACAGGAGCATGAAAAGTAGGCCAAGGTTCCCTACCTACACGGAGAGAAGCAGAAGAGTGTCAGGGGTGGCCTTGGACCCTGCCCACAGGGCACACGCACGCACGCCTGCTGCTGCCCATCAGCGCCAGCACTGCCCTCCCGCCACTCCCCCACTGCTCTCACAGTGTCTCTGCTCCCGATGGGCCTGGGTCAGACCAAAACACAACCAAACCCCCTATACTCAAGTCAATCCTGACTCCCAACAACTGAGAACTGTCCACCTGGTTTCCAAGGCACTAAACCTTTACAGAAGGAAACTGCCTCTTCTTCATTGACTTTGTAGTACGCAGCTGAGCACATTAACCACCGCACTACTGGAGCTCCTTGGGACTCTGAGAAAGGCTTCACTCCAGAGCCTCTCTCCCAGTTGTTCCCCACCCCCTGTAGACCATCTTACTTCCTACAGCTCATCAGGGCCAGCATGTATGTAACCTCTGTCCTAGCCACCCAGGAAGGCCTCTGCTGGTTCCATCCCCCAACCCTGTGCAGGCACTGCCTGTGGCAGGGACAGGCGTATGCTCAGTAGAGCAGGGGTACCATCTTGTGAGTCCTGGCCCACTCTCTCAGCCTTCCTGCATAGTCTGCCCTGTCCATATGCCAAAGTCTGCATGCCCCATCTTTCTTTGCCCTCTTCCCTGAGCACAGCTTCCCTTCCACTACAGCACACTCTAGGCTTCCCCACATGGTCTCCCATCACTCGCAACAACTGAGCAAGATCTTCGGGTCATTCCATCATTAGGGTGAGGGAACATGTCAGGGGTGGCTACAGGTGGAGAATATGGTGGGCTAAGTGGATGCATGAGCCAACAGACACATAAAAAATAGTGGCAAGTGGGTGGGTACATGGCTGAGAGCAAGAAGTAGTGACCAGAGCTGAGTGGGGAGACAGCTGGACGGCTAGAAACAAAGCTGTGCTGGATGCATGAACATGTGTTTCAGTGGATGGCAAAACAGCGGGGCTGTGGGCTGGGTGGTGACTCGCTGGCTGGGCAGGATGAATACATCTGCAGCTGGGTCTAAGGTGTCTAGATGACCGGACAGTTAGCTGCTTGGGTGGATGGCTGGCTAGATGGATGAATGACTGGACATGTGGGTGGCTATCTGGTTGGCTGGTTGGTGGATGCGAGGGTAGCTAGTTAGATGGGTGGGCCCTGGGTGGATAGATGAATGGTTGTATGGATCACTAGTTGGATGGATGGGTGAGTGGATTTGGGGTAGATGTTGGACATGTGGGTGCTGGGGGGCTGAACAGTTGGCTGGATGGAAAGTGGAGTGGCTACCAACTGACTGGCAGCATAGGTGGTTGGATAAAGATGGATCTGGTATGGAGAAACAGCTGGACAAATGGACAGATGGAGCTACAGGTGGCCAAGTGGAGAGATGGCTGGCTTGACATCTGGAAGGTGGCCTTACAGAAGGACTGACTGCTGAACAGGGAGAGGAACAAGCCTCATTTTCAGTTCAAGAGACCAAGGAGGCCCAGGATGGCCACTGTGGGCACAGGAAGTAAAGACCCTGGGTCTGAGCTGACTCCGACAAGGGCGTGGAAGTGGTCCTCACCCATGAACAGGCCTGCCTCAGCCGTCTTTCTGGGAAATCCTTGCAGGCCTCAACCCAATGCCCCAGCTTTCTGTGACCCCCCTGTGTCTGCAATGGACCAGTTGAAGTGGACAAGAGTCATGGATCGTCACTAGGACTGAGGCCTCAAAACCTCACCTACTTCACACCCACATGACTAAACCACATGGGATCTCATGAACAAATGAATAAAAGGTGGCAGTGAGACCAGCAGTGCAGCCTTCTCCCCTCATGTGTGATGCCCACCCTGGAAGAGGGACCCCTGCCTACCTGGGGCAGGGCTTGAACCACCGTGTCCAGCAGTGCCCGCATGCCCACGGCCATCTTGAGCAGCTTCAACACTAGGGCAGGAGCTAGGCATTAGTGGGTAGTTAGGGGACAAGGGCTCTCCCCGATGTACCTTGGGCTGCCCCTAGTATAGTACCCCTATCTCCCTGTCTTAGGCTGCACAGCTCTGGGGAGGGATGGCAAGGACCTAGGAAGGACACTGGGGGCTGATGGAGCTGGAGGAACCCCTCAACACTCTTCCACATTACACAGTCACCAGGGTTCCCACTGACACCTCTGGGGGCACCCAGGGCTCTGATAATATAAGGACTGATGACAGAGGGGAAGCCCCCATGGCCCCGAGGGGAGGGGCGGGCACAGGGCCTACCCCGGGCGATGCGCAGCACACGCATGATGCGGATGATGGTGGGGTTGATGGGCAGTGCAGCGTTCATCTCGATCTCCTCCAGCGTGATGCCCATGATGGACAGTAGCACAATGGCCAAGTCCAGCTGGTTCCACCTGGCAGGCAGCAGGCACAGGGGCTCAGTCTTGGCCACCCCTCCCAGGCACCTGGGGATGGCCCATCACCCTTGAGGATGGCAAAGACAAGGGTTGTAGCCACCTGAGGGTAACTCACCTGTCCTTGAAGAACCGCCGGAACCCAAACGCCACCAGCTTCAGCACTGCCTCGACCACAAAGACGATGGTGAACACATAGTTGCAGTACTTTAAGGCCTCGTCCAGTGCCTGGGGAGAGGGCTGAGCTGGCGGGGAGGTGGCCTGCTGTCCGCTTCCACCTGCTGCCCCTCAGAGCTGACACTGTCTCCCCAGACGGCAGCTCCCTAGTGTCTGACAAGCCTGGCCTCCAAACAGTACAGACACTGTTAAATGTACCACTACCTCTAGGAAAGCAGTCCGATTGCTTCCCCATTCCACCTCACACTTTGGCTCATCCCTGTCTCACTGACCCCAGCACCTCCAGGATACAGTTATTAAAGTGCTTACTGTATTCACCCACCTGCACTAAGCCTGGAGCCCCACCTCCATGAGCTCTCTACCGCCCTCCTGTGACAGCCCTCTGTGCCATCAAGGTGAAGCGGGGTGCAGGCCCAGCCATCTGCTTATCAGTGTTTCCCACATGGGGCCCATGGTTAGGCTGTACCAAGCCAGACAGCCTCAGCTTTGTGCAAAGTGATCCCTTTTTTGCAAAGTTAAATGAAGCTGGGGGAAAGCCTAGGTGGTGTGAACAGTTCAAGCTCATTCACCGTAGGAGACTACCTCTGATGAAAGACCTAGTAATCTACTCTCTGTTAGCAGTCCAATAGTCTAACCCATTTTACCATGAGAACCTGCCTAACCACGCCTTTCATTCAGCAGCCCCTGCCTGCACTGAAGGCTGTAGAGAGCTCAGGGAGACAGCGCTGCAAGCATAACGCAGGCCGGCATAGAGTAAGCACTTAGCTGTATCCCAGAGGTCAGTGAAGAAAGGGGAGCAGCAAAATTGAAGTGGACTGGGGAAGCAATCAGGGAGGCTTCCTGGAGGTGGTGTCACATTCAGTGAGGTGACTTAGGGTGGCACATTTCTGTGTAGTGACTTAAGCCCTGGGCTGATAACTGGTAAGTCAATGGTCGGAATTCTCCCAATTTGTGGGGGGTAGGGGGATGGGGAAAGCATGGCAATCTGTTTCTGTAAAGATGTACCACCTCGGAAACCCTATGGGACAGTTCTGTGCTGTCCTGTGGGGTTTCCATGAATCTGAATCAACAGCAACTGCCACCCAAGCAGATAAATGCACACCCATGTTTATCATGGCTTTGTTCACAATAGCAAACACTGGAAACAACCTAAGTGCCCTTCGACAAATGAACGGATAGAGAAGCTGTGGTATATTCACACAATGGAATACTACCCTGCACTGAAATACAAAGACCTCATGAAATATATACAAAATGGGTGACCTGGAGGACATTATGCTAAGTGAAACATCTCAGTCACAAAAGGACAAATACTGCATAGTGCCACTGTTGAAAAGCAGGACTGACATCGGGGGTGGGGAGACTGAGAAAGATGGGATAAATTATGTATACTGCATTGAAACAGATGAGGGAGAGAACTGTTTAAAATGGATATGTGATTAGGTATTATTGTTATGACAGGAGTCCAGAATGAAGGCTGCATAGTGGTGGAGTGGACTTGGGGGGGGGGGGGACAATTGCATAACAATGAAAGTTTCTTTTCAAGCAGAAGAGTGAATTGGGGGGAGGGAGCGGGGAGGGAGAAAAATGCAACAATGAATGACTGGAAACCCTACGTCTGTAAACTTTCATTAAAATTAATTTTTTTAAAAAGGGATATGGATTAGGTATTATTGTCATGACAGGAGTCCAGAAAGAAGGCTGCAAAGTGGAGTGGACTCGGGGGGAGGGATTGTATAACAATGAAAGCATTTTTATTTTACTTTTCAAAGAGAAGAGTGAACTGGAGGGAGGGGTGGGCAGGGAAAAATGTGCAACAATGAATGAATGGAAATCCAAAGTCTCTGTAAACTTTCATTAAAATTAATAATTGGGAGGGAAAAAAGAATCAATAGCAGTGTGTCTGAGCTTTTGGGTCTGACAGTTTGTTGTACTTTGGAAGCTTCTGTGTTGCTGTGATGCCAGATATGCCACTAGTATTTCGAATACCAGCAAAGATATTCATGGTGGATAGATCTCAATAGCATTTCTAGACTAAGACTAGGAAGAAAGGCCTGGCAAGTTTTGAACAAGCAATCTTCGAAACCTTACGGAGCATAGTTCTGCTCTGACACACATGTGGTCACTTGCTGGTCAGTGTCCTCAGGAGGAACACCTCATTGTTGAGACCCGATCCTTCTATGGGGAAAGGTTTGATTTTTTTTTTCTCTTTTTTTCTTTAATGGGAAGATGAAATGCCAATGTTATTGAAGCAAAACAGAAAGCTAACCCTCTCTGTTCTCGCTTCTTTTTTTCACCCATAAGAATCCAGAGCCTGGAAGCCTCACCTCACTGGGACCACTCAAATGGCCCAAAGACCCCCCCAAAGTGTTACTGATTTAGTCCTTCTCCGGCTGAGGTAGGTCTTGGGATGGGCAGTAGCCCAGAAGCTGCTGCTGCATAATTATAGCGAGACCCTTGGCTCAAGTAAAACTTCGTACAAGAGGTTTCATTCTCGCCGAGTAAGATTTGAGGTTAGGTCCTTACCAGGTGGACTCAGAGCTCAGGGAGGACAGCATTACGGGGCCATGAGACTGTGGTCTCTGGTGAGGGAGTGGGGTGGGGCCTCCTAGGACTTCTAGTAGGGGGGCAGGGTCTTCCCACAGAGTGATTCTCCTGATAAGCAGGATTGGGTCTGAGGGGAGGCAGTGGCAGGGCTTCCAGCAGGGTAGCAGGGGGCTTCTGGCGGTGGGAGGGGCAGACATGGAGGGGAAGGCGGGTCTCCCGTAGAGCCCCACCTTGGGCTGGTCGTAGTGTTCCATGGACATGGTGATGACGTTGACCCCGATGATGAAGGTGATGAAGAGGTCGAGGTAGTGGCTGGTGCAGAGCGAGTGGATGGCGCGGCGCGTGGGCGAGTAGTCAGCATAGTAGGGTCGCCGCTGGGCCTCTGCAGGGAGAGGCACCGTCAGGCCCTGCCTGCCTCCCCCCAACTCCAACTAGGGGGGTAGAAGAGGGAGGACCTTGCCTGTGGCAGCTCTGAGAGGGTTCTGGGTTCTACACTGAGTGATCACGGCCTCGGGCACGAATAGGGGGCCTAAGGAGCCTCCAGACCCTGCTTGCCTTGTAGAACATGCATGAGAGTAGTTCTCTGGAAGGGGATTCTCCTAGAAAGAGGAGTTCCCCAGAAAGTGCAGATGGTGAGCAAATGTACCAGGGAGATGGACAAAGAATGGCTGTAGGCCTGGCTGACCTATTGACCAATCCTCCATTGTCGGGCCTGAGGCACGGCCTGGGATCAGAGATGGTTTGCCAACACCTGTCAGGGTCTCTGTCATGGAGTCAGGGCCTCCTCACCTGGCACTCAGGGTTTGGGACGACCTTGCCCAAGAGGAGCAGGCAGGTAGGTAAGTGCTACCCCTACTCAGACCAAAGCCAGGCAACTTGGCCCCTCCCCCTCCAGCTCTGAAACCCAGAGGCCTCTCTGAGGAGGAGGAGGCATTTCCCCTCAGGACCAGATTCCTTGTCTGCTCCCTGAGGATCAGGGAGGGGTCTGTCATCTGCGGTGTAGGAGACCCCAGGCCACTGGAGGCTGCACACCTGACGGGGTGAAAGGACCCCACATGTGGTCCTGACTTGTGTGTGCCCTAGTGCCCTCGGCTCCCCCTGCGGTGCCCCCTCAGCCTGCTAATGCCTGACAACGCACATATGAGGGCATCTGCGGTGGGCGAGACGGTTGACAGTCACGGGGCCAGCCTAGGGCTTGAGTGAGCAGGGGCTGATGGGAAATAACCCCCTCCCTGCTGCCCATCCAGCACAGCCAGAGGCCTTGAACGGACATGTGCCTTGAGCCGCATACAACACTAGGAGCAGAGGGAGACTGCAGAGAGAACATAACAGTGGCAGGTAGCCAGCAAGTGCAACATGGGTGCAAGCTAGATAGGGGAGGCTGCATAGATAGAGGTAGGTGGACAGCAGCAGGACACCCCCATCCCGTCCCGCAGTCAAAAAATGCCCAGGCCAGCAAGGCAGCAGCCCATGCAGTGCCACGGCCAGCAGACAGAGGCAGGCTAAGGCATGCAGGTGGTACCTGGGATGGGGAGCGTGCCTGGAAAACAAGGAGACGTCTGAGGGTCGCTGGCAGGGACCCTGCCCTGCCCTAGAAAGCCCCCTGCCCCAAGCCGTGCAGACCTACCCTTTCTGAAACCTCCATTTGTCTGGAGGAAGGCCTGCTGGTCCCCAGGGGAAGTAAAGCTGCTCCTAGGAGCTGGGTGAGTGGTGGTTTGGGGACCAGGACTGACCCTGAGGGGATCTGTGTCCCAACCTCTGGAGGCCTACCCTCTCTGGAACCCCCTCGGTCTTGAAGGAGACCTATTGTTACTGATAGGTGAAGCTTCCCCTGGGGGCCAGAACAAATTATGGGGGTGTCCGTTCCCCAAGCTTCGTGGGCCCACCCTCTCTGGTTCGGGGGGTAGACCTGCTGCCTCCAGTGAGGAGACTTCTGTGGGTGGCATTGCCCCTGGGAGCTGGGGGCCCGAAGTGGCCAAGGAACCCGAGTTCTGAGCTCTGAAGGCCTGTCGTCTTTGAAAGGCATCTCAGGGGAGGTTTGATGGCCCCTGTGAGGCGGCCAACTGGGAGTGATGTCGGAGGCCTCAGCACTGGCCTCTCTTCAGACTCCTCCTCCATGTGGCCCTGGGGTGGACAAGGGCGTGCAGAGCCATTCACAGAGCAGAGCAGGTGGGGTGGGCAGGTGAGGAGACTGCGGGCCAGTGGGCGCGCAGGTACCGACCCGCCACCGGGGGCGCCTTACTCCGTCGCCTCCGCTCCAGGCGCCTGAGCCGCTTCTCCTCACGCCGACGGGCTTCTTCTGCCTCCTGGTGCTGACGGCACTTGTGGAAGTTCTCCACCACCACGCCCACGAACATGTTGAGCACAAAAAAGCTGACGATGAGCAGGAAGGAGATGAAGTACAGCAGCATCCAGGGGTTGTGGTTCTGTACAGGCTGCGAGATAGAGCTCGTGGGTGCCTGCAAGACACAGGCTGAACGGCCAAAGCTGGACGCTAGGGCACTGGGGCTCTCTAAGGAAGGAGGTTCCCCCAGGACAACCCACCACAACCCCAAGAAACATGGGTCTGAGCCAGGGGCATGCAAAGAGGGGTCCACCCGCCTGCCTGTGGCACCTGCTGGTCGATGCCCACTGCATCCAGCCCATCGTACATGATGTTGACCCAGCCATCCTTGGATGAGAGGACAAACAGGGACATCAAGGCCTGGGGACAAGAGTAGAGGATGCTGATCGAGGGCCAAAGCTGATTCCAGCTCCCGCTGCCAGTATCTTCCCTCTGTGGCACTCAGACACCCTAAATGGGGCCATGATCCTTCCCTCGGGTGAGGATAAACCCCCAACTAGCTGCATCCTCAGCTCCAGGCATTAGAATGTACTTGTTCCCATTTTACAGATGGGTGAGGAGTCCATGTGGCCTAGCAGAGCGGTCAGCGGTTCTAGCCCACCAGCTGACAGATGAGCCAGTATGCTCTCATGAAGGCAGACACTCTCAGAAACCCTCACTGGAGGGTCACAAGCTAGAATCAACTTGACAGCAGTAACAAAGGTGAGACTAGAGATCCCAGGTGTACTATGGTTAAGGAATTTGCTAACCAAAATGTCAGCTGTTTGAACCCACCAGCTGTACCATGAGAAAAAGATGAGGAAATCTGTTTCATCAAAGATTGAGCTCAGAGAAGGTCGTGGTCCTGGTTTTGAGCACAAGCCTCCAACCCCCAGCCAGGCCATTACAGCCAGGGCCACACCCACCTGACCCAGGTTGTCGAAGTTGTACTTGCGGCGCACCCAGCGGTAGTGGGCAGCGCGGCACTCCGCCTTCGTGGAGATGTTCTTTGTGTCTGAACCCTCGCAGTAATAGAACTTGCCCTTGAAGAGCTGACCAGGGAGGAGAGTGTCACACGGAGGCCTGAAGCCCTCAGAGTGCCCCCTCCCTGCCATGATACTCTGTGAGGACCACACGACCGCAGAGAGGAGCTGGCAATCCCCACCTGCACACCCAGGATGCCAAAGATAATGAAGAAGGCACAGCAGATGAGGACGATGTTCCCAATGGGTCTGAGCGAGGAAATGAGGGTCTCCACTACCAGCTTGAGTCCCGGGGCACGGCTGATGACCCTGCAGTGGAGGTTGGAGGAGGGGATGCTGCTGAGATGGCCAGCAGGGAATGGCAGGGATGTGCCCACAGGAGCCCCGCCCACCTACCCACCTAAGGGGTCGCAGAGTCCTCAGCAACCGCAGCACCCGCAGCACGCCCAGGATCTTAGCACCACCAGCCGATGCCATGGCCACCACAATGTCAGCCAGGGACACCAGGACCAGCAGCCCATCCAGCACGTTCCAGCTGCTCTGTAGGTAAGCATGCTCGCCCGAAACCAGGCCCAAGGCCACCACCTGCAGAAGCAGGACAGGCCTTGAGCGTCACAAGAGCGCTCCAGGTGGGCAGAAAACTGTCTCAGCACCTGTCCCCCTCCCGGGCCACTGTTACCTTCACCATCATCTCCACCACAAAGATTCCTGTGAAGATATAGTTGGAGACACTGAGGAAGACGCGTTCCTGTGGACAGAAGGTGATGGTCGGGTCAGGGGCTGAATAATGGGGAGTGCAGGAGAGGAGGGTGGGGATGGGGCAGCAGACAGGGGGTCTGGGTGGTACACAGGACTCAAAGAGTGGGCAGGGGCCTGGGGTGGTGGAATAGCCGGGGTGGTGAAGCGGGGCCGGGGTGGTGCACAAGGTTTGGACAAGGACAACGGACGTGATAGAGTAGGGTGCTGAGATGGTGAGCAAGTCTCAGGCACGGGGCAGGGCTGAAATTGGGCCACTGAACAGAAGCTGAAGCTATATGGGGCAACAGGCAGGGCCTAGTGGAGATCGGGAGGTGGTAAAATGAAGGAGTCAGCAGAACCAGGGTGGTTGGTGAGCAGGGCAGAAGTTAAGTAGGGGTAGTCCAATTGGTAGAAGCAAATGTGTGACTTGTGGGGACTGTTGGTCAGGGCTGGGTGGTGAGCAGGACCTGGATGATGGGCAGGACCACAGCAGGGCAGTTGGCCAAGGTGCAAGGGACCCCAGGGTAGTGGGAAATGCTGGCGCTGGGCAGTAAGTGTAAGGAGACTATGTGAGTTGGTGACTAAACAGTGAGCAGGGCCAGGGCAGTGTGAAACCTAGAACCCTGGCTGGGGCAGCACAAATGTGGGGGCAGAGGGTGGAGCTATATAGCTGGAATCAAGGAGGTGTGAAGGTGGAGAAAACAAGAGGGGGACAACCAGAGTTGTGAGTCAGGTAGAGATGACCTGCCATCAAAGAATGTAATGAGCAGAACTAGACAGTAGGTGGAGCTGGGGTGGTGGTGTGTGGGTGGAGGCAGTGAGCGGGTGGGGTCTGCGTGCTGGGAGGGGCTGAGCGGAGCCAGCTAGGAAAGTAGTGGGCGGGCTAGATAGGAGGTGGAGTCAGAGTGGCAGGTGCGCGGGTGGGGTCATGTGTTAGGCGGAGCCTGTACACTGGGCAGGGTTGAGGTGATGAGCCCTCTGAGAATGTGGTCGGTGGGACTGGACAG
>NW_006399959.1:4679134-4683819 GCF_000299155.1 Elephantulus edwardii
GGGCCTGTTCAATGGGCGGGGCGGGGGCGATGAGCCAGCTGACAATGTGGTGGTGGACAGGTAGACAGGACCTAAAGGAACTCACAGTGCTGCCCGGATTGATGTCTGGGCGCTCCAAAGCGATGGTGATGCAGTTGAGGAAAATGAAGACCAACACTACATGGTCAAACATCTTATGGGCAATGACCTTCTGGCAGATGACCCGGAACCTGAGGAAGAGGGCGGGCGGTGAGGTAGGTTGAAGTTGGGGAGACACACACCACGGGGTGCAAAGAACCCTTGCCACCAGGTGCCGGCATCAGCTGTCCTCCAGGCCCGCACTCACCGGTTCTGCGGTGAGAAGACGTAGAGCGCCCAGGGCTCCCTGCGGCGGCACCAATCCGGCTTGTGGCGGTCCAGCACCACACGCAGGCGGAAACAGCAGCTCTGGGATGGGGACAAGGCCAGAGAGCCCGCCACTTACCTCTGACCCCGGCCCTCCCCTCAGCCCTGGGGGTCTTTCAGTTGCCCTGGCCTCACCTTCTCCAGGCAAGCATCAGTAACGCTTTTTTAGTATTGCTGGAGTCAGCTGGCACCCTCTCTTTTGGGCGAGGGCCCCTGCCCCCAAAAGAAAGTGAAATCGTTCTGCGACCCTGTCTACAATTGACTCCAAGGTAGAGGCCTCGACCCAGAAGAAGAGGGACCCATTCCGGGGTTGTACACACTCTGGGGCGCCAGTGAGGTTAGCTAAAGTGGTCATCACTGGAAGCACATCCATTCGGTGCTGTTATAGTCTATATGCTAGAACGTAGAGGTCAAGCGGGGTTCATGTCCACCACGGTGAGCCCTGCTGCTTCTCGCTTTCTGCAAAGCTCCTCTAGAGCCCCAAGCTCAGTCCCAGACAGGAGGGGTGGTCAGTGGTCAGGGTGTGGAGCCCCCACTTACATCTTCCATGTCATCTTCGAACTCAGCTGGATCCTCCTTGTGGCTGTCGATGCGCAGGAAGAATTCACTGGGCAGGGCCACCGTCTGCCCGTTGCAGTTCTGGAACTTGGTGGGCAAAAGGGCCACCGGCCTCGGGGGTGGAAGGTCCAGTGTGCTGCGGTGGTCCAGAGACTCGGCACGCCTCAGCGAAGCAGCACGGGACCCCGGGGAGGCCCCCGCTCCCAGCTTGCTGTCCTCGGCCTCGTCGTCTGTGCTGCCCTTGCCCTCGCCCGACAGCAGCGACTCTCGCTCTCCACACTGGCTCCGGCGCTTCAGGCTGGGTGCCCGTCCCAGGCTGTTCCAGCTTGAACGGCGGCTGCTCCAGGCACCATTGGGGCCCCAGTGGGCACTGGGTGAGCTGCGAAGACTGGACTGGAAAGGAAGATGGAATGAGCTGGGGCCTCTACCCAGGTGCGCCCCCAAAACCACCCAGGTGCCCAGGAACCAAAGGGACTTCTGACTGGAACCATCACTATTGACACTGTTGTCGTTAAGTGCCATCTGGTCATCTTCAACTCTTGCTGACCCCACAGACACATGAATGAAACATGCTCATGGTCTCCACTGTGCTTCATGCATTACAGTCACCGGGTCACTCCAGCTTATTGAGTTCTTCCTCTACTTTTCCAACTAAGATCCATTTCTCCAGGGACTGATCCTCCCCATAAGTGTGTGACAGGAAATCTCACCCTTCTCCTCTAAGGAGCGCTCTGGCTACACTCCTTCTGAGCCCATCTGTTTGTTCTTTTGGCAGCCTGTGGTTTATTTCACATTCACTAACAGAGTCCTGGTGGTGCTGGGATTAACCACCTCACTGCTAACCGAAAGGTCAGGAGTTCAAACTCCACGAGAAAGACAGGACAGTCTGCCGCTCCTGTAAAGATTTCATCTTGGATACCTTGTGGGGCAGTGTGTTCTACAGGGTCCCTATGAATCAGGACTGACTCAGTGACGCCCAATCACAACAGGGTGTGCCTAACTGCGCGTAGGATCATCTCCCCTACTGGGGAGCTGCCACCAATATTGCGGGTAGCACTGGTGGTTCAGAGGCAGAATCCTTGTTTTCTATGAAGAAGACTCCAGTTCAACTCCGAGTCAAGACACCTCGCAAACAGCCACTACTCGTCTGTCAGTGAGGTGTACATGTTTTAAGGATAATAAACAGGTGTCAGTGGCATGTCCAGATTTAAGCCTAGGAAGAATAAACTAAGACTAGGAAGAAAGGTCTGGTGATCTAGTTCCAAACATCAGCCAATGAAATAGTTCCTTGGAATACAGACATAAAATCTCAAGCCACTCCAGGGATGGTGTACAGGGACTGCTGACTTGGCAACAGTTACCAACAACCATGATCACAAGTTCAACTCTGCAAGTCAGACTCCAAGATTACTCCACTGAAGACACAGCTGCTAAGTGTCAGAGGACGGGCCAAGGTCCTTCTAGAAGAACAGCACCTGTGGTGAGCAGTGAATGTTTGCTCCTGTCCAAACATCTGACCTCTATCTTCTGGATGTATCAATCCAAAAGTCCAGCTCAAACTGACCCTTGGGTGAGCAGCTGAGTGCTCTAACTACTGCACCACCAGGATGCCTTTAAGAAAACTCAAAGCCTCAGTCATTGACGTTGTCCCTACGTCAGGTTTCCAAGGCTGTAAATCTTTTTCCCTCAGAGCAGCTGGTGAATTAGAACTGCCAACGTTTCTGCTAGCAACCCAGCACAGCTTAGTGCCCTTGAAACCAAAAACCAAAATCAAGCTCATCACCTTTAAGTCCACCTCAACTCAAAGTGACCCTGCAGGACAGGGCAGAACTTCCCCATGGGGTTCCTGAGGCTGTCAATCTCCAGGGCGCTGGGGAGGCACCCAAAGGCAGCAATGTCTGGTGGTTCAAATACATTAGCAGCTCAATGGAGAAAGAAGGGCCATCTCCTCTCCAGCTTCATGAAGATCCTCTGGAGGGTCTGCTGTGAGTCCGTTCCAAGTCGAGAGCAATGAGTTTTTAAAAAATCTTTATAGAAGCAGATTGCCTTGTGGTTCTCCCATGAAGCAGACAGTAGGTTCAAACAGCTGACATGCAGGTTAGCAGCCCAATGTTTAACCTACTGCACCAGCTGGGCACATCCCTGACTCACTCAAACCCTTCCCTCCCGTGGAGCTGGAACTGACTCACAGCTGACCCTCCTCCACTGGGTTCCCGGGAACGAGATACTGTCCATCTTTCTCCTAGAGGAGCTGCTGATGGCTTCAAACTGCCTGGCTTTGGCTTGGCTGCACAACTCTTACCCACTTGGCCACCAGAACTCCAAACATGGAAGTTTCCCTTTTAATTTGCTAGGTGATCCGCCAAGACTGGCATGGTTAACAGAGACCGCTCAGTGGTGCCCTCGGCAGGATGGACCCATGCTCTTACCTGCTCTACCTTTTACCTGCCTCTGGGTTGGGATTCCTGCTCTGCCCAGCTCATATTCTCACCCTTCCCAAGAAGTTGCTTTGGGCCAAGTTATTGAGAGCAGCACTTTCTGGAGATATTTTTTTCTTATAACATTCCATTGTATGGCTATTCCACATCTCTCCATCTCTGTTGGTGAACACTAGGTCTGGCTTTTCCTGTGTGGACTGTGAAGTGCACTGAACACTGTGTCCCAGCTTTCAAATTTTCAGGGGAGTATTACCCAGTACAACAGATCTGTCTCGGAAGAAGTAAAGCCCGAGAGTGCCTGAGAAGTGAAGGTGGTGAGGTAGGTCATCAGGAGGGGCAGGCTCTGGAGAAAAGCACCATGTTTGGACAAGCAGAGGATCATGAAAAAAAGGAAAAGGTCCTCCAGGAGATGGGCAGGCACAAGGGCCACAACAGGGGCTTAAGCACAGCAGACTCTGTGAGGATGGCACATAACAGAGTGGCGCTGAGGGTCACAGGGGGTCACTCAGAGTAGCCGCTGGTGTAACCTGAGAGTGTAACAGCTGAGTCATATGGTCAACCTGAAGAAACCCCTGTAGCGCCGCGGCAAAGCGCTCAGCTGCAAACCAAGAGATCGGCAGTTCAAACCCACCAAAGAAAGCTGAGGTTGTCTGCTTCTGTAAAGATTCACAGCCTTGGAAACTCTCTAGGGCAGGTCTGCTCTGCCCTGCAGGGTCCCTGTGAGTCCTCATCAACTTGATAAGCAGTGGCTTTGGGTTTATGTTCGTTCTAGGCTAGCCACTAGACTGTTCACCACAGTGGCTGCACCATTAAGGGCCATCAACAATGTAGGAGCGTTCAGCATTTCCACATCCTTACCAACGCCTGGTTTTTTGGTTTTGGGTTTTTTTCTTTTCCTTGGTAACAGTGGTCTTAACTAATTAATGCGGTCAGAGTTGATGCCTGGCAACCTCACACTTATATCAGAACTGCGCTCCACAGGGTTTTCAGTGGTTGATTTTATCCAAAGACCGCCAGATCCTTCTTCTGAGTCACTTCTCAGTTAACAGTTGAGCCTGTCAACTATATATACCACTTATACTCCACATAGCCACCCTAGTGGGTTTGAAGTGGGGTCCTCTTGTAGTTTGGATCCCATACCTTCCATGACTAATGAGACTATTTGGGGTTTTTCTGCACTCCCTTTTAAAAATTATCTGCCTAGAGAAGTCAAAGCACAAGGAAGAATCCAAGACACTAAAGAGCTGAACAGAAGATTCCAAAAGGCAGCACGGAATGACCAAGCAAAATATTACAATGAAATGT
>NW_006399959.1:4685349-4732669 GCF_000299155.1 Elephantulus edwardii
GTAAGGAGAGACAGGTCTTTAGAGAGGGACATCATGCTGGGTAGAGTAGAGGGACAGCGCAGGAGGGAAAGACCCTCTATGAGATGGATTGATTCGGTGACTGGGGTAATCGGGATGGGTGTGTCAGAGGCAATGAGATTGGCACAGGACAGAGCATGGTTTAGGGCTATTGTACATAGGGTCGCTATGAGTCGCAAACGACTCGACGGCACATAACAACAACAACAACGTTACTAAAGCAAATTAGTCCATTCACATATACTTTGTATTATTAATTACAATACCCATAAGGTAACAAACAGCACTCTTCCCACTTCCTCCTTGTGATTCTCATTTTTATTAATCATTCTATCCTACTTCCTGCCTTCAGGGCTTTTTCCTTGGGCAAACTCTACTGCAGATTTTCCTAAGGAGTGAGCCCCTCCTTGTCGTCACAGGTCACCTTATATTGGACTATCTACTGTTTAGCTGATGAGTGGCTTTGGTTCTAGGTCCGAAAGATAAGTCTTGAGAATTCCATCAGTCTCTATCTAACCAGTAAGCCTGGACTGTTTTATGTGGGATTATATTATTCTTATCTTAAGTTCTGTTTCATATTTTTAAGAGAATTTGCTTTGAAAACCCACATGAGGCAATCTGGGAGAAGGAATGGGCGGTTTTGTTCCTGGTGGCTCATGGGGCCCCCACCTGACCAATTTGTAGCTTGAGTCAAGGTCTCTGTTCTGCATTTCCCTCAGAAACAAGCTGCTCACTGCTCGCTCTTATCTCCTACTGTGATTCGAAGACAAACTTCCTGGGTGATTTCCTATCAGAGGCTGAGGCGGCCACTCTGGGCCACCTCTGGGCCGGGCTGTGGCTTCCGGCATAGGCTCTCTCTTCCGGGATAGTGCTCCCCAGGGCATGAGGAGGTGTCAGGGTCTGGCTCATTTTGAGGGGCCTAGAAGGAGCCGACTGGTAGAGCAGGGACCTAGGGGGCTCACTACCTGAGACTTCTGGTCTCCCAGCTGGGGGTCCACGGAACCACTGCTGCTACGTCGAGATTCCAGCAGCCCAGGGGCTGAGTCCAGGTGAGGGGACCCCTTAGGAGTTGGAATGGGTGTGGCTGCTGTGTGCATGATGAGGGGAGGGGGCAGGCTGCTCTGGGCCTCCAGGTGCCCATTGGGGGTCATCACCAGGGAATACATCTTCATCTCTGGGTGGGAAAAAGAAGAGGGAGTTGATTGAGCCCGGAAACTTTCCACAGTGTTCACTCAGGGGTCCCCACCACACACACTCATACCAGCTGCCTGCAGGTCCCTGAGCTTGTCCAGGTCCTCTTCTAAATGTGCCGACGTCTTATCTTCATCTGTGTCAGACCTGTTGGCATCGCCCTGGCCCAGAGTGGATAGCTGTCTGGTAAGCCTCCACTGACCAACTGCCCTCATTTCCACCTGAAAGTCTTCACTTTCCCATCTCCACTTAGAAAGCCCTCCCTCCTCCCCTCACCTCCGCCTGGAAGCCTTCCACAAGGATGGCCACTAGTAGGTTGAAGAGCACGTAGTTGCCAAAGGTCATCAGGGCCACGAAGTAGAGGGCGGCCCAGGAGGAGGTCGAGGCCATGCCGTTGTAGAGAACCACGTTCCAGTCCTCCTGAGTGAGGATCTGGGGGGTGGGGACACGGAGTCCTCAGCATGGGGGCCAAGGCCCCAGCTCCCTTCTCTGTGGCAGGACCGACTCCCTCATTGCTGTCTATGCCAGAGGCTGCCGCAGACCGCCTTTCATCTGCCACCCCACATCCGTGAAGTGAGACCCACCCTCAGAAGAGCAACCCATGGGCAGCCCCGTCCTCTTCATGTGCCCACTCTACATAAGCAGAGCGAGAACCACTGCCTACAGTGCCTGAAGTGGTCCACAGACTGTCGTGCCATCCTCACCTGCCTCCAAGCTCCCCGCCCCACGTCCGCACAGAGACCCTGGTCCCGAACACACTCCACTGTCTGCTTGGCCCGCTCACCTGGAACACGGTGACGATGGCCCACAGCAAGGAGTCGAAGTTCTTCCGGTCGGGGACGGTGTCACCTGTGTCCGTCTTCAGGCTGAACTTGCAGCCAAAGAGGTGCATGCCCAGGATGCTGGGGAGGGCGGGGTTGGGAGAGGGGTGGGTCCGTGAGGGAGGGCGGTGAAGGGGCAAGGCCGCGGGCTAGGCGCCAACCAGGGCATTGCTCAGGTGTGCCCCACGTATGGACCTGGGGAGTTGGGCAGGTCACCTGAAGATGAAGATGAAGAGCATGAGCAGCATGCAGAAGGTGGCCACATTGTCCATGGTCTTCATGAGCACCACAAGCTGGCGCCGCAGCGCGGGCATGAAGCGGACCAGCTTCAGCACCCGCAGCAGCCGGAAGGTCCGCAGCACTGACAGCCCGCCATCTGCCTGCCCGATGATCTCCCAGACACTGCAGTCAGGAAGGTCCCGTTCTTACAGACCACCCTACACCGGTCAGGGAGCAGGGCCTGTTCTCACAGCCCACCCTCACCCTGGGAACAGGGAAACTGAGAGCTGTTCTGCTCAGTCCTACAATTGGGGAGCAGGTCTGGTTGCATCAAGGTGCCAAGAGGCAGCCTAACCAGGTCCCCACCTTGAACCTCTTCTGTCCCTGCTCAAGGGCCCTTCTCACTAGAGCAGGAAATCCCATGCCTCCCCTGGGATTTGCTTCTTTCCAAAGGACAGCTTAAGGGGGTTCCCCTAATTCTCTGGTTCCTTTCTGTATTGACTTTGGTGTCCAAACTCTTCAAAGCAAATGGGACACAGATGACTCCTTAAATGGCCAGTCTGCCAATGTTGAGGAAAGCTCCACTGAGATTCTAGAAGCTCCATCTGAGACAGCAGCTTGATCTGTGTGTATGTCTTATGATCCCTGCAGGGAGGAGCTAGGGGCCCAGACTGCATTGGTCATCAGTACCCACGGGCGGTTCCCATCTGAAATACCCCCTCCATTGCCCTGGACATGCTCTGGGGGAAGGTTGCCCAGTGTGCCTTCCCTGCCTTGTCCGACCTGATGACCACAATGACACTATCGAAGATGTTGTATGGGTTGCGGATGTAACCCAGTGGTCCACAGGCCAGGAGCTTCAGCAGCATCTCCAGGGCGAAGAGACTTGTGAAGACCACGTTGCTGATCTCTAAGGCACTGGTCAGCTCGTCGGGCTGCAATGGACAGGGGGCACTGTCAGGGCCCCGTCGTGGCTCACTCCCACACTCCAGAGGAGGAAGAGACCATGAGATAGTATGTGGCCTCACTCACTTCCTCCCTTCTTTCTTTTAAAAGTTTCCTACACTCACATCTGACATACTTTGGGCATGTTACAAGGAGGGACCACTCCTTAGAGAGAGACATCATGCTTGAAAGGATGAAGGGCCAGTGCAAGAGAGGAAGATCCTGGATGAGATGGATTGATTCAGTGACTGGGGTAATAGGGGTAGGTTTATCAAAGACAGTGAGGTTAGCACAAGATAGTGCAGGGTTCAGAGCTGTTGTACACAGGGTCACACTATAAATCACAAGCAACTTGAAGCACATAACAATTATGTAATGTATGCATGAAAAAACGGAATTCATTTACACAGGTAGCAACTGGAAGTGAATATGGATGCAAAAACAGTGTAGGAAGAGGCTGCAATAAATTCACTTTAAAAAGTTTTCTCTATCATCTTTTCTTTGTTGGCAGTAACTTTAACTTAATATTCTTCTCCTAACTCCTTAACCCTCTCAATTTACAGTTAAATGAGGAATGAAAATACTAGCAAGATGTGCATATAATTTGTTGTATACATCGAGTCGGAACCAACCCACAGCTGACTGACAGGTTTTCAGAGGCAGTTAATCACACAGGAGGGGAGAATGCCCATCCTTCTCCCGTGGAGCAGCTGGTGGCCTCAAACTGCGTGCCTTTGGGATTGCAACACAGTTTTTTGCCACTAGGCCACCAGAGCTCTCTCTAGATACATTACAGATATAATATAGTTATATATTATATAATTAATAACTAAAAGTTAATTAAAATATGAGTATACCTTTATCATCTATCTTTATATACATTACAAAAATTTAATTTTGTCTCCCCTTCACTTCCCTATTCTATCATCACTTCCTCCCTTACTCGGGGTGCTGAACACTCCTCTGAGTCCTTCTTTGGGGATTCTTCCCCTTGCCTAGGTGGGACATATGCCACTCAGGGGTCTCTTTCTGCAGGAATTGGGTCAAAAAAGCTCCATGTCCAAGAGGTGCCCGCTGAAAGCCCTCACTGTAAACCTTCATCCTGGAGTCTGGCGTCCCCTCACCAACTGGGAGACCTCACAGGCAGGCTTGTCTGTGCCTCTCCTTGTGACCACTCAGAGGCAGCTCTTGCCCAGGAAGACACAAGTGTTTGCTTAATGACTAATAAAAATCCCACATCTGACACCATGCTGCTACAGCCCGCCCCTAGAGGTCTCTTTCTGATGCTTCTTATCTCAAAGATTTCCCATTCCAGGACCACCTGTAGAGCTGTGTGTACAGCCCCCAGGGACACCCCCCCCACACACACACACACACTGACCTCAGGCTGTCCCCCAGTCACCCACACTGCTCACCTGCTCATGGTACTCAACGCCCATGCTCAGTGTGTTGACCAGGATGGCCACCATGATGCCACGGTTGAAGTACTTGCTGTCCACGATGTGCCGCAGCTTGCCGCTGAAGGCAGCCCAGAGCCGGACCAGCCCACCGGGCTCACCCGGCCCCTGCCCATGTGCCCGCCTCCTCGGCCCACTGCCCCAGCTGGGGGTCTCAGGGGCAGGAGGCTGCAGAGGATCCCGGCGGTCACCTCGCCGCACGTCCTGTGTGAACTCGTAGACTCCATTGCTGTCGGAGTCGCCACTCTCAGAGCAACTGAGCTCCAGGTCGGGATCGTTCAGGGCGCTGGCACAGTAGGGGCAGCTCTTGAGCTCACAGGTCAGTGTGCCCGCCTGGGGGCTGGGCAGAGGGCAGGGTACACTCAGGCCCGACAGGCGGCTGGGAGTCCGGCCGAGTCCTGCAAGGAGGGACACGCTTAGGAGGTGCTGACCTGAGCAGCCTGGGAACCCACATCTCCAAGTGAAACGTTTCAACATCCTGACACCCGGGAACTCTGGTGCTGTCTCATTCAGAAACAGGGCCTTGGAGATGCAATCACAGCCCGCTCCTGAACAGCACTGGCGTGAACTCCGAGGCTCTGCTTATAACAACACCAGGACGAACCAAAACGAAGTCAGTTCCGACTCCCAGTAACCCTTGCTCAGGGTTCTGAGGCCGTAGATCTATATACAGCAGGAAGAATGACCATCTTTCTCCCCAAAAAGTGCCTGGTGGAGTCCAACCACTGACTTTCTGGTTAGCAGCACAACACATAACATGCTGTGTCACTGGAGCTCATGAGCATAAGGACCATATTGGGGGGGAGAGTGGAAAGGCAAAGGAAAAAAAATGAATAAAGCTGTAGTGGCAGCTCGGCCAGTGGCACTTTTTGCCAAAAATGTTTTCAGTTTTTGTAGGGTCACTGTTTTCTTGGCGAGGCTTCCATGTCAAGGGTGAGCTGTCAGTAACTATGTTTTTAGCAGAGTGGCAAGAGTCAGATGTGGCGATTTGCCTGTGTGGGGTACCTGCTCCCCTTAAGCCCCACACTGTCACAGACCAAGTGTTGTAACATGCAATCATGGTGTAGGGTGGGGTGTCTGTCCTAAGATCAGAAGAAACTGGGGGTTGGGAGGGGCCTTAGGCTAGCAGGTTTGGGGGGCTTTTACGGCCAGATTTGGGACCCTCATAACTACAAGGCAAGCTCTGTGCTCCTGAGCAGCCAATGGCTTGGGGCTGGGCTACAGATGAGGAGGGGTCTGCAGGAGAAGGGGGCCTCCTCATTCCTCTTCTGTCCTATCCTTCCCGAACCCCTTCTTCCAGTACCAGGAGGTGTGATTTAATTCATTTTACAGAAGAACCTGAGGCTCAGAAGGATGCCCCCACTCAGTTGGCACAGCAACAAAGACCAAGTAGACACCAGGGCCCCCCACTCCCCAGTGTGCAGGGTGGGGTCCTCACCGTGCTCCCCGACCAAGTGCTGGATCTTCTCATAAGGGTCAGGGCCACTCAGGCCCGTGGGGCTGTGCACCCCACTGCCCAGTGCCCCCTTGGGCCCAGGGCTGGTGCATCCCTTGCTGCCTGCCCCCGAGGGCAAGATCGTGGGGTAGTTCCTGGCACCCAGCCTGGTGGCCAGTTTGAGGCCAGCAGCAGCAGTGGCCACAGCATGGGCTGCCCGGGAGCGCTCTTGCGGTCCCTCCACGTGACAGTCGGCATGGTAGACGCTGTGCACGGCATCTTGTGGCCCGGGGCCAGGCATGGGCTGCGGGGCACTGGCGCTGGCACGCACCAGCCTACAGTCGGGCTCGGTGGGTCGGCGCGGGCTGTTGTGACTGAAGTGGTAGTGGTGGTGGTGGTGGTGATGGTGGTGGTAGACAAGGTGATGGATGGATGCCATGCGCCGGCTGGCCCGACCCTGCCGCCGACCCCCAGAGCCCTGACCAGGCGGAGCAGCATCTGGGTCCACCTGCTTGCGCCAGCGGCTCTGCCAGCGGGCATAGATGCGCAGGCCACGTCGCCGGACCTTCCTCACCACGTGGCCCACGTACTTGAGCAGCTCCTCGTAGCAGCTGCCCGGCTCGGAGAAGCTGGCCAGCGTGCTGTCGTTGGACAGGTAGCGTGCCCGCTGTTCACGCATCAGCTGGTTCTCCCGTTGCTTAGTCTCTGAGAACTGGGTGGCAATCACCACCAGGCACAGGTTGATCATGAAGAAGGAGCCCACCTGCAGCAGGTGAGCGGACAAGAGAGCTAAGTCCTAGGTCTGCTGCTCCCACCCTATCTGTTTGGCTCAATGCCTTTGGGTGAGGGGACACAGATACTGCAGAGGGTGATTCCTGGGATTCCCCTGTCTGCCTGCTGGGGCACCTCAAGGGCAGGCCCAGGTCTCTGACACCCCTGTGTACCTTCCACATAGCCTGGCCAGGCACAGGTCAGAAGGCTAAGGAGATCAGGAACCCCAAAGCAATGAAAAATCCAGACTCACTGCTATTGATTCTGACTCAGAGTGTTGGACAGAGCAGAACTACTCCAGGTTCCTAAAGGCTGTGAATTTAAGGAAGCAGAAGGCCTGATTTCTTCCTGTGGTGTGACTAGTAGGTTTAAACTGGTGACCTTCTGAAGAGCAGTCAGACATTTTAACTACTGCACAACCAGGGCTCCACCTTGTAACTCCCACCCACTGGCATCGCGTGGAATCTAAATTAGAATCACCTTATAAGACACAGGAGAAGTGCCCTGCAGTGTAACCAGAGCTATACATCTTAAAGGGAGGAGAGTGCCTGATCTTTCTCCCAAAAAGAAGCTGGGAGATTCAAACTACTGCCCTTTCGGTTAGCAAATGAGTACTTCAGCCACTGAACCGCCACACAGAATGGAACTAGACGAGAAGGACCCCGAGGGACAGATAAGCTAAGAACATGGAACAAAAAGGGCTGATGCCAAGGGGTGTCCCCACACTCACGATTATGAGGAGGATGAAGTAGATGAAGTTGTAGAACGAGTGGGCATCCATGACGTAGTACATGATATCCACCCAGCCCTCCAGCGTGATCACCTGTGGAGGGGAGATGGTGACAGGGCCCTGAGCACCAGCCCATGTGGCCCTCCTGGCTGGCTCCAGTGCCCTGGGGACCCCATCTTCTCTCATGTGGTCCAACCCGGCACCCCAGCACATGTACATGGGGATTCCACCCTCCAGTACGCTCCTTTCTCTCAATTCCTGCCAGCCCACCTGGAAGATGGCGATCCAGGCATAGCCAATGTTGTCAAAGTTGATGGCACCATTGTGGGGGTTGACACCCCCCGAGCGGCACACATTGTAGTACTGGTTCCAGTTGATGCAGCCGTTGCGGCTGGCGGCCCCTTCTGGCCCCTCAGCTGGTGGCTGTGTAAAGGCCTCCCAGCCCAGCGTGCACTCGCGACGCAGCTCACGGCGGCTGGGGATGTGTGAGCACTTCTGCATGCCGTTGTCCCGGTGAGAGGAGCAGATGAAGGGGTTCTCCTCACCCTCCTCCGGCTGGTAGTACGGGCGCAGGAAGCTCAGGTTGTCATTCCTGTGGGCAGCCACAAGCAGAGTGCACAGGTGAGCAGGAACATGGGCACAGGTGTACAGATGCACAGGGGTCCATGTACACATAGGACCCACAGGCACAAGTGCCCAGAAACCCAGGTGTACATGGCCACAGGTGCTCAGATCGACAAGGACATAGAGACGCAGGCACACAAGTGCACAAATACTTAAGTACACAGGTATACAAGTGTACCTGTGCCAGGGAGTTCCCGTTCCCACAGAGACCTCACACAGACTTCCCACCTCCATTCAATCTACCAAACGGAAGCGGGGCAGAGTCCACTGGGAGTGATCTTTCTGGACTGAACTTGCCCACTTGTGTGTCCTCAGTAGTGATCTTACCTGCAGATCTCACTCCCTTACCTCTGAATGGGCCTCCCTTGGTACTGACCTCTGGTCAGTGAAATGATTAAGAATATTTGGTGATATGCCCAACAGCATCCAAAAAATTTGCAAAACTGACTCCAACAGCCCAGGAAGTCCGTGTTTCCACCCCGACACTTCCCCATACTGCATCCTGCTTTCCCCTCCCACTGACTTAACCCTCTCTGTAGAGTTGGACCACTGAGTCTCCCCTTTTCAGCTCCATTACTTCTACATGGGCCCCACCCTTCTCTCATAGGCTCTCTATGTCCTACCTGCTGTGGTTGGTACTTTGCCCACTTGGGGGCCCAAGAGAGGGGGCTACCCAAATAGCAGTGGGCAGTCAAGGCTCTGTGGCCTTATGGTCCTGGATTTCCTACCTACTCTGAGCAGATGTGTGAATGAGTCCTTAGGATGAGTCCTGCTGGAGTCAGCCCCAGACTCTGGATGTCAAGAAAGAGACAGAGACAGACAAAGACAAGAGAGAAATATACACAAGGAGAGAGAGATATGGAAAGATGAAAAGAACAGGGCGAGAGAGGAAGAAAGAGATAGATACAGAAGAACAAGAGAATAGAGAGAGAGACAAAGATACAGAGACAGGAAAACAGTGAAAAATAGAGTGAAAGGAAGAAAAAAGAGGAAAAGAGAGTCATACAGTGATAGCAAGAAACAAAGAGAAATATTAAAGACAAAAAAAGGGAGAGAAAAGGAGAAAAAGAGTCACAGAGGCAGACAGCTCAACATAATAACAGTTCTGATTCAGAGAACCTGTAGGATGGAGTACAACCAATGGGGTTTAATCTTAAAGAAACAGACTGACCCATCAGGAATGGTGGTTGGACTCAAACCACCAATTTCTTGGTTAGCAATCCAATGCTTAGCCTATATCACCATCAGGGTCCTTCAGATATGAGACAGGAACCCACAAACCAGAGCTGTCCGCCACCCCACACAGGTGATTAATACTGAGGGAGGGGCGTGTCCATTCGGTGGGTGGGGCCTTTCCATGTGGCCCGCCCGGTTGGCCAAATGTGCTGAGGTGGGTGTGGTCACCCATGAGGCGAGGCCTGCGGGGGTGGAGCCTGGCTTGCGCACCTGGCAAAGGCGCTGTCCAGGAAGCAGCGGTTGCGCAGCAGGCCCGCCCACAGCTGAACCCCCACGATGCCGAAGATGAAGAAGACGAAGAAGCAGAGCAAGAGCACGTTTCCCAGCATGGGGAGCGTGTCCAGCAGCAGCGTGACCAGGATGCGCATGCCTGTGGAGAACAAGGGTCAAGACATTAAGCCTCCCTACGCTCCGGGATGCCCCTGCCCCAACTCAGTTAACACGAGGGTCACAAATGTCTGTACAGGGTCAGAGGATCACTGGGCCTCCCACCGCACCCTAGTGCAAACCAGAGACTCCCACCCCAAGCAGGCTCCCCAGAACTGGAGAAGGGGGCGGTAGTGTCATTTACTGGGCACTCGGTTGATGGCGCGTAGGGGCCGCAGCACGCGTACGGTTCTGATGGCTGAAAGGCTCACATTGTGTCCATCCAGGGAATACTCCATCATGCTGGGGTGGGTGAGGATGGAGGGTTTAGCGGGGGAGAGGCGGCGCTAAGACCCATCTAACCTCAGCTTCTCTCTACCGCAGCTGAGAAGCTTCTGACCCTGCCCTAGCCCAGGATGCACTTTGGTTCCGGGCCCCCTGCCAGCTAAGGGCAGGGTCTGCGTGAGGCCACACCCGCAGGAAGGCGGATATCAGAGCGACACTGAGGTGTTCTCATACTTGCACCGTGCTGCCCCGCATCTGCTCAGCTGCTATGGGCCTCTCCACCCTAGAGGAATCCCACCAGAGCGCACCTCCCCCTCAGTCCCTCCAAGGAACTTGCAGGGAGATGTCGCCTTACTTCTCGAGGGGCACGCCCCCCTCCCGCCCAAGGGCATACCCCGCCATTACGATGAAGAAGTCCAGCCTATTCCAGGTGTCGCCCAGGTAGCACTTCTGCCCGAACAGCCCCAGAGCAATCATCTTGATGACCATCTCCACGGCGAAGAAGGCGAAGATGAAGTCGTCGAAGGCCTAGCGGGAGGTGGAGGGAGCCCCAGAGCCATGAGCTGTGCCTCCCGCTGGCCTGGCTGGGGGTGGGGGGAGGGGAAACTACCTCTCTGAGCAGCCCCAGCAGACCTCACCTTTCCACCGCGGGCTCCTCCCCTTTCTTTGCCCATCTCCACACCCCAACCTCTCCTCGTTCCAGGCCCTCCTACTTCACCCCCTTTGCACCGTAGCCCACCCCCTACCCCCACCCTGTGTAGGTCCCGCCCCCACCTCCAGAATGTTGCAGCGCTCCGAGTGGCACTGGACGTCCTCACAGGGCCGAAACATACCCAGGGTCACGCAGTTGAGCAGGATGACCAGCATGCTGACATGCTCGAACCACGTGCAGACGGGGAAAGTTAAGGAAGGGTGGGGAGAAGAGAGGAGAGGTCCAGGCCCTGCCCCCAGCACCCCTCCACCTCCAGAGGGCCCAGAAGCTCTCCAGGGAGCGACCCTCTTCTGGGCCACCTGAGCTCATAGCGCAATGAGAAGCCGGGCTAGTTCCCCAAACTCTCAACCAGGTGGACACCTCTCCCACAGGTGAAAGAGGCCTACGCCGCTAACCGAAGCACGCTTACAGAGAGAGTCCTGCATGGGAGCCAAGGCCAACTGCGGCCCTCACAGGCTACCCCTCCCTCCCCAAGGCTGCGTCTCTCACGCACTTCTGTCCTCTAAGTGCTTCCCCATCCTCTCCCATGCCCCCCATCCTTTACTGCACTCCATCCTCTAACTACACCTCATCTTTTCATGCCCCCTCACCCTCTCACCCCCGAATCTGGTGAGAAGCGTGAGCCAGTTTGTAATCTGAATGTGCTACGCGTGCGCCCCTCAAAGTAAGCCCAAAAAGCAGGACCTGTGTTCTGAGCACCCAGAATGAAAACACCGCCCATTCTATAAACATCCATCAGGTGGCGCTATGACTCCACACATGGGATTCTAGAGCCACAGTCAACCTGAGCCACCAGCGCAGAAAAATGAGGTGCAGGAAGAGCAGAAGGGCACTTGGATGAGGACAGGCTGTGAGGAAGTTCCCATTAATAAGAAGAGTGCAAGTATCAATCAGTGTGAGTGCAAGCCACCCACACACAGTTGGGGGGAATGATACTCCCTGATTGGAGGTTGACATACCCCTAGGTGGGATCTGGGCACATCCCACTCCAGTGGTTCCAGTGCACCTATGGGAGGCTTTTTAATTTCTCTGAGGCCCCTGTTTCCCATAAAGGCCTGGCCCAAGTCAAGACACTGCAAGCTGGGCTAGGGAGAGGAGGTTTACTGCTCATTTTACTGGTCAACATGCTTGTTGACAATTACAGGGTGGCCAGGGCCTCGGTTCATAACCCCCAGCGGTGAGCAGGTAGCAGGGGCCATGAGTAAATTTCTGGGCACCCTCCTGATGAAGAAGCTCCCTCACTGCTGCCCAGCTCCCAGTTCTGGCCCCTTGTATCCCATGTCTCAGACGAGAGGCAGGAGAGTGGCCAGAAGGAAAGAGGGCACAAAGTCCAGCAGTACAGCTCCTACGGTGGGCCCATGGGGCAAGGCCTTTGCCCCCTATTACAGACAGGAACACCAAGGCTGGAAAAGGTCAGAAGTCTCCCTCAGAAGCTAGCTTGCTACACCACCAGCATCTGGGAGTCTGGCAAGGGGATCTCAGTTCACTCTCAGAAAGGATTATGCCCAGTCCTCTGTGGTGGCCACAACCAGAGATGGGGGGGGGGGGCTGGGAGGGGCTTGTGGGCTCAATGGGGGGCTCTCTGGCTCCTGTCTTGCAGGTGGGCCTGGGCCTGGCTGAAAGGAAAGGGAAGGTCTCCCATGGCACAGCCCTCAGCTCCCTGAGGGTGCCCCACAAGACACAGGCAGGCAAGGTGGACCAACTAGCAGGACACGCGCTACGGCCAGGAAACACAGCTCTGCCAGCGCAGGCAGCCACGCGACCACAAGTAATTACATGTTCCCGCTGAGGGCTTGGTAATTACACTTAATGGGTTCAGCAGTAACAAGTGCCTCTGTCATAATTGGGCTGCGGAAAAACAGCTCAGCTGGGGCCCACAGAGCCCAGGCCGGGCACACTCGCCTGAGGGCTGGGGTCTTCAGCGCCCAAGCTGGGCACATGTACTTGAGGGCAGGGGGTCACAAGAGCCCATGCTGGGAACATGCCCCTGAGAGCACTGGGTCATGAGGACAGCCAAGGTCTGTCCTGGTGGATGGGTCATGCAGAAAGAACATGTACATGCCCTGGCTAGGAGCAGCCCCCAAGATGACCCTAGTTCCACATGTCACATTCTGAGGCACCTCAAGTGGCCTTTCCTATCCAACTTGACAAATGAGGAAGCTAAGAATGGTGGCGGCATCAAGCAACAAGCCTGCCCTCTGTGCTCACCAGGAGAGCTGGAAGCTAACCCCTTCAGCCCCATATCTCATGCTTCTGTACCCCAGAACTTCTGTACTCTACACCCACACCCCTATACTATGATACTCTTGCACTTCACAACCCTGGACTCCAGCCTCTGTTGCCTCCTGATGCTCCCTGTACTCCTGCACCCCACACTCTGCACACCTGTACCCCATACTTAGCATTCCTGCACCCCACACTCCCCCTAGCAACTGTGCTCGGCCTTTCCTGTACCCTCTGCACCTGTGCCTCTCCGCCATCCTGACACTCCCTGGCTCCTACCCCAAGAGCTTGTCCTCCCCAAGGGGGGCCTTTGTCCCTTAATTGCACAGCAGCACCTTTGAGGGAGCAGGCTGTCTCTAGGGCTGTAATTTCCCAGGGGGTGGTGTGTGTGTGTTTTTCTTGATTTGACAGTGCTGTACCAAAGCAGCACACAGCCTGTGCGGATAGCCCTTGACCTTCAAGAAGGGATGGTGACCAGTCCCTATGGTCAGGCCTGCGAGAGAGGGGACTACTGCAGTTTGGTGCCTAGGACTGAGTCCCCAGCCCCAAGGTCTGTTCAGAGCTGGTCCTTGTATGTGGCTGTGCCTCTGCTAGCTACAATCTGCTCACTTACTCACGGAAGTGTGGAGACTTCCGTCCCATTCCTCGGCCTCTGCATGTGCTCCCCCAACCCAACCCCTTCCAGGTAGGCAGCCTGGATGTCTCCTAACCAAACCAAACCAAACCACACCGCCATCAAGTTGATTCCCACTCACAGCAACCCCGTAGAACTAGGAGACTCCATAGAGACTGCCTCTCAGGGTTTCCAAGGCTAATTATCACCGAAGCAGACTGTCTACTTTCTCCTGCTGGGCTGCTGCTGGATTCAACTGCCAACCTTTTTGTTAGCATCCAAGGGTTTTAACCATTGCTCCACCCCTGGAAAGCACCCCAGCCTGGGTGACCCCAGGTCTGCCTCCAGCCTCCCACCTTCCCTATCCTCTGACCCCAAGGCTAAGCCTGCCCTCCCAATTTCTCCAGCCTGTTGCCCTATTTCTCTGGGCTCGCCTCCATGTCCACTCTGAAGTCACTCCTAAGCTCTCTTCCTCCCTGGCCAGAGTGGGTGTCATCCACTAGAGGCCGAGGGGACACTGTGCCCTTCTCACCAGGTGATGAATATTCATATGAGCCCAGGCTTCACTCAGCTTCCTGCCAAGAACCCTCAGTGCTTGGAGCCGGCCTGCTGCCTGCTCTGATCACTACACTCCAATCCAACATCCCATTGGCCCCCTCCAGGCACCTCATCAATGTGAAGTTAGCGAGTGCCTCCCCAGGTGTCAAGCAGGAGCTGGACCCTAAGGCCAAGGAAGGCAAGGAAACTCAAAGCCCTGGGCTGACTAGGGTGGACACACAAAGGTGACAATGAGGCCCTGAAGTCCCAGGCGTTCTGCCCAGAGATTCTGAGTGCTTTTCAACTCCCTGTGGTACAGAAAGGTGAGTTTGGTAGATCAAGCCTTCCCCCACCCATCCCTCAGTCTGACCAGACCATTCCAGAACACCCTGGGGAAGAGCTGTCAGGCCACAGGATCCACTAGCCACACACCAGTCAACTCCCTATCCATGACAAGGTCTGGCATGTCCCTGCCATACCACGGCCCAGCTCTCCCGGCCATATTCTATGGATAGCTGAGGACACGTGGCCTGGCCACCTGCGGCCAGAGCCCTGGGACTTTAGAGCCTTAATTACACAGATGGGTTTGCTGTGTTTTAATTAAAAATCCTTTAGGTTTCAAAGCAAAATCTACAAATCAGGGTTGATTTCCACTTGGAGTCCGCGAGGCTGGGCTGACAGGCAACTGCTGGGGCACTGGGAAGGGACATGGATGCTGCCAGGGCCTGGGGCACCCCAGTCTAAGAGGCTGGGGGCGAGAGGAGACCACAGGAGACTGCAACTCAGAGATGTCCTCTTCCATAGGGTCCCAAGCACCAGAGGGTGCTCTGCTCCATGGTACTACCCCATCCCTTGGTGTCCTGGCACCAATTTACTGATAATCCCATTCTTCAGAAAGGCAAGTACCTCAGCTAGAACACCCCAACCCCAGCCTGTCACTTCCCTGCCCTGTCCCCAACTTGCTCAGTCAACTTCCAAGACCAAGGTCCCCTGCCTGCTAGTCCAGGCCTTGAAAGCAGAAAATCATCCCTTATCTTCTTTCTTCTGGAAAGTGCTATCTTCTGTCAAACCCTTAGCCCTTCTGGAAGAAGTGCAGTCAGAGTGCTCCTTAAAAGTGAGGACCATAAAACTTCCCCTCACATACTCTGGACTTGTTATCAGGAGGGGTTAGTCCCTGAGAAGAGCATCATGTTGGCAGAGGGTCAGCCCTCCGAGAGATGGACCGACAGTGGCTGCAGCAATGGGCTTGCGTACCGCAGGGACTGTGAGGCCGGTGCAGGACCGAGCAGTTTTCTTCTGTCAGGCACAAAGCTGCTGTGAGTCAGAGCCAGCTTGATGGCACCTAACAACAACAAATCAGAACACCTGCTGCAAAGGACAACTCCCCTGTGTCTTTTCTCCTTCCTCTCTAGCCATCCTGCACCTCAGGGGTTCAGCCACAGAGGCGCCCAGCAATGCCCAAGAAACAGTATTATCAGCCTGCTCAGAGAATGGGATGCCCTCTGAGGGGCTCAGTTCCCATACACCCCAAATACAACCAGACACAGAAGAGGGGCAGAGAGGCAGCAATAGAGCTGTCCATGGTGCTGAAGCTCAGCTACCTGGGCCTGTCCATGCTGGGTTGGGGGAGGATCTGGAAGGGAGGAGTAGAGGTACTCACCAGGGAGACGGCACCTCCAGCAGTGTTCCCCAGAGTAACAAACCATACCTTCAACAGATCTTCTTCTCAGGAGGGAGCAGGAAAGACATGCCAGGTCTCCCTCTCGGCCCCCCCCGCCCCCCGCTCAGGAGAGCATGCGGGGCCCCTCCTTTTCCGTAGGGGTTCTGAAATGAGTGCACTCCCCTTCCTTCAAGCCTGCACCTCCTCTGAATGTGGAGGAGACACCAAATCCATAGGATTGGCCTGGAAAAGCTGTGTGGTATTGGGTTCCTACAAAAGCCCAGAGAGGGGTCTCAGAATGGCTCCGCAGACATGGGAGCTGCTGATTTCTCACAGCAAATCTGCCTCCCACAACATTCCCTTACCAGGAGTTGTAGTCTTGCAGTACAGGGACAGGACAGTGATCCCCTGAGGAGTCTGTGGTTATGGGACAGTGTGGCCCTGGCATAGGACCAGGACTCTTAGCCCAAATTCTCAGTCTTAATTTTTAAACTTATCTTGTCCTTTGAAAGTTAAATGAGCAATTGGTTTTCCAGACAAACATTCACACAAGTTTTGTCCCATAATATTAAATATTGTACCTATAGTGTAACGGCACTCTTCCCACTTCCTCCCTATGATTCTCATTTTCACTCAGCCGTCTATCCTATCTGAATCCTCATTATTAACAGACAGGTTGCTTGGGCGCATACAGTAGCAATGCTCATATACCACCTTCACAATGATGAGTGGACTGACAAAGCCCTAAACAATTCCACCATCACTGATAGCCCTTAGTGTCTCAGTTTCCCTGTCTGTACAATAGAGTAGGTATTCCTTCAGGGAATCTCCACCTACTCACGTACACACACCTTCACTAGACAGACAGTTTGTCCCTACAGGGCCCCTAGGTCAGCTTTCAATACCCTATGTGTCCACTGGCTAGATACTGAGAGCAGAGAGGGAACAGCATGGACAGACAAAGGGCAGCCCCCAGTAAGAGTGGGGATCTCCAGGTTGTCTGCTGCCCTGCTCTGTGCTCTCTGTGGTCAGAGTGGGCCCCAAGCTGTGCAGACCAGGAGGGAAGAAGGAGGCTGTGAGTAGCAGGGAGCAAGCCCTGCAGAGGCCATGCGGAAGTCACCCCCCACTCTGCACTCTCCCTAGCAATCTTCTCAGCCGGCTAAGCTCCCCAGACAAATCCGGAACAGCTTGGCATTCCTGAGCTGGGTGATGGGAGGGAGAGATGGGGGCACCACTGCAGGAAGACATGTGTCCAGAGTCCTCCCATCAGGCTGTCCCCATCCCCTGTGCAGAGCACTGCCTGGGCACCCCACCATCATGCCCCCTCATCTTCTGAGTCATAAGTCTGCCGCCCATCAGCCAACTCCCATAGGACCCCTCCCCACCCAGGGAAACAGTCTGTCTTGTATGGGAAACACTGCAGCAGTCCCATAGTCTGTCTGCCTGTCCTATACCCACAGCAGTCTCCCATGCTGCCTCTGTGAGACCTCCCGACCCTGCAGACCAGAGAGTGGTCTGGCCCTCTGGTCCCTCACAGTCACTCCCAGGCGAGGCCCAGGGGGCTGTTGCTCAGGGTGATGGGCTCTGGAGCCTCAAGGTTTCTGGATCCCTAGAGGGCTGGATGGTATTAAGGCCCAGCTCCTAAGGGGTCACCAGGCCCATTCACAGGTGCACCTGCCTGAAGGTATGTCTCTACCCGCCCACCTAGTCATCAGCTGGCTCCCTAGATGTCCACAGCGTCTACCTAGAGATCCTGTCCGAAGACTTAACCAGCCTTCCGCTAAGGACAATTAATTCCCTCATAAGCCTTTGTTAATTAAATCATTAGTGAAGCAATTGATTAATTAAGGCTTAGGTCCAGCTGGGATGGATGGTACTTCTGCAACTGGGCCTGTCCCCACCCTTACAGAGCCAGATGGGAGAGGGCCCTGAGTAGGGTCAGGACATGAGTGCTCACAGGGTGTCCCAACACATGTACTCCCCACACACTGCAGCAGTTATCCTGATTTTCCCTGTAGTCAACCTGCCCCTGCTCTCAGCAAGGTCACCTCATCTCCCCAAGGTCAAAGCTGTGCACACTGGCCACTCCACAGTTATGTGTCAGGGGCTTGGATGCTAAACAGCTCCAGAGGGCTCCCTCTCCTTGGGAATGGGACTGGAACCTCATCCTTGGCCACACTTCAAATGCTCTTTCTCAGGACCCCAAAATCTTGTCCCAGCTCCAACTGCAACAGATGGACCCTCAATCTCCTCCTAACTCATGTTACCACAAGGGTGTGATGAGACACCCTGGCCCTCACAGCCTCTAAGCCGTGTGTGCCATCCCTCTCATCCTACCTCCCGGGGTCCCATAGGTCCTTCCCCCGTTCAGTCCCTGCTCCCGCCCCAGTATGGACTCACACCTTAAGTATTGACCCCATAACCAATCCCACCTCCCTTTGCTCATGATGCCCCCACTCCCAGGTAATCACCACAGCCAGGGATATCCAGAGGGGGCTGCTAAAGAAGCAGGAGCAGGGAGCTGGATACTCCCAGCCCACAGGACTTGTGATGAAAGGAAGTCCCTCTGCCACCCCTGCTTGTTGCCATGGTGACGGATGCTGTTCACAAGGTGAAGAGGAACCTTGGTGCAGACACTGATGGAGCTCAGAAAGAGATGAGGGGGCTGTAGGAGGGGATTCCCAGCCCTTCATCCTTCCCTCCTCCCTAGGGAGCTCGCACAGCCCGGGATCCCCCACAATGGACCAGCTCTCCAGGAGCCCTGAGTCTCCAGCCTCTGGGACAGAAAGCCAATGGGAGTGGGTTCAATAAGGGAGAGGAGCGGGATGTCCTGAAGAGAAAGGAGGATGGGGTGGGCTGCAGGCAGGTCAACCGGATGGGAATAGAGGTGAAAGGACCTCTTTAGAGTCATTATTAGGAGACCTGGGTGTCGGAAATAGTTAACTGGCTGCTAACCAAAAGGTCAATGGTTCTACCCCACCCAGTGTCACAGTCAGAGAGCAACCCATAGAGACCATGGCTAGGAAACCCATGGACAGTCTGCTCTGTCATAGAAGGCTGTTGCATCCAAAAGGAGACCCCATCCTCTCCCTCAGTGAAGAACAACCCATACAGAACTGGTGCTGAACTAACCTCACCCCCTATTTCTGTCCATCTGCTTCCCCCTCTCGGCACTTAGACTCCCAGCACCACCCGAGCTTCCACTTTCCAGTCCCCAAGGGCAACTACAGCTCACCTTGCCTCAGGTGAGTTCAGTCAGCCTGCCATTGTACAGTGGGGATGCCTAGGGTCCCCACCTCACTCCCCTGCTGCTTTCAGGCCAAGGTCATGAGCGAAGGCAGCTGATTCACAGCCTACCAACTGATGGCCACAGCTTCCAAACGAGGCCAGCCTCACCTCCATGACAGGCTAGCAGTGAAGGCTACCTGGACAGTGTTAGGGAAGGGGACCAAGCAAGCTAAACCTGGAGCCACTACTCTTCTTCCACATCCAGAGGCCCAGAGTCACAGGGCCTGGTGTGGACCCCACAGAACTAGGAGAGGCCAGGAGAGCCGAGGTGTGATATGGGGGGTCGAGGTCATCACCGGGACAGCTGGTGGCCTGATTCTGTCTGAGCTCCTCTGGTTCCTGCCACTCCCTCCTCCCCCGGCAAAACCGCTTCTAGCCTCTGTACCCATTGAAAGCACTCAGCTTTCACCACTGTGGGACACCACTGTGGGAGTCTTTTTCCCTCACCCAGCCACCCAGGCCACCCCTTTCTGGCCCAGGGACTCAGCCAGCCCACCCTCAGCCTGGGTGACTCATGCTGGGCTGGGATCAGGAGGAGGAGGAGGCCGGGGAAGCCAGCCAAACATGGAATTGTTTGTTCCCAGGGGCTGGCCGGGGCTCCGGGTCACAGGAGGGAGGGCTGGGCCAGCTTGGGGGTGCTTTTCTTCAAAGGCCCACGGAGCAGTTCAATTAGAGCAATGGGTTCCTGCTTCAGGAATTTTCTTTCTCATTTTCTTGGGGGGTGCCCTCCCACTCTTGCTCAGAGCCCATTTGACCTCGAAGAGTTGAAACCTCAACCACCAGTCTGCATCAAATCCACACTGCAGGCTCAGAGCCTATAGGCTGGTAGTCAGGATCCAGTCTTCCATCCCCATGGTGACTGTGGGCTGTCAACTAGACAGGTGACTTACATCCACCATGCCACCCCCATGCCTGCCCCAGGGAGCTCCCAGTTCCCTTAAACAGCCCTCACCCTTAGGCCTGGCATTGTGGGTGAGGGTGAGCAGTTCATGGCACAGATGTGCCCCCGACTGCAGTCACCCAGCTAGCATGGACAACACAGTGTCCTCGCCCTGAAGACAGGGTCTGTGCCCATCTGTTATGGGAGGTAAAGAGGAGGCACTCCCCTCAGTCACGGCCAAAGAGGGCCCCAGCTGACTGGGGTGGGGTGGGCACATGCATCGTCAAGCCCAGTCAACAGTACCTGTGTGCATGGGCGTGTACCACATCCATGGCACTCGAGTCAGCCTGGCGTGTGCCCAGGACAGGGATGAGTGTGCAGCGTGTGACTGAGCATGCATGTGTGTATGCACACACGTGTGCCTGTGTTTACTGTTTACCCTCGTGCCCCTACACACACGTATTCATACACATGTGCACACACACATCCTCCAAGACCTTGGCCAAGCAGAAAGAGGCACTGCCATGGAGTCCACTCCGACGCCTGGCATCAGGTTTCTGAGGCTGTAAGTCTTTACTGGAGAAGACTGCTTGTCTTTCTGCTTTGTCAGGATTTAAACCAACCTCTTAAGTTAGCAGAGCAACCCGTAATGCATTGCACCACCAGGGCTCCCTACCCCCAGCACCAGCTCGCACAGACACCACGGGGCTGGGCACATGCCTACCGCTTTTCTGTCTGTTCACAATTTTTAAAAACATGCTAATTAGAAAGAGTGCTAATGTCCCTTGCTTAGCTCTTAATAAAGGCTTTGATTTGGGATCTTTTCAAAACATAATTGAGTGGCAAAGCGCCCGCTCCCCACCCCTCAGCGCCTGCAGGGAGCTGGTTGGGCAGACCCAGAAGGCTCACAGAGACCCTGAAGCCACTTGGTGGCGGCGTGCGTGCGTGCGTGCGTGCGCCGAGGCCAGCAAGGGCTCCGCTTGCTGCATGAACGTGGAGCCAGGCCCCCAGCCCCCACTCTTTTCCCTGACCCATCCCCCCCCATCTCTGTATTGGTGCTGGCTGGCTTCCCGCTGGGGGCAGACCAGGATTCTGTGAGTTGCTGCTGCTTGGATGGGCCTTGCCCAGCGGCTTAGAGTAAAATGAGGGGAGGATGGGGCTTGACTGGGAAGGCCTCCTTCTGAGGTGCACTCCTACCCACAGAACCCCCGAGTGAGCCCCACATCCCACCTCAGGTCCTGGGGGGAAAAAGGCATGAAAAGAGAGCATGGAGCCGGCGGGGGGGACCCCAGGGAGGTGTGTCTCCTGAGGACTGGCCTGTGGGGCCCACTAGGGCTGGAATTCTCCAAGCCAGAAATAACAGCAGAGCCGTGCACAGCTGCCTGAGGCCCGAATTAGCGACCTACAGGCCTGACACTCCTTCCATGGGAACTCAGCTGGGGTGAGCCCCGCCTCCACCCCAGCAAAGGCAATGGG
Source organism: Elephantulus edwardii (assembly GCF_000299155.1). Classification (NCBI taxonomy): domain Eukaryota; kingdom Metazoa; phylum Chordata; class Mammalia; order Macroscelidea; family Macroscelididae; genus Elephantulus; species Elephantulus edwardii. The sequence goes on from NW_006399959.1 coordinate 4,706,837, forward strand.
AGAACACTGCCTGTCCTCCTCAGGGTTGCATGTGGGTTCCCCCAGGACTGTCCCATCTGGAAGAGGAAGAAGCAGGGATCCTCTGTGGGCCCCGAATGGGCCCTCCAGGAGGCCTGGCCCCATCTGGCCCCGCACTGTCACCATTCCCAGTGGAGCTCTGTGTGTGTTCTGCCCTTCCTGCGGGTCCAGTCTGGTTGTCTCTGTCACATCCTCATTCTGTAATACCTCACCCTGTCCAACAGCCAGGAGGCTCCATCCCGCAAGGCCAAGGCCCAGAGAGTGCCCTCACCGCACAGCACTCCCAGCTCCCTGCCCCTACAATCCCTTCTGCACTCATTGGCCCTGCCTAGAGGCAACATTGTCTTGGTTCCCATGAGTGTGGATGGAGATGGCCATCCTCCCTGGGCTGGCACTGTCCGCCTGCCACTCTCCCACGCTCTCAGGCTGCACACAGGCCTAATCAGTCCTCCACCTAAGCCCACCATCATAACTTCCTGTTCCAGAGGGTAGTAACCACCACCCCAGCAGCGCCTCCATCCTCAGCATTATCCAGACTCCCTCAGGACTGGACACAGTGCCCCAAGAGTCTGGGGGCCAGGCTCCCTGTCCTCGATGTCCTGCTCTGAGCGCGCACAAATGCAGGGATCCCCATTCTCGATGGCCCAAGAGAAGTCTGAGTCCTTCGGCCTTCTGCTCAGCTGTGCCATGCAGGGACCCCAAAGACACCTGGCACTGTGGGAGGTCACATGTGTGGATATGATTCCTGAGCCTCAGGGTGCATGATCTGTCCACGGATAGCTGGACAGCTGGGAACACAGCCCTCACCCCACATTCTATGCTTTTGTAACTCCAACCCTTCCAGCATTGCAGCCACTGAGATAAAAGATGTGGTGAAGAAGAGGTCACTACTCATGCCACAGTCCCATGCATCTGAAGCCCTCATCCACACCTTCCTCCAGAAGGATGCTGGCCTGGCTCAGGGGACAGTGGCCGGGGCTCGCGGCTGGAGACTGGCCCACACTTGACGCCAGGATCCTCACACACCCAGCTCCACACAGACCTCTCCGCAGCCCTATTGAGGCCTTCCTGAACCAATAAGATTCAAGAATGTTCCAGATGCTGGGAAGAAACATGGACCTAGCTGTCCTCCTGGGAGATCCCAGACCACAGTCTGGGCCAAGCAGGGCATTTTAGCATTTCATGGTCCAACAAGGCAAGGAAAATGATCTTAGAAAGAAGGCCAAGCCTTGTGCTCCAAGCCTATCATATCAGACCAGACAGACCCTACAGATGGGTTGGAACCCTCACATGAGGGCCTCAGCCTGAAAAATCAAAATCAGCTCCACGATCCTGACTTCTAGTAACCCCGTGGGACAGAGAGCCAAACTCACATAACAGGTCCTACATGGGTGTCAGTCCCAACTCCCAGAGACCCCCATAAGACAGAGCAGAACTGCCCCTTGTGATTTCTGAGGCTGTAAATCTCTACAGGAGCAGCTCCGTCTCCTCCTAGAAAGATTCATAGCCCCGGAGGCACAGTGGAGGGAGGCTATGTGCTGGTCAGCAGATCTGGATAAACAAGCCAGGCACAACGTGGGCATCCAGGTAAAGGGTGGGGGAAAGACACAGGCCCCAAGGCAAGTGAGAGCCCCTGTCCCACAATGTGAAACCTTCCCTGAAGGGAACAAGACCTGACCTCCAGCCTTCCAGTGCAGCACAGCCAGCTCTGGCATTCCAGCATATCCTCAGCCAAGGCCAAAGTTAGATACATCTACCTGAGAACAGATTTTCAACCACAGGGCCATGAACACTGAGCAAGGGAGAACCCCGAGTCCCGAGACGAGGAGGCAGATGCCCCGCCAGGTGCCGACAGCACCACCAGGTGCTAATTAGTGCACCAGCACGCGCACAGCAGGCAGAGTCGGGGCAGCGCCCCCACAAATATTCAGAATGACACACTATTCGCGTCTAATGAGCTAGAATCCTCCAGGCCCAGAACCCAGCTGAGCTATTATGCCAGCCAGCCAGTTTGCAAAGGAGTCAGAAGTACTGAGTTTGGATGCAAGGCGGCTGGCCCACATGACAGGAGCCATATGGGGCAGGGGCTGGAGGAGCTGTGACCTGACTGAGGCCTCCCTGCCCATCCACTGAGGGCACCAGCATCTGGAAGATCATGAGTGGCAAAGGCGCTGGGGGGCATGACAGGTGGTGACATGTGGTAGGGGAGACTGAAGGAAGAGCATCCCTGCGTCACACTACAAGCTGTGTCCCTGCCCCAGGTCCACCGTGTCACTTACAGTGCCATCTTCCCTCCTGCCTTTGGGAGAAGTCCTATTCATCCCTCAAAGCCAGCCTGTTGAAACCTCCCTCTACTTCTCATTCCCTCAATCACTGAGCACCTAAGGACCCTGATAGCATAGTGTGTTAATGTGTCTGGGTGTTAATGGTGTTCATCTAAAAGTCAGTGGTTCAAGTCCATCAGTTATAGCTCAGGAGAAAGCTGAAGCAGTCTCTTCCAGTGAAGATCTACAGCCTCGGAAACTGGGTAGATGTGTTAGAATCGACTCAATCAATGGCTTAGCTAGGGTTTCCTCCTCCTCAGGTGCTATTCCAGGCACCTGGACATAAATGCAGGCAGATAAGAGTCTGGCTTTTGCCAAGTACTTGGGCCGAGGGAGGACAAGGAGTTAAGAGAGATGTGAGAAGGCTGCCAAGGAGGAAATGGGGCAAGGCAAGGGTAGGGTCAGAACAAAGAAAGAGCCTTGGTGGGAGTTGGGGAGTCTCCAGGCAGAAAGAGGAATGGTAGGCGTGCTAGGCAGAGAAGTGGGGCGTTATGAGCAGCAGTGCCCAGCTTCCACCTGTGATGGGGCAGTGTCTTTGAAGCGAGGGTCCTTGGCTGCCAGGCGGGATCCAGTGCACTTTGTTCCCCAGCACAGGAGTATCACTTGTGTACCTGGCTTGCCCATCCACAGCGGGTGCATCGCAAAGTATTGTGTGCTCTGCTGGCCTCACATGGGGCCTTGAACTCGGGGGCACACAGCAGGGCTCACCTCAAGCACACACATGTGCATGCATACTCACACGCATGTGCTCACTTGTACACAGCTGGCACATGTTCGTGTGTATACAAGCTGTGTACACACTCCTGCACAGACAGACACACAGGTGGACACACTATACTCGCACACATAGCGTGCCCAGAGGCACGCATAGGCACACACTGTACTTTGTATGCACATGTGAAGTGTTGCATGTCCACGGGCATGCACGGGCACACCCTGTACTAGCATGCCCATGTGAAGTGTGAATGTCCACAGGCATGCACGGGCACACCCTGTACTAGCATGCACACACATGGAGTGTGAGAGTGCTCACAGGCACGCATATGCGCGCGCATGCACGTGCACACACACACACACACACACACACACACACACACACACTATGCTCACATGCACATCGGAAGTGAGAGTGCCCACAGGCATACATGGACACACACTGTACTCGCATACACACATGGAATGCAAGAGTGCCCACAGGCACAAGCCAGCGCTCACGTGGACGCTGCGCATACACTGGCAAGGCCAGCCTGATCCACCCTATGTCCTCTGCCCCCCAGGCTAATATCCCAGCCACCCCTGCAATGACCGCAGACCCAGCCCTGTGGAGTCCCGCGGCCACACAGCCAGTCAATCCGCCCAGCCTGGCGCCTCTCCAGCTGCCCGGCCCACATCGATCCCCTAATAACTCCATCCATTATGTCAGGCAGAATTCTTGGAAACCAACGGGGAGAGAAATCTGTGAACCCCTGAGTTGTCTTTTCAGATCAACTCTTGGGAACCTCCTTGCCCATGGCCACACTGCATTCAGGCCCCAGGAAGCCCTATTCCAGCTGGGGGAGAGGGCGTGGACACAGTGAACCCCTACCTAGTGGAGCACTGATGAGGCCATTCCTCCCTCCTCTCACATTCTGGAGCTCCTGGTCCCATGTGACCTCATCTAGGATTCAGCCTCACAAAGAGTGAGCCCCAGGAGCATCCCTGCCCAGCTCTGCCCCATGCTGGGGCAAGAGCAAGTTCTGGGGCAGTCCAGGCCCAGAGGGCCTGCTGCCCGCACTGTCCACATAGTACCCCCACACCCTCAAATGGGGGCCCCTGAACACCCACCCAGGTGCTGATCTGCATTTCCTGAAACTTCTACATAGATGAGAGCACAGGTGCCTGAACTTGGAGGCAGACAGGAGAGCCCAGCAGCTCCTCCCGGATCCTTCCAGGAGGCCAGGCAGCCAGCACCCGGCAGGACTGTAGCACATGGGTGCTGCACTACATCTTTTTCTTTGGGGGGAAATAGTCATTTTTCATTAAAAACAAAACAAAAAGTGTTATTTACATTACCAAGTGCTGGCCCGTTGTGTTATTTCTAAGTGGATGCCTGAACAGAGGGCCTCACACGGCCTCAGCCAGAACCACAGAGAGGGAAGCACTCTGGGGACTCTCCTGGGGCTGGGGGTGCCTAGTGAGGGCAGGAGGGTCAGCAGATATGAGTGTGTTAGTATTTTAAGGGGCTTTTGTAAGAGATGGCAGGCCTAGCCCCTCCAGCTTAGACCAGCCCCTCCCACCCCAGCTGGTGTCCATCTTGCTATATGCCTTCCAATCACATTACAACTTCTCATCCTCCTGGTGGCCTCTCACCTGTTCCAGGCAACAACCTGGACACGGCAGCACCCTGAGAGCCTAAATTCTTCTCCCAGCCACTCTCATCCAAGTGCCATGCACTGGAGGTGTAGAAGATTCTCTAGCTCAGCTTACTGGCCTGGAGTCCCCTTTCAGGCACCCACTTGGTCCCCAGTAGGCAGGTGTCTGCTGTCCTCCCCCAAAGCAGCTCTTCCACCCCACCTGCGCACCCACAGTTGGGAGAAGCAGTTATACTTCCACCAAGGAGTGTCCCCAACCGCACAGCCCCCACACAGCCCAGGGAGTACCCCTGGCTACAGGAAGCAGCTGCAGGGTAATCACCATCTAATTAGAGGATCCCCAGCTGTCAGGGGCACGCAGCAGGCTTGCACGTGTTACCTGCTGAGCCCACCACTCGGGGCTCCCCTGATGAGCCAGCACTATGTGACTCAACACACTCTGACACATGCAGCTCAGAGACACCCAGCCACCCTGGATGAAGCATGGCTAAATCCCTGAACTGTGGGCTCAGTGGGCAGCCTTGCCTTAGCCACAGAAAAGAGACTGGAGTGCAGAGAAAGAGAAAGAGCAGAGGTGGGGGTCCCCAGAGTATATCCCCATAGGATGTGGGTTTGGGACATGAGGAGGAGGAGAGCTGAAAGAAGAGCAGGGGACTAGACGGGTGTGTGTGAGGAGGGCACTGGGTGCCGGAGCTGGGGCCCTAGTGAGTGATGAGATCAGCAGAGGGGCGTGGAACTATATGAAAGACTGTCTGTCTTCTTCTTAGGGAGCCCCCGGCAGCCTCTTCCATCTTCAGAGCACAAGCCCATGAAGCTCACCTGCCCCACTGGGCCCACCTGGGCATATCTACACCTTAGGCAGAAGTGTCCCCACTGAAGGTCCTGGGGGTCTCCCCAGCTCAGCACAGGTGAGTCAGAAGTTGACCCACTCACCAGACCTGCCCCAGTGGTCCCACAGGACTGTTTTCTGTCCTCAGACTCAGTTTCACAGGTATTGAGAGGGTGATGGGGGGCGCAGGGGGAGCAAAGCCAGGATGTCAGCCATGAGCATGACCTCAAACATGAAGCAAAGCATAAGGCACATGGGGACAGACAGAGGACAGCACAGTCCAGCTGCACAGCGAGGACAGACAACATGAACGCACACGAACCATGCTACAGGCCTGCCCACAGAGCCCCGTCCTGGAGGATGCTCAAGCCAAGGGACACCCGAGGGGCGCCAGCTCAGCCGGCCTGGCAACCAGGAAAGCATCCCAGCCTCAGTCAGCATTGGAAGGAGGGACAGAGAGCAATTTTCTAATTCGAGAACGAAGCAGGCATGGGTCCTGAGGCTCGCCATGCCTCTTGACTGGTGTCCCTCCCCCAGTGTCCCTCCTGCTTCCGATCACCACTGCTCTGTCTCCCCCATATGTCTCTCTTTTAGGGTAAAACTCAGCATCGAGAGAGAGGGGCATGCTCAGTAAGGACATTTCTCAGGACCCACTCCAGTCGGCCCTACCCCTCTGGATCCTGCAGGGTGAGGTTGTCAGGGGTGGCTGTCAGGCTGGACCGTGCCTGCTGACTGGCAGTGTGGATCCACAGGGCCCCCAAAGGTGTCATCTGTGCTGGGGGATGGAGAGGTGACCAACCCTCCCTGTCCAGGACCCTCAGGGTGGGCCCTGCCCCCACCGACAGCAAGAGGCGGAGGCCCGGGTGGGGGTGAGGGGAACTCTGGGCGCAGCAGATAAACAGTCTAAATTAGGAAGCAGAGCATCCCTGCCCAGAGGCCGGAACTGAGGCGCAGGACGCACTGGCCCAAGGCCGGCCCCGAATGGGCGGGCGAGGCTGGAGTAGGGGGTGGTCCCAATATGTGTGTGTGGACACACATGTACACACAGGAATATACACAGAAACATATACTGTACATACACAGACATGCATGCAAACACATATATCCACATACATACAGATACAGGCATACATTCACATACATACATACATACGTATGTTGTTATGTGCCGACGAGTCGGAACGAAATCATAGATATAACATCCCCAGTGGGTTTTCAGAGGCTATAAACTGTATGGAAGGAGACTGCCCATCTTTCTCCCACAGAGCACCAAGGGGTTGCTACGTTTGGGTTGGAAACGCAACTTCTTATTCACTCATCCACAAATACACACACACACACACACACACACACACACACACACACACACAAGCACATGCACATACACATGTACAAATATACACAGACATATAAGCACACACACACAAGCACATGCACATACACATGTACAAATATACACAGACATATAAGCGCACGCGCGCGCGCACACACACACACACACACACACACACACACACACACACCCCTGCACAGGAGGGAGAGTGGGCAGATGTTCCAGACCCTCACCAGCCCCAAAAAGCAGGCTGGGCCCCACTCCCCACCAACAGCATCAGGTCCTGGGCACCAATGGACAGAGGGAGGTGGCCCATGGACCTGGGAGTGGAGAGTAAGAAGCTCCAATGCTACATCCTCCAGTTGCCACCTGGGGTTCGGGGGGCCAGGCACCTGTGGCTATGGGGCTCTGGAAAGTCTGAGAGGGGTGTGGCTTCCGGGCAGGAAGCTCTCCTGGCTGCTCCACCCCCACAGGCGAGGGTCTGGTTAGGGACCGGCCAGCCTCACCTCTTTCAAACCAGTGTCCACACAGTGTCCCAATCCCCACTTGGAATTGAGTGGTCACTGCTAGGCATGTGCTGGGCCCTGATTCTACTCCTTCTAGAACTTTCCATGATTACCATCCTTGCTACCTAACTGTGTCAACCCCTCACCACCCTCAGGTTATCAGACCCCCAGTAGAGGAACACTCAGGAGCAGGAAGTTCTCCTCATTCAGGGCCCCCTCCACACACCCGCCAGGGCTCAGAGCTGCAGGGCAGCCCTCCACAGAGCCTCATGAGGAGAGGCTCCATCTGCAGCCCCCTAAAAGCCCTCAGGCAGGGGCCCAGCACTGTTGAACACATGGTGGACTGCAGGTGGCAGAGGCTGTGTTTATATCTATGTACACATGGTCACGGTGGCCTCAAGAACACACAGCCTCCAACTGTGCTCGAAGCCAGGCTCAGCAGCTAGCGCATTTCAGAGTAGGGCACACTGAATCCCCCAGGGCTGCAGGTGGTGACCCGAAGGGTGATGAGCAACAGAGACCAAGTGAGTTAGACCCCAGTTTTCAGGGGGCTGTCTCAGGGGTGTCTCAGGGAGTCCAAAGACATCTGGACTGAAGGAAGGGCCCCACTGGTCCTGTGAGCATTCTGGGAAGGTGGCAATTCTCACTGGGAGTATCCCCAGAGACAGGGCTTCCAGGAGAGTCTCAGAACACTGTAAGTGGACTCTGCCATAGGAGACCCTTGTGCAGGTCAGTAGTGGGGCCTAGAGCTGAGTGAGATGCTCCATGAGGGGGGTCACAGACACTCCTGGATCATCCCTAGGACCCTTGCGTCCAAGTGAAATTTGTAGGGTATGGGGACATCTCCTCCAGGAAGTCCTCCCGGGTTGCAGCATCAAATCTCCCCAGCTCTGGCAAGGGGGTAGCTAGCAGGGTTGCCACTCCACATTAAAGAGCACTTGGCATGAGGCTTGGGTAGTTTGGGAATCCAGATCCCACACCCAGTAGGCTCCTGGCAGGCTCAGGGACAGTGAACATACAGCAGGGACTTGAGAATTTGAAGGAACAAATGGAAGAGTTAACGCTGCTGAAGACAGGGCTTCTCCTTGGGTGAGTGGCATAGATGGTCCTCGAGGGTCAGCCACATCCTGCAAACCACACAGAAGAGCCACCACCTCTGCCCCTGCTGGGGGACCCCAACTTCTTATTTGGGGTACAGCTTTCACCTCCAAATACTACCTCCCTAGCCACACCTTGCCGGTCCTTCCGTGAGCTTTCCCTTCACTGCTTGGACAGAGGGGCAGAGAAGCATGGGGATGCAGAACCCACCTGAGGGTCCGATCTCAAGGCACTGGAACCCAGAACATTCCAGCCACCACCTAAAAGGAGTGTTGCCAGGAGTAGCTGAGTGGCGCAAAGCTACTAGCCAGCTCGGCTGCTAGGAAAAGGTTTGGAGGTTCAAGGTAACCGCCTGGCCACCTGCTCCTGAGGACAGTGACCAATAAGCCCACAGGTCTAGGACATGTACGGGACCACCAGGAGTCGGGACATGACAGCACCAGGGATCAAAGCAGAACAGGGACCAAAGACCCACCCATCCCACCAAGCAAACACATTAATTAAGGTCACAGCTCCGGCTCCTGGGCTCCCCCTCTGCATGGCCCGCGGAGGGGGATGCCTCTCCCCAGGCACAGCGTAGACTCTCGCCAGCACGGAGGGGAGACTGCATCCTGGGGTCTCAGAGCTTCGGTCACTCTCAACACACTCACATGCTTTATGTAACCAGAGCTCCCTGGGCTCAGGCAGGTAAACCAGGAGCTGGCAGGGGATTAGTGACAGGGGTTGCCACAGCAACCTGGCTGTGTGGCAGCATCTAGTCGGTGGTGGGGAGCATGGCTCCGGCCTCTGGCCCGCTCAGAAAGATGGAAGGAAACCCCAGAGACCCATTACTGCCGTGTTCCCATAGCAACCGCACCAAGCTCATTAATAATTTTTCCTCTCTTTCTCTCCTTCCAAGTGTGGGCGTAGAAATTCTCCAGGGGATGGAGAGAGGGAGGGCGGGCGGGGCAGAGAGATGCTGGGAAATCACAAACAGGCCCCGCCCTCCCACCGGCTGCCCTGTCCAGCCCCCACCTGCCCCCTTCCACCTGTGGGTCAGACCACAACTAATGCACTTCAGCAGGTCCTTTAAACTCCAGGAGAAGCCACTAAGCCTCCACTTTCAATGAGGGAGCCCCACCTGAGAGCTCATATGCCACTGGGGCCCTGGGCCCTGGGTCTTTGCCGGTCACCATTCAATAGGACAGAGCTCTGGCAGCCTAGTGATAAGGAGCTTCACTGCCAACCCAAAGGCACATGGTTCAGATCCACCAGTGGCTCCATGGGAGAAAGATGGGCCATCTCGATCCATGCGATTTGGTCAGCTATGGGTCATTTCCAGCTCACCGGAGCTTTCTGAGAGCTTTCTGGGGGAGGGGCTGTGTCCTGTACACACAGGTGGCACCCCGAGCCACTGCCTCCTTCTCAGGACCATCACCAAGGCTACAGCGGAATCAGCATCCCTAGAACCCCGAGTCAGGTGGTACGGGTTAAGGGATGAGCACCTCCAAAGAAAAGACAGTTACCAGCTAGCTAGCTGACCCGCTCCTGCTGTGCGCTCTGGAGAAGGGAAACGCATACAGACACCTTTTCTCCAAAACTTTAACTTAGGTCAAAGGTCGACCCATGGGGATGAATAAACAGCATGGTCTGTCCACACAACAGGATGCTGGTATCAGATGCCATCAACTCAGCTCAGACTCCTATCTCCCCACCCCCACCCCGGCACAACAGATGGAAACCCCGCCTGGTCCCGCAATATCCTCACAATCTCCACCGTGCCTGAGACTGTTGCAGTCACAGCGCCAGTAGGGAAGGGCCCAGGCGTAGAGAAGTCCTTGTGACACACTGACTACAGCGTGGCTGACCCTCGAATATATGCTGCGGAGTCCCAGATGTTAGACCCAAACAGAGGCCCACATACTTGGAGATCCCCTTCATAGTAATATAAAAGGAAAAAACCAAACCCACTGCTGTTGGGTTCAGTGACCCTGCACAACTGCCTCACCGGCTTCCAAGGCTGGAGGTCTTGATGGGAGCACACAGCCTCAGCATTCTCCCAAAAAGCAGCTGATGTAGAGTCAAACCATTGACCTTCTGGTTGGCAAACATGCACTTTAACCACTGTGTCACCAGGGCAAACCCCAACCTGCTTGCTATCAAATCAATTATGACTCATGGCACGTCTGTAGGACCCTAGGGCAGCAGAAATGCCTCGCAGGTTGGAAGCAGCAGCATCTTTCTTCCTGGAGTAGCTAGTGGATTCGAACCACTAGCCTTTCACTTAGCAGCCAAGTGTTTCCGACACCAGAGTGCTTTAATTAAGTGACTATTGAGTCAATGTCCACTCATAGCAACCCTGTATGAGAGCAGAATGGCTCCATAAATCTTTTCTAAGGAAGGCTAGCGATCTTTGGAGAAGCGAACTGCTTCATCTTTCTCCCAAGGAGCAAGCTGGTGGGTTAACCAGTGCACCACCAGGGCTCCTATGAAGTGGCCAGGAGAGATGAATCCGCAGACGTAGAAAACAGACTAGCAAGAGCCGGAGCAGTAAACAGTGAAAAAAGTTTGTCAAGAATTTCCTTTCACTTACCTCCACAAGCAAATGTCCATGAAAGCAGCAGCTGAGGCATCAAATGATGTATTTTTTTCCACATGCAAAGCTGCTGCTGAAGAGCTCTTCTTAATGAGCAAAGATGTCACTTTGAAGACTAAGGTGTGCCTTTTCAATTGCTTCTTTCCCATGAATGTGAAAGTTAGACAATGAGTAAGGAAAACTAAAGAAGAATGATGCCTTTGACTCATGGTGTTGGTGAAGGATGTGGACTACCAAAAGGACAAACCAATCTATCCTATAAGAAGTGCAGCCAAGGGCTCCCCTGGGACTGAGACTGAGACTGTGTCTCGAGTACTTTGGATGTGCTGTCAGGAGGGGCCAGTCCCTGGCAGGTGGGGGCATCATGCTTGGCCGAGGGAGGATGACACAGTGACGGCAAAGATGGTGCAAGACCGGGCAGGGTTTGACTCTGTTGTATACAGAGTTCCTTTGAACCCACTGGAGGGCACCTAACGACAGAGGCTAGGAATGGTGAACGAGTAAGTAACCCAGTAGGGGGTTTCTTAGTGGGGTGTTGTAGTTAAATAAGTGCTGTCAAGATGCTGGCGGCTCACAGAGACCCTGTAGGACAGAGCTGTGTTTCCAAGGCTGGAATCTTTACGGAAGCAGAGTGTCTTCATCTTTCTCCTGAGGAGCAGCTTGTGTGTTTGAACCGGCCAACTTCTCTGTATTGTCCCAGTGCTTGCCTGCTGCACCAACTAGCTGCTATGACACAATGAGAACATTCTTAAATCGGCCCTGATGATGTGTGTGACTCCTGAGAATATGGAGACCTGCTGACTCTTCCTCCCTACTCGGTGGGCTGTGTGGGCCCTCCCACCTCTGGATCCCACTGACCCTCAGACAATTACCTGGCCTCATCTTCCCAGTTGCACAGCTCAAGGCTAAGATGGCCCCCATTGCAGGGCTGGGGCAAGGATGGGCTCGGTTTGGTGAGCCTCAAATGTGCAGGTGTCACTGGGAGTCTGTCTAGGGCACTGTGGGGACTCTGGGTCTTGACTCTTGTTCCCTCAGAGCTGCTCCTTGGAGCTGTGAGGTCACTCCTGCCACCTCGTGGGACAAGAGGTGCCAGGACAAAGTACTCCAGGCCTCCTGCACTGTGGTAAACCCTCATCCCTGTCATATATGAATGAGTAGCAGGAAATATCACCACCTCTCAGACATGGAAATCGGTAATCTGCTGAACTAGCAAACAGGAGGAGGTCACAGCTAGGTGTTCGCTGGTCCTCTGCCAAGATGGGGAAGGGGGACTAATGGTGACAAAGACAGAGCCAGTCTGTTACCTGGGCAAGAGCTGCTCCATCCACACAGGTTAACATCCTGCCCAGGTTTAGCCACAACATGGAAGGACTGTCCCTGGTGCCTACTGATGGGATCGTTCACAGTCCATGAGCTCTGGGGAGAAGCAGCAGCATGTGGGAAAGTAGGTTGAGGAAGGTCAGTGACACAGCCATCCTGGGGAGATGTGACGGGCACGAGTCTGGGGACGCCCAAAATGGAGGCACAGGAGAGGGAAGTTTCAGGAGCACAGGATCAGGGACAGTTAAGCCCTCCAGACCCTTCTGGGCTCTGAATCTCCAAGGTTGGGGCATCCTTTTCTTTCGATTCCTAGAATCTCCATAGCCAAGACATCACCTTTCTTTCCAGCTCCCTGAACCCCTAATGTCAGGACACTTTCACTCTTTATAATTACTTAGACACCTCATCTCATGCCAATCCCCTTCCTTTCCAACTCCCTGGAAGCCTAGGGCCTGAACATCACCTCTCCTTCAACTCTCCAAAACCTCAGATCAGTATCTTATGGCTATCTGAGCCCCCAAGGCTGAGGTACCCCCTTTCCTTCCATTATTCTCAATCCCAAGGTCAAGACACATTCTCAAGGCCAGGTGCCCAGCCCTGCCTGCTCTCTTGGCACAAATGCCCAGAAGCCCACTGAGACGTCCTGGAGGGACAAGATGCCTTTTTGCCCAAGTGAAAACTGAGGTAACTGGGCCTTCCATCACTGAGCCTGACTTTCAGCACAGGTGACAGAGCTGTGTCTTCAACACACCAGGAGAACCTGCCCGTGTCTAAGATACACACACTGCCAGGAGACTGCTGCACCCCTTCCTTCTAGAAGGCTCCCTCCACTCCACCTGCCTTACTGATTGGGTGAGGTGTGCTGAGAGAAACACTAGAGTTCCAGGGAGGCAACTTCCCTGTGAGCAGGCCTCCAAACAAAGAAAGCAGGAGGCTGTCTCAACCTCCCAGCCCTTTCGAGACACCCACTCTCCTGCTGCTCTTAGACAAAGCATAAACTTCTCTTGTGGTGTACCCCACCCTGATCCTCCAAAACGTCCCAGATGCCCTGACTTCTCACTCATCCTCTTTTGTCCCTTTTTTGCCTCAAGTCCCCAAAACACTCAGAATTTCCCTCTGCACCCCAGGTCCTCACATCCACCGCCACCATTCAGTCAATGCAGACTCTCAGAGAACCACTACCGGGTTTCCAGGCTGTTAGCTTTCCAGGAGAAAACTGCCCACCTTTCTCCCGGAGTGCCTGGTAGGGTCAAACAGCTGACTCCTGGTTAGCAGCCCATACACGATACAGCACACCACCAGGGCTGTAAATTCAACTGCTCCCGGCTTCCTGGTTACATTGCAAAGTTCTGGAATGCTGCTTGGCTCACCCAAGGCCCAAGTGAGTCAGGCAAGTAAACAAGCAGAGGGATGGTGACCCCTGTCAAAAATGCAAATGCCCTGAGCACCCCTCATATGGCATGCCTTCATGGGGAGTCCCTTCTGGACACCTCCACTAGCCCCAGCCATAAGTGCCCCTCCACATCAGGTCTGAATCTCACAGGGGATGGAGGGCTAGGAGGGGCAGCTCTGATAACAGACATGAAGGATGGGGCAAGGGTTAGGGTGCACTGACACAGGGCCAAAGGCGGGATGCAGGGTGCACAAAGGTGGGCCGGAGTCAGGTGCAGAGATGTGGAATAAGGGAGGCAAGAGGCAGGATGTAAAAAGACTTCAGAACTGGGGGCGAGAGTTAGGGTGCACAGAAATAATGTGTGAGGAGCACTTGGTTCTAGTTCATTTGCTGCTATTCTACCCCTCAAACTTCCACAGAGATTGAAGGGTATGGAGCAGGAGACCTGGAGCTGTGGGGGTGAGCCCAGTTAAAACTGAGCTACGTAATATTGGCAGCAGAATGACATGAACACTTTACTAATTACTTAGTATTAGATTCCTGTCGTCAGATGCCATCAATCCAGGTGGCCCCAAGGACAATGGAGGAAATGCTCCCCAGTCCTGTGCCTCACCCTCTCCTGTGAACTGCTGCAGCCACTGTGTCGATTCATCTCATTGCGGGTCGGCCTCATCTTTGGTGATCCTCTGTTTTTCTAAGCACGCTGCCCTCCACGGACTAGTGTCCACTCATGTCTCAGTCTGCCCTACCACACTGGCTCACGTACTGCTGTAATGCCGGAAGCAGGGTCATTACAGTGGACAGGTTTCAGACTGGTCATCCAATTCTGAAATAATGGGCCCTTGGAAACACTAAGAAGCCCTAGTGTGTAGAGCGGAACACACGGGGCTGCTAACAAGAAAAGTTGATGCTCTGAAACCACCAGCCACTCTTAGGGAGAAAGATGGGGTCTCTCCTCCTGTGAAGATTTACAGCCTCAGAAACCTAGCAGAGGGTCATCATGACATAGAACTACCTGAAGGCAGGGCTTGGTTTTAGATTTTTGAAAATAGGTAGAGACATGCTAAAATCCTATTGTGGGACAAAGGGCATATTGTTCAAAATGCCCAGGCCATTGTCTGATTTTCACTATATGGTTGAACAGGAATATGACCAAAAAAAGGATGTGTATTCTCTTCCAGTTGGGCAAATCCCTCCCATGTGATTACCGCCTCTGAAAACCCACTGGAGGTTCAGCTATGTGTCGGTTCTGACTCAACAGTACACAACAACAGTCTATCCATGAGAGGACCAGCCAGCTTTGCCATTCAGTCAGGTTTAAACTGACCAAGTTCTGTAGCAGAAACCGGTACTCCCACTACCAGCAAGGAAGGAGCAGAGAATGCTGTGCTCGTAAGGTGAGGCCAGAGATCCCTGCACCATTCAGTCAGTCTAGGCCCAACACAAGGGCAGAAGATGAGACTGTTGCCTCAGGGAGCCAGAGCCAGGGGCCTTGCCCAAGCTTGTTGGATGACTCGAGGAAGGAGAAACCATAATTGGCAGGACAAAGTAAGAGAGGTCTGACTGATGTGCCAAATGTGGTAACGGTTACCCATGGTGGACAGTGTTTGCTGGAGCTTCCCGACTAAAACAAGCCTGGAAGCAGGAGTGGCATCCACTTCTGGAATGGCTTGCCTCCGGAAACTCTAAGTACAAACAGTGCTCAGGACTTTTGTTCATAGGGTCGCTATGACTTGTCTACGACTCGATGGCACCTAACAACAACAAGAGAAGTCTGTAACACTGACCTAAGCCTCAAAGTTAAAGGCCTGACTGAGGACTTGCACCTTGTTGCCAACCTGAATTATAACCTGTTAACTTCCCTAATAAACCCCATAATCACCATAAATATAATTCCATGAGGTCCATGTGACCACTGCAAACGGATTCTGCACCCAGCAGAGCAGTAGGATTGATGCTGGAATTGGTAGAAGTTGGTGCGGGAACGTGGGAATGTGCCTGATCTCATGGGAACTGATTTTGTCGTGGATGTTGCTGATGGGGACTGCTCCCCTTTGCAGTTAGTTTGGGGAGGTCTGATGCGCTGTCCCCTCACCATCTACATTTTTTTCAAACCTACCCACTGTTTACTCAGAGCTCAAACTAACTTAGCTGGCTTCCAGTGGCACCTGGAGACCCTGGTCCTCAGAAATATCCTGACTGTATGGCCACTTCTCTGTGCTGACCTCACCATAATGCTGCACCACTCTCAGCTCACCTCTGGCACAGACCTGGGCATTGGTCTTGTGGTCACAGGCCTGCTGACTAGTATGAAGACCCAAACCAATTCAGGACCAGATGCTCAGGTCTAAGGGATCCCCAGCACCTCCATCCCATTGCTGCTGGGACAAGGTGAACTCTGGGCAGGAGCCCTCTGTGTACTGTGCTCTGGGGTGGGGGTGGGGGAATATAAGGCTGGCCAGGATCCCAGCAACCTGGCTGCGGTCTCAGACTGGGGAGCTGAAGGTGGCTGTCATTGTCTGGGGCAGGCAGGATGCTTGGTTCAAAGACAGAGGTGGGTCACAGGGGCCTCAGAGGGCTCACCAAGCTCCAGTTCCAGGGAACTTGGGCACTCCAGGAAGAATAATGGTTGTCCATAACACCCATGCACCCCCTTCCTTGGAGAACAGGGGACCAGGCAGCCATCTCCCATGCACCCCTTCAACATCCCTCAGCACCAGCCTCCGCACCCAGTAAGAGACTCCACGCCCAGCAAACTACACCCAAGGCTCACAGTGGGTAGCAGAGCCGTGGCTAGGACCACCTCACCTGGATGGAGAGAAGCAGGGTTCTGCAGACACAGGCGCAACCAGGTCAAACTAGAGGGTCCGTGCAGTCTGATCCCAGGACAGCACAGTCACAAAACACTAAGAAGCAGATCAGAGAGACTGGGCAACAACTGAGGAACACAGTGCACAGTGGGTTCGCATGACCCTTGAGAGTGCAGAGCAGGTAAGAGGGCCCGGTCCAGTGTGCCCCGCCCCCGACCCAGTTTCAAGGCACACAGGGACACCACAGGAATGGAATACTTCAGAGGGTTGGACTCAGGTCCTGCCCCTGGCCATGGCTGCCCCTCTGCCCAAGAACATCTTGTCACCACCCCTCCCCTGCAGCCTTAGCCCCAACAAACTTGGTCACTCTTCTTAAGTGTTTCCACACAGCCAAGCCCTGACCACGGGCTCCAGGAACCCAGAAGTCCTGAAGTCACCTCATGACCTTGTGGTGTCTCTCACGATGGCCTGGGGCACAGGGAACCTGAGAGGGCCTGTCCGTGTGTTCATCCTCAGTACCGGAGAAGCAGACAGAACTGCTGGTGGGCAACTCGGACCTCACTATGCTCGTGTCCTCTGACCCAGAGCCGGTGCCACTTCCGGTCCAGACACCCCCAAAGCCTGACTCCGCACCCCTCACACACCACACAATGCCCAGTTCCTGAATCAAGTAGCTAGCAGGGGAAGGGGCAACCGAGGGAGCCCATGGAAGTGCAGAAAAGTGTACACATGTACTCAGCCACATTGACACACGTACACATGTACGCACCCACACATACACACATGGACGGATGGCCTTGTACATGCTGCAAAGACACACATGAAATCACACCCACAAATATGTCCATGCACACCCACATGCAACCATGTGCACACACGAGCCCAAACACATGTATATGGAAAAACACACATCTCCACACACATACAGATGCATGCACACATGAACCTGAACATGCACAGGTTCACACACATACATGTACCATCATGAACCTGAACATGCACAGGTTCACACACATACATGTACCGTCATGAACCTGAACATGCACAGGTTCACACACATACACGTACCGTCGTATGTGCCCACATGTGCGCGCGCGCACACATATTCAGAGCACAGAGCATTCTTGGAAAGTCTCAGAGTAGAACAAGGGCGCGCAGAGGGCAGGGATGGGGGCACTCATTGTTCCACCTGGTCCTCCACCCTGACCCTGTGTGAACCAGCAGGTGGGGCCTCTGACCAGGCACTGGGACGGATGCCCAGTGCAGCCTCTGACAAGACGCCTCCTTCTGACAGGGAGCTGAAAATTACCAATTTCACGGTGGCTGCCTCTCCTGTTGTGGCTGGGGCCTTGCTGGGCTCAGCGTGCCTCAGGCTCTATCCCAGGAGGAAGTGGGTCCCCACCTCCCTCTGAGGGTGCCACCAAGGAGGCAGAAGACTGAAATTGCATGTGTGAGGGAGAGATCACAAGAGAAGCAACAGCTGGGGCTTGACAATATATGTGGGGAGGTCCATGGGTAGTGTGTGCGGCGACGGACATACACAGGGATTATAGTGGGACCACACACTCCTCCAATCCCATCCCTAGACAGACACACACAGCCAGCAGACAGCTTGTTCTGAGCACCTCCATAAGTGTCACCACGCTTGCTGTCCTATGCCCCATAAATACCCTATCCCTTGTAAATATCAGAGCCCCTGGCATCTCATCCTTCACAAATACTGCTGCCCGCATCTAATTCCCTGTACACAGTACCATCCTCATTGTCCCATTCCCTATAAACATCAACATCCCTGTCACCCCATCGTCCATAAAGACCCTAGCCCCTATGAACATTCTATCTCTCACTAATACTCTGTCCTCTACAACCATCTCTGCCTCTGCTACCTGGTCCCCCACGAACACCACTGTCCCGGTAATCCTGTTGTTGGTAGATCCTGTTGAGTTGACTCTCACTCATAGCAATTCTATGAACAACAGATCAAAGCCTGGCCCTTCCCTATGCCATCTGCACCACCTCCGCCATCCATTGTCACAGTCACCGTGCCAATCCACTGGTTGAGGCTCTTCCTTTTTTTAATGGTGAGAAAAATTTGTATTTAGAATTAGCCATCTCAGTTTAGATGATCCCAATTTTGTTGACAACATCCAAAGCATCATAGTCAGGAGCAAGTCGAACATAGGTGTCACCTTCTCTCCATCAGGCCTAATCAAAGTGTTGACCTTGGCCACATCGATGTCCTAGACCCTCTTTACAGCTTGTTTAATCTGGTGCTTGTTGGCCTTGACATCCACAATGAACACAAGTGTGTTGTTATCTTCTGTCTTCTTCATGGCTGACTCAGTGGTCAGAGAAAATTTGATGATGGCATAGTGGTCAACCTGGGGGCATTCTTCCGGAGGTATTTGGGCTGCCTCCGGAGTCTCAGCGTCTTAGGCCACTGGAAGGTGGGTGATGTGCAGATCTTCCTTTTTTTTCTTTTGGCTGTGGATGCCCTTCAGGACTGCCTTCTTGGCCTTTAATGCCTTTGCTTTGGCTTCTGTTTTGGGAGGGGCAGGGGCTTCCTTCGCTTCTGGCACCCTCTTTGTAGAAAGGTGGTCTTCCTCTTTTTTGTTGACCCTCTGTTTTTCCGAGTGTCATGTCTTCATCCAAATACTGATGCCTCCTAACCACATGCCCAAAGTATGGAAGATGAATTTTTACCATCCTTGTCTCTAAGGAGCACCCTGGTTGCATCTCCCCCAAGATAGATGTGTTTGCCACCCTATACCCCATTAAGTATCTTATCCCCCACAAACACTGCCCCCTTTAGCTCCATCTTTTATAAATGCCACCACCTCTTTCTCCCTGTCCCCCATAAACATCACTATTCTTATAATGCCACTGCTGCTCCATCCCCTATGGCACTTTCCATGGTGACCTCCAACAGCTCCTGGCAACAGCCGAGTCCCTGCCCGAGTACCCCAATAGCCTTAATGATGCTCTAGGGTTGGGCAAGCCCCATCTCTATGAACCCCCCAAGTTTCTCTTCTCCTCTGATGGTCTCAGCAAGGTCACAGAGGACCCTGGCCACAGCCAATAAGGTGGGAGAGCCAGCATGTAGACACTTAGGGCTTGGAAGGCCGGGGGGGGGGTGCACCCTGAAGCTGGTGAGCCCAGACCTGACTTGGTCTTCAGCCAGTGGGGAACAGAAAGAGGACCACCTACCACCAGGAACTCCAGAGGGGACAGGGAGAAAGGAAGATTGTGGAGCGAGAAGCGATGGAGAGGTGGGGACAAGGGTGGCAAGAGGGGTCACCTGGAGCCCAGGGGAGAAAGGGAGTGCTGACAAGACCGTCCGCAATAGGAAAGGGCTCTAGTGCACCGTTCCTATCACATAGGACTGCTAGCTGTTCAAAAACACTAGCTGCTCCAGGAAGAAAGATGTGCCATCTTCTTCCATAAACATTTAAAGTCTTGGAAACCCACTGGAGAATCACCATGAGACAGACAGGATGCGGGGGTAGTGGGCTTGGTTTGGGCTACAGCCCCCTTTGGAAGGGCCACTCCAGGACACAGAAAACCACAGCCACAGGGCCAGCAGGCCACGTGCACAGCCAAGCCTAGCCCATGATTCAAATCCCATGACACCCTGGGGCAGTCAGGGGGGATCTAACTTATTGTCAGGGCAACCCCAAAATTGTAGGCGCACAAGGATCACAGACATGTGGGGATTAGAGGGACCCTCTCTCTTTTGCCAAGAGTGCCCAGATCTAGAGCAAACTGACAGGGCCTCGGGGACCTCCTGCATGCAGGACACGGGAGGTAGGCCCTGGCCTGATGTCGTGGACACACTGGGACTCCCTGTTGTCAAGAGCAGAGCTGAGAGGCCTCCCCAGCCTGCACACTCATTCAGCACACACAGCAGCTGTCACCAATGTGTCAAACGCCAGGCCCAGCAGCCGTGTCCCAGCTCCCACCTCGAAGTCACGGCAGCTGTGACGTGATGCCGCCTGGCGGGGACCTCCAGCCCCCCCCCCCCGCCCGACACGTACCTATCCCCACGCTGCCGCTCCCGCACAGCCACACTCTCAGCGACACCCGCAGCTCCACTGTCCCATCTGTCATCCTCAGTGCGGAGCCTGATGCCAGCTTCCTCGCTTGCTCACTCTCTCGGATGAACAGGAGCTCCTCTCTGGCACCCCTTCCTGGCTGAGGACTCGACCCTGGACTATGGCAGCCCCACATGGGGTTCCCTGGGGGACAAGAGGACCAGTTTGATGGTGGCGGGACTTAGTTGCTCTGAATTCTGCCCAGATTAACTCCAGAGGGCAGGACAGATGTGGTGTCTTTGTGCTGCTTGTATTAAACTTGGACAAGAGACAGGCCAACTCCGAGGCCGCAGCCGCCGACATCCGCATAAACAGAGGGCTCGTCACCGACTGTGAGCCTCGGCTGGTGTGGTCTGTGAGCGTCTCGGGCTGCTTGTGTTTGTCCCTGAGATGTTTGACAAGCTCACATTCCTTCCACCCCATCGGACCTGGAACTCGGCGTCTCGCCAGCAGCTTTGGGGAGCCGCCTACCCACTAGGCCAGGACACTCGGGGGCACCCCGGACCACCTGTGTGTGTTCCCTGAACGCCAGGGGGTGTCCCATGGCCATGTGGGGTGTAGGGAGGCTGCCCCACCCCAGACCGTATCGAGACCCACCCCGGCCTTCCTTCTTCCCCTAGTCAAGTGGCTTCCCTCCACATCGAACACCAGCAAGGCTCCTTTTTCCTGGAATAACCTACAGCCTCCCTGGTGGGATACACCCCCCTCAGAGCCCTTACTGCAGTTCTATCACCCTCCCAAGGGTGCCTGAGTCCCCATCTCACCTCTCCAAGCCCTTCCTGAGGCCCACCCCGCTCCTCTCCAGCTTCTCTACAAGATTCCATCTACTGAACTCCAGGCACACAGACCTGTCCACTCTGCTCCAGCCACACGGACATGTCTCACCACCTCAGGGAATTTACATCTGCTGTGCCTAGGACCCCCCACTCTGTTGTTACCCTGATTCCAGCTCCCTCCAGACTCCCAAATCACCCTCTAAGATGCTCCAGGCCACCAGAAGCCCCAGGGCCAGGCTCACAGGGTGGTCAGTCACTAGTTAGTGGGCCAGCAGAGAAGCTACACAGTTCAGGGAACATCATTGAATGAACTGGTCACATACTCAGTGGGCCAGTTCCTCTACCAGCCTGTCCCCCACTGCAGTGTCCTTCAGGGCCAGGGCAACACCCGTCACTGCCTTTCAAAGAAAACACCTCACCTCTGAATTGAACCATGGAATAATCCCATTAAGAGCCTTCCCCACAGACCCCTTGGGAGAGCTGAGCCTCGCCTACCTCTGCATATACCCTAGTCTGAGTTAGGCTCCCGCTGTTAGATCTTCCATCTACTGAGTCCCCCTAATCTGGACACTACCCTTAAGCTGTGTGTCTAACTCTATCAGCATCATCTGTGTCACCATACAGGTGGGGGTGTTACAGCCTGGGTGGTGGGAGTGTGCCCACCCCACCCAGGCTCTGCAAGAGCACCCCATGAACAAGCAGGGCCAAGGAGCACAAGGTGCTCAGCACAGCTTTGGGACAATCAGGCATATCTTATAACCGCTCGCTTTTTCCTATCAAGGGAACAGGTGACCAACTCCAGGGAGCTCAGCTAACTGCTGCAGCAAGGTCCCCCCAAGTGCAAGGGCCTTCATCCAGGCTAGCCCTGCCACTTTGGCCTGGCCTTCCTGTCCACCGTGCCTGGGTAGACAAACCTGTGGTGCAGAGACCAGAGATGCTGTGTCCTCTCAGGCCCACCAAGCAGTGCTGGTGTCTACAGGAGGGGCTTTGGGAACTCATCTTTGATACACTTTGTTGTGGGGATCCCAGGACACGAGTTCAGGTTCGTACAAGCGCACCCCCCAGCTCCAGCCTCATTTGGATAAGGCCTGCAAGGCATCTGATGGCTGGCTCTGTGAGGACACTGGACGAAGAAAGGGTGACCATTCGGCCTTCAGCAGACATCAGCACTGTCTTGGTAGCTACCCTGTGGGTCAGGTTTGCAAAAGTGAGAAGGGAAACCAGAAAGGCTCAGGCAGGCTGACTGAGGCCTCGAAAACCAGGAAGGGAGAAGAGTTCTCCTTAGTGTTATGTCCAAGGCATCCCATCTCCTGGATGATGGAGAGTGAGTGGGGTGAGAGAACCAATTTTAACAGGAGTTCATTCACAAATCAGACACTTGTCTCTTTGAAGTGCCCTACTCAGGCAGGGCCATGCCACATGCGCTAGGGTCAGGCCACATTCTCCTCCACATCCTCGGGCAGCTAGATGGACTCAACAGAATGAGAAGACAAGAGGGGACACTGACCCGTACTGTTAGGTACCTCTTCAAACTTTTCCATGCCCTCTCCAGCCACCTTCTAACCCCTCAAACTCCCAACCTGGCCTATAGTTTGCCTTCCTCATGGTCTAGGACCACGAGGTCCCTTCCCGCCATTGCCCGCCCACCTGCAGCCGGCAGTGCATCTAGCTGAGGCCTCTCTGGCCTAGAAGCTGGACGCAGCAGCAGTGATGCTGACGAGCCCAGAGTCAGCCCCGGGGGAGCCCGGGCAGAACCGAGCCCGGCTGAGCGGGCGACAACACAGAGATGCCACCCACCTCCCTCTATAAATAAACCTGTGTAGGAGACAGCACTCACCCAGAGCTCTCTCGCACAATTATACTTTTCAGAAGCAAAGCAGATCAATAGAGGAGGCGGCCCTTGGAGGCGCCTCTTCTAGGGGAGTAGAAAACTTAGGGAGGCATAGAAATACATATGCTGGTGTGTGATGGGGTTCAAGGACACAAGCTTCCTCAAAGAATCCCTCTTCCTGCACGCCAATGGTAAACCAGACCCCAGCTGGCAGCTGGCAGCTGACATCACTTGGGTTCAGCCGGTTCAAGGGAGTCTCGAGACCCAGCCAGACCAAGCGTGGGTCCTCAGAACAGACCCCACACTCTTCCTATCTGTGGTACAAGCTTCAGGGGTGGACCTACATCCGCTGTCATCCCTAGAGGCCACCCTCTAGTTACAGGACATGGCCAAAGAAACCCCAGTTACATCCACTGTCCATGCTTCAAACATAGCCTTACCCTCCAGCCAACAGGCCTCCCGGAGTAAGCCGAGCCCCCCTTCACCTGTCTAGCTACGTCATTTTAGACTTTTTCTGAGGTCCACATCCCCACTCCACACAGGCTAGGCATGCCCAAGGTCAGGACCCTGCTCTTCCATGACAGGGTGGAGAACCTGGTGCAGATGTGAGATTGGCCCATCTGTGCTGGGGATGCTGAGCTCATCTTACAAAGTTCTTCTAAAGCATCTGGGCATCAGGGACTCTAAGGGGGCATCCTGGATCACTGAGGCTTTGGGGGGATGGATTGTGCTGTGAGGTGGCAGAGACAAAGGGGTACACAGAGGAGCCTCTGGGCAAAGCCATTCCAAGCCACTGTCACGCAAAGCTGCCCCTCCTCCCACTTCGGGCATCCAGGAACACCAGAGGTGGCCTCACCAGGAACAACAGGCCTGACAGTGAAGGGGAGCACTACCCTCCCCTGCTGTAGCATCTCCTTTTCCACTGGGACCCAGCAACAGATGCGGCTCCCGCATCAAGAGGCAGCCAGGGGACGGAGGTGCCCACTCCCTCCCCACCTCTGGGCAAGGCACTTTGCCACACCTGTCTTATGCAAACAAGCTTGTTGGAAATTGAGGGGCCCAGGCAGCCTGGAGTCAGGTTCAAAGGCACCCCCAGCAGGGACAGGGCGCCAGACTCAGTGCTGTCAGGAAGAAAAAGTCCAGACCTGCACACTCCCTGCTGAATCTGGTTCCCCACAAACACTGGAAGAATAAACAGGGTGCAACCCCCTCCCACCCCACCATGACCTCCACCCTAGATGGACCACAAAGCACCCCTCCCTGTCACACCACCTCTGCTTCCAAAATCAAGTGGCTTGGGCTTCCACATCCCCTCCTGGGCAGAAACAAGCATGACCAAGTCCAAGGTCAACTGGGCACCAGCCTAGGGGACTGAATTTTCAACATTCAGTCAAGGACAACCATCCCATCCAGACACCCATCCAAATCTGATGCCCATCCAGAGCCAAAGTGCAGCTAGCTGCCCTGCTCCGGAGCTAGCCCTCGGCCCTGCCCCAACCCAACCCTGCACTCCGACCACTGCCCCCCTCCAGGCTGGCGGAGTCGGTGACTCACTGGATGTCTGCATATCAGGAAAGTGAAACACAGACTTTTATTACTTTTTTTGGTACAGATTCCTCTTTGCATCTAATATTTATACAATGATATACACAAGGTAGGGAAGATATATATATCCATCCATATACATGTGTGCCCACTCTTATTCATCTTCATCCCTTCCATCTCCCCAGATGGCATGAGAGTTTGGGCTGACCTCTATTTCTATGACCCTAGACCCCAAAAAGCCAACCGACCCCCCCTTGAAATTAGAGCAGTAAGAAACTACCTTACTGCAGCTTTACCGCCCAGCCACGACTTCCAAAGCCTCCAGTAGAGAGGACATCAGCAAGGTGACCACAGACCCTTCCTGGGTGAATAGGTGAGGGGGTGTAATGCTGCCCTCTGCCTCCACCTCCTTGCCCAGAGTGGAATTTTCTTAAAATGTCTGCCACTCTCACAACGAGAGGGGGTGCTGTCCCAAGCTCCCTATACAACAAAAGGGGCTTAGAAGGCAGAACACCTCATGAGGTGCGAGCCACCGCCCTACCCTCTACCCCCACACGACTAAGTCAGCACAGCACCGAGTCCAGACAGGAAAAGTGGGTTTAAGACCAATGTCACTCACTGCCTCATTCTGGCATGTACAGACCACACGGCTGTCCCCGAACGCTTCGATCACACGCGGAGTGGAAACTTCTCGTTTCTCTACTCCCCTCGGGCTCGCCCCTCCCGGGGGGGGGGGGGTCCCACCTAGAGTGCGACGTTCCGTCATCTCATGGGGGAGAATGTCCCCCCAACTCTCCAGTCACAGCAGCGGGAGTCCTGACCTCCCTCCAGACTTGTGTGGGCCTAGCCTTTGACGTCTTTGAACTGGGACACCCCATCCGATCAGGAAAGGCGCTGCCACCCATCACTGGTCAGCACCGGACCCCTTTTCTGGGAAAGGTGCTCGGGGCCCGCCCCCACGAGGCGCTCTGTGCGCCCGGGCTGAGCCTGTTCCACAGAGCGAGCGGGGCGCGCGGCGCTGGACTCGTGTGTG